>NC_140931.1:149165328-149615328 GCF_014529385.1 Adiantum capillus-veneris
GTAAGAACCTCTGTGGCAGCGGTTTTCAGCCCTAATCTCACTGCTGTCCAGCGTTTTTTCCAGCCAAAGGACTCCCCCAAAACGCAGCCTAAAAGTGCAGATGACCTAGCGTTTTTCTGGCAGGTATTTGCAGCCACGAACACCGCAAGGAACAGTATATTTTCAGCCACGAAAACAGTCCATTTTCAGCCCGAAACAGTCCAAGAAATTCAGCGTATCAAAGATCCACAGTTTCAGCCCAAGTTGTCGTCGTCATCATCGTCGTCACCATCGGCATAGTCCCATTGCATCAGTCCATTGCATACGCATTGTACACCTTTGTGCAATCAAGTAGACCACTCTCGCCGATGAGAGTGGGGCCTTCGGAGGAGGGTTTTACAACCTCTCGGTGTCGTATCTCTTATCTCTCCTTCTCTCAGACTCATTCACTTGCACGCACAATCCACCCATTTTGTTCGTGACCACAGCACTCTACAAGACGGAAAGCTCTCTCTTTCCCTAAGAACTAAAAGGAACCTTGAGCAGTAAAGATCACTAATCTTTAGAAAATACAACATTCATTCCGATGCACCTTACATTGGTATCAGAGCTTTGGAAGTATTCTGCATTACTCAAGGAAAGAACCACAAGAACCACTATATATTTTTTTGCTTGTTGTGATCGCGCGAACCCAAGTTTACTTGTGCATGGCGATTCCTAATCGTGTTTTGTTGAAGAGTGACAGGAATCCCAAGAAAGAAGGGCTTGTCTAGCCTCCCCTTGTGTCTCTTTTCACTCATTGAGAGCAGACCGTGCACTTAGCGGCCGGCCAATCGACGTGAGGTGGGAAAAAGCAACCTTGGTGTGAGCGCAAGGCCGCCAAGGGATGCGCCCGCAGAAAGGAGTAGAACTCGGGTGAAGAGAAGATCCTTCTCCAACGCGATTTGGAAGCGAAAGAAACCTCAAGAACCCCAAGAACCCAAGACCCTCAAGACTCAAGAACCTCAAGAACCCAGGATTCTCACGAATCAAGGACCTCAAGAACCTCAAGACCCTCAAGAACCCAAGTTTCTCGCGAGCTTAAGACCCCAAGATCATAGTGCATGGTCGTCACCCGAAGCGGCATGGATACTTTGCATTGAGGTGATGAGCATGAGAGAGGCGACGAAGGATTCTCCCCATCAGGAGGTTTTTCCAACTCTCCCCCTTCGCCATCTACGCTAGACCCTATGGAGGCAATGATGAAGCAAATGATGGCCATGATGGATAGACACGAAGACAAGCGCCTTGCTTTAGAACGCAAGCGCGACGCAAGAAAAGAAAGAAAAGAACTAAGGAAGGAAGAAGCGGCAACACGAAACGCAGCATTGGAGGCAGATCGTGCTGCGCATAGATTGGCTATGGAGGCCGAGCGTGAAGCTCAAAGGGAGCTTTGCAATCAAGAATTTATTTCCAAAGTCCTAGCCTCGAAGACCGAACCATCTAAAGATCGTGGAAGTTCGTCAAGTGGCGCAAGCGACGACGCGGATTCCAACCATTCAGTCACAGAAAAGTTGATTTTTAGTAAGTATGATGGTAAGATGGATGCTGCTGTTATTCATTCTTGGTTGCATCAATTTAATGGTTATTTTGTGACAACTAAGAAGACAAGTAATAGCAAAGTTTTGACGGCAGCTATGTACCTTGCCGGTGATGCCATTAATTAGTACCACGCATGGCAAGAGACACAGCTAGCCGCGCACCTAGAGGCAGCTGAGGATTTCATGCCCCTCTCTTTTAGTTGGGCTGATTTCCAAGACAAGCTCAAGGCGCGGTTTATGCCACCTCAGTACCTTGCACGATTGAAGGACGATTGGCGAGCTCTCAAGCAAAATGGTATGCCGGTTATGTCTTTTTCTAATCGTGTTTTGCAGCTAGGTACCCAACTATGCATGTCGGATGATGAGCGCAAAGAGGCTTTTCTCTTTGGATTGGACGAGTATATCAAGTACGATGTCGAGGTATTCGATCCAATTGATCTCAACAAGGCGGTAGCGATTGCTCTCGCACAAGAGATGAAGCACAACAAGGGAAAGCCTAAGGAGAACAAGACTTTCACAAGTACCTCGCAGACTCCTCAGAACGGTAAGAATGGTAAGAATGATAACTCTTCTAACCAATCTGCCAACAGTATCTCATCCAAGAATTCTTCCAATGAATCTAAGGGTAAGGCTAACACAATTGCTAAACCTAAGCTTACTCCAGATGAAAAGGTAGCACAAGGAATTGTAGGAGGATACATCACGTCGGAAGAACAAAGCACTTATTCTAAAGAAGGTCGTTGTTTTCATTGTCACACATAAAAAGAACATGTCCTAAGCTTGAATCGAATGAATCTAAAGAACCCACAGCACCCACTACATCTGTCAATGCAATGCATGATAACACGATTGTGCCCACAGTTTCTCAGGACCCTCCCATTGATGATTCTCTCATTAAATGTTATGGTCGTACGTCAGGGCACCGTTTTGTTATATTGTTTGACCCAGGTAGTATGCATGATGTGATCAGTTCCTCTCTTGTTGAGAGAGCCCGCCTCGAAGTTAGTCCGAGCATAGTTACAGGGGACGGGGGGGACGGGCCCTAGGGCCAGGGGACGGCCGTAACCGGGCCGGGAAGGAAGGGGACGCTGTGGGACATACGGAATTCGGGCCGGACGGGCCGGTCGCAGGGGGGACGGACCGGGGACGTCCGGGGACGGACCGGGAACGGCCGGAACTGCAGGGGTCGGACAGGGTCGGCCGGGAGCCGAAAAAAGTGACCGTTTTTTATCGTTTTTAAAACGGCTCTGTGCAGCCCCAACTGCCACATTTTGGGGGGCCTTGGCCCTTGGGAGGCTATAAAAGGCTCCCTTGGGCCTCTTAATACTCATAGTCTCATTCCAATTTGCAATTTTCCTCAAGCTCAAGCTACTCAATGCTTTCCTCTCTACTCAATGCTCATTGCTCAAGCCTCATAGCCTCATTGAGTCATTGCTCAAGCCTCAAGGCTCAAGCTTGAAGCATGACCATTGACTACTCTACACTCTAGTCTCCACTCTCAAGTCTCTCCCTCTTCTACCCACTTTGAAGTTTGAACTTTGAAGCTCTCCTCTCCCTCTTCTACCCACTTTGAAGCTCTCCTCTACTCTCTCTCCACACAAGCTCTCCTCTAACTCCTCTAACTTCTAAGCTCTACTCTCTCGAGTCTCTCCACCATCATGTCATCTCAAGCCAACTCCACTTCTCAAGCCGGTTCTTCTCGAAGGAGGCCCACCGTGCAAACGTGGTCGTGGTGGGATGAAGTCGACTTTAGCTCGCGTGGCAAAGGCGGCGGTGCAAGACCATGGACGTGCAAGCTATGCCCATACAAGAGAACGGGTGGTTCAAACAAAGTGCGAGCCCATCTTCTTCATGAACCCGGTCACGAGGTGAAGTTTTGCCCTCATGTAGCTCCTGAGAAGAGGTTGGATCTTCTTGAGAAGCTCGCGGTGTATGAGGTTGCGGAAGCGGCCAAGAGGGGCCGTTTTGTTGCCGTTGATCCCTCCGCCACGGCGACACCGCGAGAGCAAAGGGAAGCCAACCTTGACGACATCTCTCGAAGCTTCAAGAGCCATGCATCTACACCGTACTCTTCCGTTCCGCATCGCCAAACCACTCTCAACGAAAATTGGAATCCTAAATTGAAGGAAGAGGTGGATAGGTCGGTTGCTTTGCCCGATTCTTCTTCCACGACCACATTGCCTTCCATGCTTCGCGGTGAGTTTCCCTTGGCATATGCACATTGCAATCTTCCATTTTGTATTCATAATGGGTTATTACTTCTCGATTCTCGACTCTCCATACTAACACAACATGCTCTATTTTGTGTGGATAGGTCTCCATACTTTCGAATCATGGTTACGAAACTAGGGGAATATGGCTCCTCTTATGTGCCACCTTCATCGGAGAGGCTTCGCACCACCCTCCTTGACAAAGAGAAGCTTGCCGTGGAGCAAGCGGCCCAAGCAACAAAGGATTTGTGGGAGACCAATGGTGTCTCTCTCCTTGTAGATGGCTGGAGCGACACCCGCAAGCGGTCCATCCACGGGGTGGTGGCCTACTCTCGGGGGGAGATGTACTTTGTGGAGTCACATGATGCATCCGATAGTGGCAAGGCCGCCGAGATGCTTGTTGCGGAGTGGACAAGCACCATAGAGATCACCGGCCCGGAGAATGTCCTTTGTATGGTTGCAGATGGAGAGGCGTCAAATAGGGCAGCCAGAGCTATCATTGAGGGCATGTATCCCAACATCCATGTCACATTTTGCATGGCGCATTGCCTCAATAACCTCCTCAAGGACATAGGGAACTTGTCATGGATTTCACCCACCATTGGTGACGCCTCTCGAATTGTCTCCTTTGTGCTCAACCATCAAAAAGTGCGCCATGAATTCTCAAAGAGGAGCCACTTGTCCTTGCTCAAATATTCAGAGACAAGATTTGCATTCAATTGGCTTATGCTAGGCCGCTTGTCTACATGTGGCGGAGCCTTAAAGGGCCTCTTTCTCAGTGATGAGTTCCAGGCCATGCCGGAGTCTACATCAGCAGTAGGATTGAAATGCCGAGAATGGGCCGACGACGCCGCTTGGTGGGAGGAGGTGAAGACTATTGATGCCATGGTCAAGCCTATTCTACACCTACTTCGAGTGGTGGATGGCTTGCAGCCATGCATTGGCAAAGTCTACGAAGCCATGGATCGGATGATAGAGGCACTCGAGAAGCTTGTGCCTGACCCTGTTCAGTATGCGGAGATTCATGGCTTGCGTGAGTCGAGGTGGAATGGATACTACTCTCCACTTCATGCGGCAGCTTATGTGCTTGACCCTGAGTTTCAGGGAAGGCGTCAAGAGACCGACAAGGAGGTGAGCAAAGGATAGCGGCTTGCATTGGAGCGCCTTGAGCCTAGCAGTGACATTAGGCGCAAGATTAGAGACGAGCTTCTCAACTACAGGCAAAAGAAGGGCTCCTATGGATGTGTAGATGCACAGCTTGATCGCAACAAGATTGGCTCGGTTTTGTGGTGGGAGGACTATGGAGGAGATGGCCCACATTTGCAGCGCTTGGTTGTTCGTGTCCTTAGCCAAGCATGTACCACTAGTTGCTTGGAGCAACTAAGGAGTATGTACAGCCACATTGCCTCTAAGAAGACGAATCGCCTTGGGGTTCAGAGGGCCAATGATTTGGTGTTTGTGAGCGCTAACTTGCGTATGCTTGCCAAGAGCGTCACACATAAGGCAGATCCTTTCACTGAGTGGGAGATGGCACAAGAGAATCCATCTATGGCCGATACTCTTTTGGAGGAGCTAGAGGAGGATTTCGAGCCTCAATGCGAGTCTCCCGAGCCCTCATACGTCGCTGACGACCTCGACTACGACAACGATGTGGAGAGTCAATAGGCGAGCACTTCTTGAGTTTGATGATCATTGATCACTCGACTCTCGAGTGTAGACTCTTGAGTCTACGACTCTACCTACTACATAGCCCTTTGTACTTTTTGTTATCCTTGAGGCCTCACGCTTGTCCTAAGTCCTTTAGGCTTTTTGACTCTTGAGTCCTTGTGGCATGCACTTCTCATTTTGTATCCATCGATCATCGATGTTTTATTAGCACATTTCAGTCTATATGACTCGTGTTCTTTGGTCTATTTAGTGTAAATTTATGGTCAAAGTGATGCTCTATGTGTGTGGCATGTGTGTAGGTCAAAAAATGCCAAAAAAACTCTTTTTTTTTTGCCGTTCCAACCCCCGTCCCCGTTTCTTGACTTTTGCTGTCCCGTCCCCGTTCCCGACCCCGACCCGCCGTCCCATGTAACTATGAGTCCGAGATCTCCTATCGAGGTCTCTGGCTTTCGTCCTGGTATAGACGCTCTCATCACCGAGGAATGCCTTGATGTGTTATTTGCAATTAAACAGACTGCCTTCACTAGAAGATTTGTTATTTCTCCTCTCTCAGGATGTGATATGATTTTAGGCATTAAGTGGTTTTGTGAGACTAACGCTCTCATTGATTTTGAGGCTAACACTATAACTCTCAATGCCAAAAGTGATTCTCCTACTGTCTTTTATGGAGTGGATACTTCTCCTTCTCCATCTCTCATTGCTAATATGCAGGACAAGGTTGAAAGGATTCGGGATAAGGAGATTCTCTCAATCTCTTTTTCTCCACAACATGACACACAACACTTGCATGATTATGAGAAGCATGATGATTTGAATGATAATGATTTGCATGATGGTTTGGATGAAAAAGACAAGCATGATGAATTGCATGAACAAGATGTGATTGTTCACAAGGATGATGTGTTAGTTGATGCTTTTTCTAGCGAAGCTAACTTCGTTGTAGATTCGATCAATCACCAAGAATTGATCTTGGCTTTCGAGTCAAGGTCCATAGATCCCCCACAAGACGATTCGATAGACCCGGAAGAAGCGATCTTGGCTCTCGAGCCTTGGCCCAAAGAGCCATTACAAGACGTATTATGTGTTCGCATGATTGATATGCACGCATTGTTCGAGTGTTTCATTCGTGAAGGTTTCTTGTATTTTAGTCAGCATCGTTATGTGATCCCTTTTCCTAGGCATGACATATTGTATGTTGAGCACGTTTCTCTCATGGATGAGCAGGAATGTATGCGGATTGTTCATGAAAAGCTGAAAAGTTTGTATGTCAGGAAGTCACATTCCATGTTTCTTCCGTGGCATGACACAATTTCCGGAGCACATGATAGTGTGAGCACTGAGCATGGGCATTTCCATTGTCAATTGCCACAGTTGATTGATTTCGATCACACAGAAAAGATTCGATTGCATGCTTTGCATGGGTTTGATGAACGGGTTGTCACTCCGTCTATTTGTTCATCTACATTGCATGCACAGTCTTTGAGAAAGACAAGATTTTTTTCCTTCACTTTACATGGAATGGGTATGTTCATGGTTTTGTGTTGGAGATTGTTTCAAGAATTTTCAGCCATGGAGATTCTTGAAGACGGAAGCAGCAAGACTCTAGACGAAGTTGAAGCAAGAAAGGAGATTCAGAAGACTTTGTGTCGCTTTTGGCGCGGCCCAAAGAAGCAAGCGTTGCAGACCTATGAAGTTCAAGTACCGTGCGACCCACACAGCAGAGTGGGCCAGCGACGAGTCCCTTCCAGGATTCCGGATGCTGTTGGCAATCTCCCTCGACGCCATACAGCTCGGTACCAATACCTCACTTTGAAAAGGAGGGGATGTCACGTGACACATCCCAACCCTATGTGTCCGTGGACAAGCTACACCACAGCAGGGTTCAGTCAGTCCGATCAAGTTAGATTAGGAGTGATCTGGCACTTTTGTGAGTCTATTCGTAGACCGTGCATGCCAAGTCACTTAGCATAGATGCATATCCTCCGGTTGCACACAGCATGATCATCGGGATTCCCATCAGAATCCATTAGCATTAGTTAGGGGAATTTTCCAGTGCATTTAGTCTATTTTTCTATTTATTGAGATTTTCACTTATTATTTTTAAGCGACTTTCCTACAAAAGTAGGTAGGACAATTTTGCTAAGTTAATATATAAGCAAACCCAAGTTAGCACTTTCTGGCAGAAGAGGCAGCAGTAGCTTCCCGCTCAACAAGCAACTTCTCAGCAGTACCCCCCCGCAGCACCATCGCCAGCAGATCCCGCTTCCATCCTTGGCGTTTTTACCAGATCCTGCCATCGCCATTGGAGTTCCCTCTTTTGGCGTTGGTCCCAGCAGATCAGCCCATCCTTGGAGTTTCCCCCTTCAAGCAAGCCTATGAACCTGCGTTTTTCCCCTTAGTAGCATTAGGGTTTTAGGAGTCTACTAACGCCAGGCAGATCCTCAGCAAACTCAGCGTTTTCATCATAAACCATCAGCGCTTTGGATCAGCATTGGGAGCCTTTCAAAGATCAGCAAATTCAGCATTGTAAGAACCTCTGTGGCAGCGGTTTTCAGCCCTAATCTCACTGCTGTCCAGCGTTTTTTCCAGCCAAAGGACTCCCCCAAAACGCAGCCTAAAAGTGCAGATGACCTAGCGTTTTTCTGGCAGGTATTTGCAGCCACAAACACCGCAAGGAACAGTCTATTTTCAGCCACGAAAACAGTCCATTTTCAGCCCGAAACAGTCCAAGAAATTCAGCGTATCAAAGATCCACAGTTTCAGCCCAAGTCGTCGTTGTCATCATCGTCGTCGCTATCAGCATAGTCCCATTGCATCAGTCCATTGCATACGCATTGTACACCTTTGTGCAATCAAGTAGACCACTCTCGCCGACGAGAGTGGGGCCTTCGGAGGAGTGTTTTACAACCTCTTGGTGTCGTATCTCTTATCTCTCCTTCTCTCAGTCTCATTCACTTGCACGCACAATCCACTCATTTTGTTCGTGACCACAGCACTCTACAAGACGGAAAGCTCTCTCTTTCCCTAAGAACTAAAAGGAACCTTGAGCAGTAAAGATCACTAATCTTGAGAAAATACAACATTCATTCCGCTGCACCTTACAATTAGTGACTCTCTTGTCGAAAGAGCCAGCTTGGAGGTTCGCAAGACATCTCTTTTCGAGGTGCCTAGCTTCTCTCCCGGTATGGACTCTCTCATCACGCAAGAGTGCCTTGATGTTTTGTTCACTGTTCAACAAGTGTCCTTCCGCAGAAAATTTGTAGTCTCTCCTCTTTCAGGATGTGATATGCTTTTGGGCATTCGACGGTTTCGTGAACATAACCCTCTCATTGATTGGGCGGAAAATACGTTCATTTTCAATGCCAAAAGTGATTCTCCCCTTATCATTCGTAGAGAGCAAGTTGTTCATTCTTCATCTCTCATTTCTAATGTGCAGGCGAAGATTGGAAGGATTCAGGAGAAAGGATTCAAGAGAAGGAGACTCTCTCAATCTTGTCTTCTCCAAAGCATGACACATGATTTGCATGATAATGACAAGCATGATGATAAGCATAATGATGAGCATGATGATTTGTATGATCAAGATGTGATTTCTCACAAGCATGATGATTTGCAGGACGATGATGTGATTGTTTACCAGGATGATGGTTTAGTTGATTCTTTTTCTAGCGAAGCTCACCTCGTTGCAGATTCAATCGATCACGAAGAACTGATCTTGGCTCTCGAGGTCCAAAGAACCCCCACAGGAAGTATTATGTGTTCGAATGATTAGTCAGCACGCATTGTTCAAGTGTTTCATTCGTGATGTTTTCCTGTATTTTAGTCACCATCCTTATGTGATCCCTTTTCATAGACACGACATATTGTACGATGAACACGATTTACTCATGAATGAGCACGGATGTATGCGGATTACTCATGAAAAGATGAAATGTTTGCATTCAAGGAATTCACATTCCATGTCTCCTCCTTGGCATGACACAGTATCCGAAAGAGCACAAGAAGGATTGAGCATCAAGCATCGGCATTTCCATTGTGATTTGCCACAATTGATTGATTTAGAATGGAAAGTCAAGATTTCGACCCCATTGTTTGCGTGTGTTTCATGAACGGTTTGGCACTTCGTCTCTATGTTCACCTACATTACATGCATAGTTTTTTCGAAGGAATAGTCTTTTTCGAGTCACTTTACATGGAATGGGTATGCTCACGTTTTTGTGTTGGAAGTGGTTTCAAGAATTTTCATTCTCGGAGATTCTTGAGAAGGTAGACGCATGACTATAGACGAAGTTGAAGCATTGAAGGAGCCACAAATGACTTTTGTCGCTTTCGGCGTGGCCCAAAGAAGCAAGCGTTGCAGACCTTTATGAAGTTCAAGTATCGCATGATCCACGCATCACAGTGGGCCGGCGAAGAGTCCTTCACAGGATTCCAGACACTATTGGCGATCTCCCTCGACGCCATACAGTTCGGTACAAGTACCTCACTTTGAAAAGGAGGGGATGTCATGTGTACATCTAACCCTATGTGTACGTGGACAAGCTACTTCACGACATGGGTTCAATCCAGTTTAGTCAGTCTAGAATAGCAAGTGATCTGGCACTTTTGTGAGTCTGTTCGCAGACAGTGCATGTCCAGACACTTAGACTAGATGTATATCCTCTGGTTGCACACAACATGATCATTAGATTTCCATCAGAACCCATCAGGAGCATTTTTACAGTGCATAGACTCAATTTTCCTATTTTTGACATTTTCACTTATTATTTTTAAGTGGCTTTTGTTGGAAACTAGGTAGGGCAATTTTGCTAAGCTTGTATATAAGCAAACCTAGCGCTAGGCTTATTTGGCAGAAGTGGAAGAAGTGCACAAGGCAACAGACTTGCAACAGGCATCTCTCCCTCTCTCTTAAGCAAGATTCCTAAGGCCATGGCGTTTTCAGCAATGAACCACCAGCATTTTCAGCCCTAAACCATCAGCGTTTTCAGCCCTAAACTCCAGCGTTTTCCAGCAAGCAAGACCAGCGTTTTGGAGCCAGCACTTTAACGTTTTTGTAGCTCAACAGACCAGCGATTGAAGACCCTCAGATCAGCGTTTTGGATGCAGCAAGTCCAGTGTTTTTGATACAGCGAAACCAGCGTTTTAAAACCAGCAAAACAACGTTTTTAAAACCAGCAAGGACAATGTTTTTGCAGCAGCAGAACTCGGCATTTAGCAGCAACAGAACTCAACAAATCACAATAGCAGTTTAGCAGGTAGAGGATCAACTAGAAGATAGTATTTCCAGCCGTCGTCGTCGTCGTTTCGTCGTCTCGCCATCCTCTACAGACTTAGACTCACATTGCATTATAGTCTCACGACTTGCATCAGTGTCTTGTACCAGATTTGTGCAATCAATAGCATAGACCTCTCTCGCCATCGAGAGAGGGGCCCGTGGAGGAGGGTTTGACAACTTTCTGGTGTCGTATTCTTCTCTCTCTATCTCTCAGTCTCAGCACCTTCATTCACAGTGTTCACCACTTTGTCTGTATCCATTGAACTCTCTCACTAAAGGAACGGAATGTCACGTGACACATCCCAACCCTATGTGTCCGTGGATAAGCTACACCACAGCAGGGTTCACTCAGTTCAGTCAAGTCTAGATTAGTAGTGATCTGGCACTTTTGTGAGTCTATTCGTAGACCGTGCATGCCCAGTCACTTAGCATAGATGCATATCCTCCGGTTGCACACAGCATGATCATCGAAATTCCCATCAGAATCCATTAGCATCAGTTAGGGGAATTTTCCAGTGCATTTAGCCTATTTTCCTATTTATTGGTATTTTCACTTATTATTTTTAAGTGACTTTCCAACAAAAGTAGGTAGGGCAATTTTGCTAAGTGTGTATATAAGCAAATTAGAGTTAGCACTATCTGGCAGAAGAGGCTGCAGGAGCACCTTGCAATAGGCAACTTCTCAGCAAGACCAACCCCCGCGACTACTCTGGCGTTTTCTCCAAAGAAGTCCTAGCGTTTTTGCATCAGATCAGCCTTGGCGATTTGTGCACAGCAGATCAGCCCCGGCGTCATCACGACACAGCAGATCAGCCTAGCGTTTTTGCATTTGCAGAACCCCGGCGACAGAAGGACCAATTTCAGCCCCTGGCGTTTTTGGATTTCAGCAGCAAATTAAGACCGGCATTATTCACCTAAAGTGTAGCAGATTCAGCCCGTAAAGACCATCAGTTTTCAGCCCTAAGAAACCTCATTTTTCAGCCAAGAAAACGTAGTCAAAGCAGTCATTTCAGCCACCAAAACAGTCCCGAAATTCAGCGATTAGAAGATCTCAGATTTCAGTCGTCGTCGTCGTCATGGTCATCGTCATCGTCGTCGTCGTCATCGGCATAGACCAAGTTGCATAGTCCATTGCATATGCATTGTACACCTTTGTGAAATCAAAGAATAGACCACTCTCACCGACGAGAGTGGGGCCTTCGGAGGAGGGTTTTACAACCTCTCGGGTGTCGTATCTCTTCTCTCTCCTTCTCTCAGTCTCATTCACTTGCACGCACAATATCCACTCACTTTGTTCATGACCACAACACTCTACAAGACGGAAAGCTCTCTCTTTCCCTAAGAACTAAAAGGAACCTTGAGCAAATAAAGATCACTAATTCTGAGAAAATACAACATTCATTCCGCTGCACCTAACATTGGTATCAGAGCTTTGGAAGTGTTTTGCATTACTCAAGGAAAGAACCACAAGAACCACAAGAATTTTTTTGCTTGTTGTGATCGCACGAACCCAAGTTTACTTGGGCGTGGCGATTCCTAATCGTGTTTTGTTGAAGAGTGACAGGAATCCCAAGAAAGAAGGGCTTGTCCAGTCTCTCCTTGTGTCTCTTTTCACTCATTGAGAGCGGACCGTGCACTTAGCGGCCGGCCAATCGACGTGAGGTGGGAAAATGCAACCTTGGTGTGAGCGCAAGGCCGCCAAGGGGTGCGTCCTCAGAAAGGAGTAGAACTCGGGTGAAGAGAAGATCCTTCTCCAACGCGATTTGCAAGCAAAAGAACCCCTCAAGAACCTCAAGAACCCAAGATTCTCACGAATCAAGGACCTCAAGAACGTCAAGACCCGCAAGAACACATGTTCCTCGTGAACTGAAGAACCCAAGAGCCCAAGAACCCACGATTGCAGGACGATCATCACTCGAAGCGGAATGGATACTTCGCTTGGAGGTGATGAGCATGAGAGAGGCGAAGAAGAATTTTCCCCACCGGGAGGTTTTTCCGACCCTACCCCTTTCCCATCTACGACAAAGATTGCACTAACTCCTATGGAGGCTTTGGAGCAATTTTTTCTGAAACAGAAGTTAGAACGAGAAGCAAGAAATGCAGAAAGAAAAGCAGAAAGAGAGCGTGAACACGAAGAAAGAATGGCAGCCATAAAGCATGAGTACAAAGAAAGGAAATCCGCCTTGTTGCAACTCTTTTCTCAAGTGCCGGCACCGATGCACGAAATTCGGGAAAAGGAGACTCTCTCAGTCTCTTCTTCTCCAAAGTAGGATACATAGGATTTGCATGATTGTTTGAAGCATGATGATGATTTGAATGATATTGCTAAGCATGATGATTTGAATGACAATGATAAGCATGATGATTTGGATGCCAATGATTTGCATAATGATTTGGATGACAATGACAAGCATGATGATTTGCATGATCAAGATGTGATTTCTCACAAGCATGATGATTTGCATGATCAAGGTGTGATTTCTCACAAGCATGATGAGTTGCATGAAGATGATCTGATTGTTCACAAGGATGATGTGTTAGTTGATGCTTTTCCTAGCGAAGCTAACCTCGTTGTAGATTCGATCAATCACGAAGATCCAATCTTGGCTTTCGAGCCGAGGTCCAAAGAACCCCCACAGGACGATTCGATCATTCAGGAAGAACCGATCTTGGCTCTTGAGCCTTGGTCCAAAGAACCATCACAGGAAGTATTATGTGTTCGTATGATTGATACTCACGCATTGTTCTAGTGTTTCATTCGTGAAGGTTTCCTATATTTTAGTCAGCATCGTTATGTGATCCCTTTTCCTAGGCATTGAAATGTTGTATGTTGAGCACGTTTCTCTCATGGATGAGCACGAATGTATGCTGATTTTTCGTGACAAGCTGAAAAGTTTGTATGTCAGGAAGTCGCATTGCATGTCTCTTCCTTGGCATGACACAGTTTCTGAACGAGCACATGATTGTATGAGTACCAAGCATGGGCATTTTCAGTATGATTTGCCACAGTTGATTGATTTCGATCAAACAAAAAAGATTCGACCTCATTGTTTGCATGTGTTTGATGAACGGTTTGTCACTCCGTCTCTATGTTCATCGACATTGCATACACAGTCTTTAGCGAAGACAATATTTTTTTCCTTCACTTTACATGGAATGGGTATGTTCATGGTTTTGTGTTGGAGATGGTTTCAGGAATTTTCAGCCATGGAGATTCTTGAAGACGAAAGAAGTAGGATTCTAGACGAAGTTGAAGCAAGAAAGGAGATTCAGAAGGCTTTGAGTCGCTTTCGGCGCGGCCCAAAGAAGCAAGTGTTGCAGACCTTTATGAAGTTCAAGTACTGCTCGACCCACACAGCAGAGTGGGCCGGCGAAGAGTCCCTTCCAGGATTCCGGATGCTGTTGGCGATCTCCCTCGACGCCATACTGTTCGGTACCAGTACTTCACTTTGAAAAGGAGAGGATGTCATGTGACACATCCCAACCCTATGTGTTCGTGGACAAGCTACACCATAGCAGGATTCAGTCAGTTCAGTCAAATCCAAGTCTAGATTAGCAGTGATCTGACACTTTTGTGAGTCTATTCGTAGACCGTGCATGCCCAGTCACTTAGCATAGATGCATATTGTCACTAAGTGATAACGTGGCGGACAGCAGAAACCCTAATTTCTGCCAGAAACCCTAAAATTCCTGCAAACCCTAATTTCTGCCAAAACCCTAATTTTCGGAAATCGCGGAGGTTGGAAAAATAAATAAATAAATAAATAAATAAATAAATAAATAAATAAATAAATAAATATATATACATAAATATATATTTTTGAATGATAAGCGATGCGAATTTCGCTTTTGAAGAGAATGCTTTTTTTTTTAACAAAAAAAAAGGAGAACTTAAGAGAGAAGAGCTTTTGAACTCTGATGCTTTTGATTTTAAAAGCTTTTGGGGCTCTGCTTTTGGGCATCCCTTGTAACCTTTAAATAAGTGGTGAGGGTCTCACTTTTGAGAGCATCTGGACGCAGAGTCCGAGAGTGAATCTCGACCCACTCTCTTGTACTTTGAATTGATTGATACAAAAAGAAATACTGAAAGGGGCGCCAGTCTTTGGGGCCAATAGCTCTAGGCACGGAACTCCGCCGGGCCAGTGAAAATCTATTGTGATCTGTGAATTGTTTTGAAGTGGTTATTTGGTGCAGTCGCGATTGATTCTTGACTTGGAGCGTCCAAGTCTGTTACAGTGGTATCAGAGCACGGCCGATTTCTCTTCTACGGGAAATCCGATCCCCAATTTTTTTTTTTCCGCGGCACCTATGGCTGTAGGCAATGATTAGTCGACTCCCTCTGCATCTGGAGATGCGGACTAGGATCACAACGAAGATTCAGACAGAGAGTATGGCCCGCCTCGGCCTACTTAGGCGGAGCAAAGAGCGATGGAGCGTCGTCAATTGATTGGCGATGCCACCAAGATGATGCTCAATTTTGCCAAGGACCCGAAGATGGCAAAATATATGAACTAGACCTCTTTGGAAGAGGTACAGATGGAGTGGCAGAGAACCACAACACCACTCTCGAAACCCGCTCTCAAGAAATCTTCTGCCTCCAAGAAATATACGGAGAAGGAACTGGAGAACGTGGTTGATGCATAGATTGCTCAGCTTTTTGACGTGCAAAAGAAAGGCAAAAAGCACGGCAAAAAGCAGAAGAAAGGCACTGACTTCCCGGGATATTTGGGTCATCGGTCGACATATTTGACAAGGCAAAGAAACAGAAGAAGCGTGTTCGATTTGAAGGAGTACCTAGTTCTTCTTCTTCTTCTTCTTCTGACAGTTCTTCTAGCTCTTCAGATTCGAGCGAAGAAGACAGAAAAGATAAAAAGCGAAGCAAGAAACAAAGCTTCGGAAAGGGCAAGAAGAAGGCTACATCTCGCCCAGAGACTGACAGTTCTACTGAGGACTCATCTACAGACAGCTCAGATTCCGATGACGGAAAGTTTTATGCGAACAAGAAGAATTTTTACAAAGCCAACCAGTATGACTTTCTTGAAGATAAAAGCAAGAAAGTCTGAGAGTTTAAGGAAGGTGGCCACTCGATCAAGTTTGATACTTTTTCAGGATACTCAGATGCTTCGAAGGCTTTGTCTTTTATACAGCAGTTTGACATCGCTTTCGCGGGAGGACGCTATTCAGAGCACTCCAAGATTCGGAGAGCTGCCTCTTACTTTAAGGGGAATGCTCGTACTTGGTGGTCCACGCTTCTTTTCAACATGACTGCGCCAATTAAATGGCTGAAATTTAAGAAGCTTTTTATTTCTTCTTGGTTGACGCAAGAATATAAACGAGATATACGAGCTGCTTGGAACCATCTTTTGATGACCAAGAAAGATACAATCAATGCTTATTGTGAAAGATTCTGGAGCTCTTTTCTACCCGCCTCTTCATTCAAGGAGATCTCGTTCAGAGAACAGATTGAGCGGTTTACCTTGGGTTTACCTACAGAGATCCGAGATCACTGCTTGGAACAGAAGTCAGCTTCTATTCAGGAGTTGATGAGTCATGCGAAGCGGGGCTTTGCCATTCACTCTGGCAGTCTGACCTACCCCACAGATGAGGCCATGACACAACGAGCCGAACAGACTTCTGGGAATGAAAGTAGAAAGAAAAAGAGCAACCCAGAGAAAAATGATGCACAACCCAAGCTTACTCCTGAGGAGAGAGCTCGCTTCATCAGAGAGGGGAAGTGCTTTGGATGCGGGGAACATGGGACAGAAGTGCCCTAAAAAGGCACGGAAAGAACAGAATGATAAAGACGACGACAGGTCTGAGAGTTCGAGAGCAGCTGAGGAATGTGGCAGAAAAGGCAGATAGAAAAGCAAAACTGGTACCACATGGCGTGGGACCTGCACCGAATCTAATGAATGAAAGTACAAACTTTGCAGCTTTTGGGGCAAAGTGACGGATCAGAAAGCTCTTTTGAAGGAGCCAAGGCCAACTTCTTTTCACTTGGAATTGGCGGCTCGATTTGGAATTACGCCCGATAGACTGACGCCACAGGCGGAGGTAGTTCGACTGGCACCCGGATGGGATGTTTCCATTACACTGAGCATTGGCAAACTTCGTTTGCAATGACAAGGGTGTTCAGGGCACGCGAGTGACGTTCTACTCGGGATCCCTTGGTACCACAAGAACTACGCCGTGGTTGACTACCGGGCCGAGAAAGCGACTTTGATAAATGAAGGGCTTAGAGATTGTACTTGATGAACTTCAGTTTTCTTACTCATCTTTTGGGAGAACTGAGCGATGGATAAAGGTTGAATATGTTTTGACCTGATCAAACGAACGCCAAGATTTTTCTCCACATTCATGCTGATTGCTTTTCAGAGGGCGTGAAGATCAAACCATTGATCTGATACCTGGAAGCACGCCACTGAATCGGCCACCTTACCGTGTGAGCTGAGTACAGAATGAAAAGATTATGAACCAAGTGAAAGACCTCTTGGAAAAGGGTCTTGTCCAGCCTAGTACTTCAGCGTATTGCTCTCCAGTGTTGTTGGTTTTGAAGAAAGATGGATCTTGGAGAATGTGCATCGATTATAGCACTCTCAACGAAATCACCATCAAGAACAGATTTCCGATTCCTAGGATCGATGATATACTCGACAGGTTACAGGGATCCTCGTGCTTTAGCAGGATTGACTTGAAGAGTGGATATCATCAGATCAGGATAGTGCCGGGAGATGTCTACAAGACAGCTTTTCGGACGACTTTTGGGTTATTTGAGTTTTTGGTAAGCCTTTTGGCTTAACCAATGCTCCTGCGACATTTAACCGGATGATGGACAAGATTTTTCGAGAGTACAGGCTATTTGTTGGCACTTTCTTTGACGACATCATTGTTTTCTCCAAGAATGAGGCAGAACACAGAGATCATTTGCTTCAAATCTTTCATGCATTACGAGATTACACGTTGGTGATTAATGCAAAGAAAAGTAAATTTTTCCTACCAGAGATACATTTTTTGGGACACATTGTGTCAGCACAGCAGGAGTGCAAATGGACCCGGCCAAGATAGAGACTATCCGTGATTGGCCCGATTTGAGGAATGTCCATGAAGTTAAACGCTTCTTGGGACTATGTTCGTACTACACGCGGTTCATACGAAAGTTTGCAGAGGTTGCTTCCCCTTTGCATACCTTGACACAGAAAGGAGTACCTTTTTCGTGGGGACCCACAGAGGTGACTGCCTTTCGAACATTGAAAGAGAAATTGACTACGGGACCTATTTTGACTTTGCCGGACTTGCAGAAGTCATTTGAAGTATATTGTGATGCTTGTGGTCGTAGTCTGGGTGCGGTCTTGATGCAAGAAGGCCATGTCATAGCTTACGAGAGCCGTTTGTTCTCTAGGCCGGAGATGACAGCACAGATCTATGAGAAAGTGCTTTTGGCGGTTATCCATGCTCTTACTCAGTGGCGGCATTACCTACTCGGAGCGGATTTTATTGTCTTTACAGACCGTCAGAGTTTGCGCTACTTCTTGTCACAGAAGCAGCTTTCGGAAAAGCAAATGCGGTGGCCGAACATCTTGTCACAGTTCCACTTCCAGATTGTCCATGTGCAGGGACAGAAGAATGTGGTGGCAGGTGCTTTGTCTCGGAAACCGTTGGTTCTGGCTGTTTCCGCGATACATCATAGGAGCTTCGAGGATATGGTCAATCAGTATGCCACAGATACAGATTTTGCAGATATTTTCACACGGATACGGGATGGGGAGACAGTAGCTGGATACTCCCTTCGGGAAGTCTACTTGATGAAAAAGACTATGTTGTGCGTTACACAGCCGTTGAGGGATAAGGTTATGGCTGAATGCCACTGTCCACCTATTACGGGTCACCGCGGCATTGCTACCACCATGAAAGGGGTAGAGAGATATTTCTTTTGGCCGAGACTCAAGAAAGATATGGAAGAGTTTGTGCGCAATTGCTTGGTATGCCAGAAGGTCAAGTTTGATAGGCATAAAGCACATGGATTGTTACAGCCTTTACCCATACCCACCCGCCCTTGGAAAAGTATTGAAATGGATTTCATTTTTGATCTCCCGAGAACACAGAATGATCGCGATGATTTTCCGATTACATGGCACGTCTAAGACGATTGTCTCCGACAGAGACCCCAGATTTATGAGTTTGTTTTGGAAGGCAATTTGGGAGAACATTGGCACGCGGTTGCAGTTCTCATCATCGTTCCACTTGCAGACTGACGGGCAATTTGAGATTGCCAATTCAGTGATTTTAGATTTATTGAAGTCTTGTATCTCGGATCAGAAGACTCAATGGGAAAAGAACTTACCTTTGGTGGAATTTGCCTACAATAACACGATACACTCTTCGACGGGGAAGACGCCATGTGAGATTGTTGAAAGTGCTGCAAAGGTTCCATCCTTCCTGAGCACGAAAGATTAGATATTTGAAGCGGATGAATATTCGCGAGATTTGGATACGGCTTTTGCCAAGGTTCGCGAGACTTTGCAGGAGTCTCAAGAACGACAGAAAAAGGCAGCGGATCGCCATCGTCGCGACTTGAAACTGAAGGAGGATGATTGGGTGCTCTTACTTTTGAGAAGGCACGCCTAAGAAAGAAAAAGGGAAAGGAGAGGCTTTTTCCAAAGCTTAGTATGTGATACTACGGACCTTTCCAGATTACTGAAAAGATAAATGATGTCTCCTTTCGATTGAAACTGCCAGATACTTGGAGGAGTCACAATGCATTGCATGTGAGTCTCTTGAACCCTGTTAAGGGTGATGTGCCTGATGATGGGGAGCTTGATGAGCAACCCGAAGTGGAAGAAAACGAGGAGATCCTTGTTCCTGAACAGATTTTGGCACATAACGATACGAAGAAAGGTAAAGTCCGAAGGCGGTTCTTGGTTTAGTTCAAGAACTTTCCTACATTTGATGTGAAGTGGATGGAGGAGGAGGACCTAGTAGATACTCCTCGGATTGTGAAACTTTACCTCCATGTTTTGGTTTAGCATAGTCTACTCCAAACGGAACCCAGAAACTCAGCTTGGCCGAAGATCTGGTGCAGTAAGATGGGAGTTACTCCGCTCCTTTGTCAACAGATGCCTCGATTTTGATAGTAAAGTCACTGATGTCTCTTTGAGCTTCAGGGATACTGAGAGCTGACAGTATTCTGCTGGATGACTTTATGAAATGGAATTCCTGATTTAATGATACTGATTAGTTCTTGACTTCTTTTGAGTGCAGGAACTGATAGACGAAATGACTGCAGCATTTTGGTCTGATTGATCTCAAATAGACATGGTTGCAATAGGGGTTAGTCAATCGGACATCGATGAGGTCCCGATTGGACCTAGATGTGATTGCTAGCTACATTGCCGAAAAATCATGGTCTAAGATCCGAATGAATGTTGAATGTCATGTGATGTCTGGTGATGTCCTGTGATGTGATTGTCGATTTTGTATATGTGCTAGATGTGTGTTCCTAGTACGTAGGTACTAACAGTCAGTGTCTGCTAAGACGGTTTATGGCTTTTGTCGGTTTTGCAGGCGTAATCGCGGTCGATTACAATGCTTTCAAGAGGGGGGTATGTCACAAAGTGATGACGTGGCGGACAACAGAAACCCTAATTTCTGCCAGAAACCCTAAAATTCCTGCAAACCCTAATTTTCGAAAATCGTGGAGGTTGAAAAAAATTATTATTATTATTATTATTTTTTTGAATGATGAGCGACGCGAATTTCGCTTTTGAAGAGAATGCTTAAAAAAAAAAAAAGGAGAACTTGAGAGAGAAGAGCTTTTGAACTCTGATGCTTTTGATTTTAAAAGCTTTTGGGGCTCTGCTTTTGGGCATCCCTTGTAACCTTTAAATAAGTGGTGAGGGTCTCACTTCTGAGAGCATCTGGACGCAGAGTCTGAGAGTGAATCCCGACCCACTCTCTTGTACTTTGAATTGATTAATACAAAAAGAAATACTGAAATGGGCGCTAGTCTTTGGGGCCAATATCTCTAGGCACGGAACTCCGCCGGGCCAGTGCAAATCTATTGTGATCTGTGAATTGTTTTGAAGTGGTTATTTGGTGCAGTCGTGATTGATTCTTGACTTGGAGTGTCCAAGTCTGTTACACATATCCTCCGGTTGCACACAGCATGATCATCGGAATTCCCATCAGAATCCATTAGCATCAGTTAGGGGAATTTTCCAGTGCATTTAGCCTATTTTCCTATTTATTGGTATTTTCACTTATTATTTTTAAGTGACTTTCCAACAAAAGTAGGTAGGGCAATTTTGCTAAGTTTGTATATAAACAAACTAGAGCTAGCACTATTTGGCAGAAGAGGCAGCAGGAACACCTTGCTCAACAGGCAACTTCTCAGCAAGACGTTGCAACCCCCGCGACTACTCTGGCATTTTCTCCACAGAAGACCTAGCGTTTTTGCATCAGATCAGCCTTGGCGATTTGTGCACAGCAGATCAGCCCCGGCGTCATCACGACACAGCAGATCAGCCTAGCGTTTTTGCATTTGCAGAACCCCGGCGACAGAAGGACCAATTTCAGCCCCTGGCGTTTTTGGATTTCAGCAGCAAATTAAGACCGGCATTATTCACCTAAAGTGTAGCAGATTCAGCCCGTAAAGACCATCAGTTTTCAGCCCTAAGAAACCTCATTTTTCAGCCAAGAAAACGCAGCCAAAACAGTCATTTTCAGCCACCGAAACAGTCCCGAAATTCAGCGATTAGAAGATCTCAGATTTCAGTCGTCGTCATCGTCATCGTCATCGTCATCGTCGTCGTCGTCATCGGCATAGACCAAGTTGCATAGTCCATTGCATATGCATTGTACACCTTTGTGCAATCAAAGAATAGACCACTCTCGCCGACGAGAGTGGAGCCTTCGGAGGAGGGTTTTACAACCTCTCGGGTGTCGTATCTCTTCTCTCTCCTTCTCTCAGTCTCATTCACTTGCACGCACAATATCCACTCACTTTGTTCGTGACCACAGCACTCTACAAGACGGAAAGCTCTCTCTTTCCCTAAGAACTAAAGGAACCTTGAGCAAATAAAGATCACTAATTTTGAGAAAATACAACATTCATTCCGTTGCACCCAACACGGAAGGCTCTCCCTTCCGTAAGTAAAAGAAACCCTTGAGCACAGTTCGGAGCACTCATCTTGAGCAAAAGTTCAACATTCCCTTCCGCTGCACCTTACAGCCTTTCTCGGCTTCCTCTAGGTGCGCGGCCAACTATGCCTCTTGCCACGCTTGATACCAATTAATGGCATCACCGGCAAGATACATTGCTGCCGTCAAAACTTTGCTATTCCCTGTTCCTTAGTTGTGGCAAAGTAAGCATTAAATTGATGCAACCAAGAATGAATAACATTATCATCCATCTTATTGTCATACTTTCTGAACGTCAACTTCTTAGTGATTGGATTGTTGGAATCCGCTTCTCGACTTGTGCTACCTGTTGAATTGCTCACGTCCTTGACTGGCTCGGATTTCAAGGTGAGTACTTGTAGGACCAACTCTTGCATGCGTTGGTCTCTCTGTGTCAGGCTCACGCTCCAAGGCTGCCATTGCTCAAGATGAGTGCTCCGAACTGTGCTCAAGGGTTCCTTTTACTCACAGAAGGGAGAGCCTTTCGTCCTTTAGAGAGAGAGAGTGCAATTTTCACAAACAAAGTGAATGCTACTGTGAGTGGAAGTGCTAAAACTGAGAGGAGAGAGAAGAATCCGACACCAGACGGTTCTCAAACCCTCCTCCAAGGGCCTTTCTCTCAATGATGAGAGAGGTCTATGCTATTGATTGTACAAATCAGGTACAATGGTGTTGATGCAATGAACTTGATGCTCTGATGCAAGGGAAGGCTAAGTTGATGTCAATGGCAAAGACGACGACAACAGTGACGATTAGAGCTGAAATCTGAGACTTAAAACGCGAGTGCTCTTGGCTGAAATTGTTGATGATCCTGGGCTGAAAATGCTGATGCTATTTGGCTGAAAACGCTGATGTTGTCACGCTGAAAATGGAAACGCTAAGCTGATCAGATGTATTCGGGGGAATACGGCGAGGATCTGATGCTGATGGTAACTGCTGAAAATGAAAACGCTGGCAGAAATGGGCTGATCTGCAAACGCTAGGGCCGATCTGTTGCGGGGATGCACTTGCGGCGAGGATTTGCTACCGCATTGGCTAGGTGCCGCGAGGGAGGGTTCTGGAATCTGCTAACGCTTGCTGATCTGGAAGAGAAGAGAAAACTCTGGCTGATTCTGGTACTTGTTGAAAACGCTGAAGGTCTTCAGGGTTCTTCCGTTCTGTGAGAAAACGCTAGGGAACTACTATTTTGCTCTGTCTTCTGCCTTCTTTTGCTAGCGCTAGGTTTCTTATATAGGAGCCAATAGTTGGGTCGGGCAAAGTTCCCAACAAAGTTCCAAAAGAATTCCAAAAGTCACTTATAAATAAATGACCTAAAATGCCTAATAAAATGCTTATGATGGGTACTAAATGCCATGCTAATGATCATGCTGTGTGCAATCAGAGGATATGCAACTAATCTAAGTGCCTGGACATGCACGGCCTGCGCACAGGCTTAGGTGTCGGAACACTTGCTAGGCTGACCTGAACCCTAGATGTGAGAAAGCTTGTCCAGATGCACATAGGGTTAGATGTGCACGTGATGGTCTATGTTACCATATACATGTGGTAGTGATGTGTGTGAATACACTTAGGACTGCTGGGGCATTTTTTCCCTCACTAGGAGGTTTTTCCCCCTGTGCATTGTCTATACGCCCATCACTCTAGGGATATCTATTTTTCCATTGCACACTAAGGATCACACTCTCTGTCGTGTGCCTTGAGCTTCCTTCGTCTTCTCCAAGCTGTGTGTTTTCCTGCAACCCTAAATCCAACAATTGGTATCAGAGCAGGTTGCGTCCTCCCGGGCTTAGTCGTTGTAACAAACTTGGACACCCCAAGTCAAGATTCTACCGTGATACAGCAGAGATTCACTTCAAAACAATTCACAATTCACAATTCACAATTAGGTCGACACGGCCCGGCGTAGTTCCGTGCCAAGAGGTATTAGCACCAAAGATTGGCTCCCTTTCGATATTTTTCTTTTTGTATTAATCCGTGTTCAAAGTACAAGAGAGTGGGTAGGTGCTTACTCTCAGTATCTGCGTCCAGATGCTCTGGGAAGTGAAGCCCTGTCCACTTATTTATAAGTACAAGGGATACCTAAAAGCAGAGCCCCAAAATCTTTTAAAATCAAAAGCTTCTCAACCCAAAAGCTAATATCCCAAAAGCTGCTAGCAAATTTAGCTTGTGCAATTTACGGAATTCCTTACAGTTTTGCCACGTCATCATGTCAATGCAAAAAGCAGAATCCTATACTGCTGCCACGTCAGCCTGTCAACACGATCTGCGGAATTCCGTACAGTTTGTTTGTACAGCCTGTCGGCGCATAATCCAGGAGACAGCCAGCCAGCATGTATGTGTGTCTAGGGGCCAGCCACGTCACCAATTTGTAATATACCCCTCTTGAAAGAATTGTAGTCGCCCTCGTTTGTGTCTCCAAAATAGACAGAGGCCATAAACTATCTTAGCAGACACTGACTGTTAGTAGCGACGCACTAGGCAGAACACATCTAGCACATGTACCAATTGACAGTCACATCACCGGACATCACAGGACATCACTTGACATCACATGACAAATCACATTCAATTTCATTTCACATCTCAGACTATGATTAATTGGCAACGTATTTAGCAATCCCATCTAGATCCATTCCGGACCTCACAGATGCCCGATTAACTAATCCATATTGCAATCATGTCTATAGAGATTTATGAGACCGAAATGCTGCAGTCATTTCGTCTTTCAGTTCTTGCACTCAAACAAGTCAAGTACAAATCAATCAGTATCATTTTCGGGAATTCCAGTTCATAAAGTCATACAACACAATACTGTCAGCCCAGTAGTATCCCTGAAGTACAAATCAATCAGTATCACTTATAGGAATTCCAGTTCATAAAGTCATACAATAGAATACTGTCAGCCCAGCAGTATCCTTGAAACCCAAAGGGACATCAGTGACTCTATATCAAAAATCGGGGTAATCTATTGACAAACGAGCGGAGTGATTCCCCTCTTGTGCATGCCCACTGCACTAGATTCACCCATCTTGAAATCGGGGTTCTATCGGAGTAGACTATGCTAAACCGAATGCTTCAAGGTAAAGTTCCATAATTTGAGGAGTATTTGCTAGGTCCTTCTCCTCCATCCACTTTGCATCCAATGCAAGGTAGTTCGTGAATTTAACCAAGAACCGCCTAATTACTTTACCTGTAATCTTTCTATCTTTATGTGCCAGAATTTGTTCTGGAACAAGTATCTCCTCACTTTCCTCCACTTCGGGTTGCTCATGTGGCTCTCCATCATCGGGCACATCGCCTTTAAAAGGCTTCAAGAGACTCATATGAAAAGCATTGTGAATTCTCCAAGTATCGGGCAGCTTCAGTCTAAAGGAGACATCATTTATCCTTTCTTTTATCTGGAAAGGTCCATAGTATCTCATGCTAAGCTTTGGAAAAAGCCGCTCCTTTCCCTTTTTCTTTCTCAGGCGTGCCTTCTCAAAGCGTAAGAGAACCCAATCGTCTTTCTTTAATTTCAAATCGCGACGGTGTTGATCTACTACCTTCTTGTGTCTTTCCTGAGATTTTGCTAAAGCCTCCCGGACCTTGGCAAAAGTAGTGTCCAAGTCCCTCGTGTACTGGTCGTCTTCAAAAATCTTATCTTTCGTGCTAAGGAAGGGTGGAACCTTCGTAGCACCTTCAATAATCTCAAATGGTGCCTTCCCCGTCGAAGAGTGTATCGTGTTATTGTAGGCAGATTCCACCAAGGGCAAAAACTTTTCCCATTGCGTCTTCTGATCAGAAATGTAAGACTTCAATAAATCCAGTACGACTGAACTTGCAAATCTCAGATTGCCCATTTATCTGCGGGTGGAAAGATGACAAGGACTGCAACCGTGTGCCAATGTTCTCCCAAATAGCCTTTCAAAATAAACTCGTGAATCGGGGATATCTGTCAGAGACGATTGTCTCAGGCATGTCGTGTAATCTGAATATCTGGGCAATGAATAGTCTCGCTAAATGATCTGGCTTGATTGTTTTCTTCACTGGAATGAAATGAGCTTGCTTGCTAAATCTGTCAATAACTGTCCAGATACCATCGTGCTCACTCTGTGTTTTTGGGAGAGAAAAAATGAAATCCATAGCAATACTTTCCCAGGGGCGGGTGGGAATGGGTAAAGGCTGTAACAATCCCTGTGCTTTATGCCTCTCAAACTTGACCTTCTGGCATACCAAGCAACTGCGTACAAAATCGTCCACATCCCTCGTCTCGGCCAAAAGAAGTAACGCTCCACACCTTTCAAGATGGTATCAATGCCACGGTGACCCGTAAATGGTGGACAATGGCATTCGGTTAGAACCTTTTTCCTCAACGGTTGTGTAACGCACAACATCGTTTTCTTCATCAAGTAGCCAATCCGAATGGAATATCCCGCTACTACCTCCCCATTATATATTCGATTGAATACATTTGAAAAATCCGGATCTGTGGCGTACTAATCGACCATGTCCTCGAAGCTTCTATGATGGATCGCGGAAATAGCCAAGACTAACGGCTTCTGGGATAAAGCATTTGCCACCAAGTTCTTCTGCCCCTGCACATGGACAATCTGGAAGTGAAACTGTGACAAGATGTTAGGCCACAGTATCTTCTTTTTCGATAGCTGCTTCTGTGACAAGAAGTAGCGTAAACTTCGATGATTAGTGAAGACTGTAAAATTGGCTCCGAGTAGGTAATGTCGCCACTGAGTAAGAGCATGGATAACTGCCAAAATCTCTTTCTCAGAAATCTATGCTGTCAATTTTGTCCTTGAAAACAATTAGCTCTCATAGGCAATGACGTGACCTTCTTGCATTAAGACTGCACCCAGACTACGACCACAAGCATCACAATATACTTCAAATGACTTTTGCAAATCCGGCAAAGTCAAAGCTGGTCCCATAGTCAATTTCTCTTTCAAAGTCTGAAAGGCAGTCACCTCTGTGGGTCCCCACGAGAAAGGGACTCCTTTCTGTGTCAAAATATGCAAAGGAAAAGCAACCTCTCAAACTTTCGAATGAACCGCCGTTAGTAAGAACATAAGCCCAAAAAGCTTCTTACTTCATGGACATTCTTCAAATCGGGCCAATCATGTATAGTCTCAATCTTGGCCGGGTCCATCTGTACTCCTACTGCTGAGACGATGTGTCCTAGAAAGTGTATCTCCGATAAGAAAAATTCACTCTTCTTGGCATTGATCGCCAACTTGTGACCTCGCAATGCCTAAAAGGCCTGTAGCAGATGTTGTCTATGTTCTGTCTCATCCTTGGAGAAGACTATAGTGTCATCAAAGAAAGTGCCAACAAAAGATCTGAACTCTCTGAAAATCCTATCCATCATTCGGTTGAAAGTTGCTGGTGCATATGTAAGGCCAAAAGGCATCACCAAAAATTCCTATAGACCGAAGCTCGTCCAAAAAGCTGTCCTGTAGACATCTCCCTGCGCGATTCGGATCTGATGATATCCGCTTTTCAAATTGATCCTGCTAAAACAAGAGGATCCTTGTAATCTGTCAAGAATATCATCGATCCTCGGAATCGGAAATCTGTTCTTAATGGTGATTTTATTGTGAGCTCTATAATCAATGCACATTCTCCAAGATCCGTCTTTCTTTAAAACCAACAACACCGGAGAGCAGTAGGGTGAAGTACTCGGCTGGATAAGACCCTTTTCCAAGAGGTCTTTCACTAGGTTCATAATCTCTTCATGCTGGGCTCGGCTCACTCGGTAAGGTGGCCGGTTCGGTGGTGTGCTTCAAGGTATCGGATCAATAGTATGATCCTCAGGACGAGATGGTGGCAACTCGCCTGGCAGGCCCTCAGACCTCTTCAGGTGTTTCACCAATCTCGGGTCCCCGGAGTACTTAATTAATCTGTAGTTGATGTTTGTACTCCTCTCTGGCAAACTTGTCCGAAAAAATTTGCCGAAATCTTCATTCTTTTCTTCAGTTCCCGCGTTGGATTTTCATTTTTTCTTTGCCTTCCCACTGAGAGGTGTCATCTCTGTCAGATTCTTCACAAGAACCCATGTGTAATCTTGGATTCTTTATGGCTTTATGCCCTATAAGACAGAGCGATGAAGACGGGAGCGCGCCCGATGCACAATGTATGAAGGGTGGGAGAGTGGCTAATAAGTCTAGGGTCAGGACACGAAGATTCTTTCTCAAAAGCTATGTGCGTTGCAAAAAGGATCGGATCCTGCGTAGAAGAAGAATCTTTCTGTGCTCTGATACCACTGTAACAAACTTGGACACCCCAAGTCAAGATTCTACCGCGACACAGCAGAGATTCACTTCAAAATAGTTGACAATTCACAATTAGGTCGAGACAGCCCGGTGTAGTTCTGTGCCAAGAGGTATTGGCCCCAAAGACTGGCACCCCTTTCGGTATTTCTTTTTGTATTAATTTGTGTTCAAAGTGCAAGAGAGTGGGTAGGTGCTCACTCTCAGACAATGCATCTTGATGCTGTGAGAAGTGAAGCCATGCTCACTTATTTACTCATTTATTTGTAAGTACAAGGGATGCCCAAAAGCAGAGCCCCAAAATCTTTTAAAATCAAAAGCTTCTCAACTTTTAAAAGCTTCTCAGCTCAGAAGCTAATATCCCGAAAGCTGCCAGCAAATTCAGCCAACGCAATTTACGGAATTCCGTACAGTTTTGCCACGTCATCATGTCAACGCAAAAAGCAGAATTCCGTATTGCTGCCACCACGTCAGCCTGTTAGCACGATCTGCGGAATTCCGTACACTTTGTCCGTACATCATGTCGGCGCATAATCTAGGAGATAGCGAGCAGGTGTGTGTGTCCAGGGGCCAACCACGCCACCAGTTTGTGACAGTCGCCAGCAGCTCCAACACACGTCTGCTCACTTTCTCCGATTTCTGTGAGCTTTGGCGAGTGTTAGTAGGTAGACAAATACTTTGGGAAAGCTCACAAAGCTTAGTCTGCTCAGATTTCTTATTCGGACTCATTTCGGCCTCCGTTTCCACTACATACAATACTGCACATGCTATTTCGTCATTTTGTGCAGAATTTCAGTCAGTGTCGCTTCTTGCATAACAGGTCCCTCACAATCTTCTACGGTTTGTGCTATATAGCATGTGTTGTTCCTGCTCGTTCCTCCTCTTTTCGAGCAGTCTTCACATTAGGTGCATAGATTTGCCATGGCTGACAACAACACAGATGTGTTTAAGATGTTTGCTACTGAGGACAGATTGGATGGGAACAATTACCCTATGTGGGCTTACATGATGCAACATGTCCTTGTGTCAAAGGGCGTTTGGAACATTGTGCAGGGCATTGATGTACGTCCTGGCTCTGAGGATGTAGGCGATGTTGAGGATGTTGCAGGTTTTGGTGGTTGGATTGTTGTTGCCATGGCCCAAGCTGTTTTGCCTACGGTTGAGCAAGCTCGTTGGGATGTAAAAGATGCGCAGACTCATGCATTGATTGCGTTGTCTGTGAAGCGCACTATTACTCCTCACATCGTTCAGCGAAATCTGCAAAACAGGCTTGGGATATTCTGGTTGGTCTTTATGCAAGTCGCAATGACGCTAAAATTGCATTGCTGCATAAAGAGCTAGAGTCGAAGATTATGCATGAGGAAGATGACATGGACACTTTCCTTGCTGGTGTCAAGGATATCAATGAGCAACTAATTTCTGCAGGCGACGTCATTTCAGACAATTTCCTTGTGCAGATTGTTCTTGATGCCTTGCCAGATTCTTAGTAGACTTTTGCTAGTACTTGGAGACTTATGACCCAAGGAAATCCAGAAGTTTTCAAGTTTGATGCATTATGCACATTGTTGTTGCAAGAGTCACTTTCCAGAAAAAACAGGATTAGACAACGTGCAGTTGAACATGTCTTTATTGCTACTCAAAGAAAAAGTGGTAACAGCAATGTGGCCACTTCTCATGGTTCTTTTGTGAGAGATAAATTACATGTTCTTAATGCTTTTGTTGGCAGCAATTCGTATGGGAATTCTGGTGAAAAGGGCAGAAAGAAGATGCATTGCTATTATTGTAAAGTTAATGATCACTTGATCAAGCAGTGTCCTAAGTTGAAGGCAAAAGAGGCGAAGAAGAAAGAGGTTGGTTCCACTACAAATGCAGCTATTGCTGAGTCTTCTGTGAAAGGAGATTGTGATGCTGATGTTGATGTAGAATAGGCTTTTAGTGCAGAGTGTACTTATGATCCTGTTGTCCATGATGCATGCATGTCAGCTGCTGCAGATTCACATGTGTAGTATTTTGACAGTGGTGCTACAAAGCACATTATCTCACATCGTGATTTGTTTACCTCCCTTGAGTCTGTCCCTCATGGGAATTCAGTCACTTGTGCCAACAATGGCTCTTATCCGGTTTAGCAGTTGGAAAGATTGTGCTTACTGCTGCAAATGAGAGTTCTTTCACACTTGTTGATGCATTGTATGTACCTAGGATTAGAAAGAATCTTTTGTTTGAATGTGCAGTTGCTAGATTTGGACTTGTAGTCAAATTTGTGGATGACAGATGTACAGTTTATGATCTCAGTTTCGGTGTTGAAATTGTTGCATCTGGCATTTTATGTCATGGGCTGTATAAGCTCACTTTGTATGACAAGTGTGGGCATAATTTTGCAAATCTGTTTTGTTTTCTAAGGCTATTTCAGATGCAAAACTTTGACATGCACGTTTTGGGCATCTGAATTTTGTCAGTTTGCTGCGTTTGCAGAAATCTGATATGGTTGCTTCTTTGCCTGCTCTTGAAGCACCTGTCAACATGTTTGTGAAGACTGTATTTTGGGTAAGATGCAGCGTTGAAAGTTTCCAAAGGATCGTTTAGTTAGGGCCACATGTAGGTTGCAGCTTGTGCATAGTGATGTTTCCTTGGGCAATTACCTTTACTTCGTGGCTTTCATTGATGGTTACTCCAGGCATACATGCATGTATCCGCTTAAGGTGACGTTTGAAGTGTTTATGTGCTTCAAATGATTTCTGGCTATGGCTGAAAATGTCTCAAAATGTACTATGGTCATTTCAAATCGAGGGGGGGAGTATATGTCTCATGAATTTAATGCATTTCTGGCTAGTCGTGGGATAAAACACCAATGTACATTGCCGTATACACCTCAACAAAATGGTGTTGTTGAGAGGAAAAACAGGTCACGGAAATGGCACGATGTATGGTCAAAAGTCAAGCTTTGCCGCATTCGTTTTGGCTCGAGGCCATCATGTGTGCCACTTATGTACGTAATAGGTGTCCTACGCAAGCTTTGTAGTCTGTAACTCCATATGAAGCATGGCATGATAGAAAGCCTTCTATTGAGTACATGCGTGTTTTCAGTTGTTTGGCATATGCTTTGGTGCCACAAACACAGCGCAGAAAATTGGATGATAAGACTGTTAAATGTATTTGTGTTGGTTATAGTGCTGAAAGCAAAGGTTATAGGTCGTATCATCCGCAAACAAAGCGTATCTTGGTCTCATGGGACGTGTTTGTGGAAGATTCTATTCAGCCCTTGCTGTCATGTACTAGAGACTGTACTAGAGACAGTAATATAAGCTCACAGGACATTTATGACACTTTGTTGCCTCTTTTCAGTAGTGGAAGTTCGAATGTAAATTCCAATGAGACAAATGTACAGTCTATGGGGGTTTGAGAAAATGTTACAAATCAGCCTATTACTGATGCAGATATACATGATGTACTTGATGAGGAAAGAGCCGAGAATTAGCAGGCTAGAGGTATGCCAAAATGGCTGGTGCATACTTTGCGTGACAGTAAATTGGATGCACCTTTGTCTACTAATACTTGTTCAGGTTGTCGCCATGCATCTTATGCATCAGATTGTTATGCTTTGGTTGTGTGTAGCTTATGTGATGTTGAGGAACCTCTTGTCTTTTGATGAAGCACAAAATTAAAAAAATTGGACGGCTGCCATGCAATCAGAATATGATGCACTTATAGAAAATGACACATGGACTTTATGTGATTTGCCTCTTAGCAAAAAGGCCATTGGTACGAAGTGGGTTTACAAGTTGAAACGCAAGCCGGATGGTGAGATTGATGGCTATAAGGCCCGACTTGTTGCAAAGGGTTATGTACAACAAAAAGGCATAGATTATGAAGAGACTTTTTCTCCCACTTGTCGTACGACTATTGTGCGTTTTCTAGTGCATTGGCAGCTCATTTTGGTTGGGATGTACATCAGTCAGACATTGTTACTGCTTTCTTGAATGGTGACATATTTGAGGAAGTCTATGTAACGCAATCTCGCAGTTTTGTCAAGAAAAGACAAGAGGAAAAAGTGTGCAAATGTAAGAAAGCTTTGTATGGGTTGAAGCAATCTCCTTGTGCTTGGTATGAGAAGGCTGACACTCATTTGGTCAAATGAGTCTTTCGTAACAGTCTAATAGAAAGCACATTGTATGTAAAGCATGAGGGGGATGTACTTCTCATTGTCGTTCTCTATGTGAATGATTTGTTGATCACTGGACCAAATGAGAGATATATTACTGAATTTAAGGCTGATGATTTGGGGTTTTTGCATCATTACTTGGGTATACAGTTTGATCAGTGTGATGGTGGTATTGCCTTGTCTCTATATGTAACTTGTGTCAGACAAGTTACATATAGAGACATTGCTATGTAAGTTTGGACTTGAGGATTGCAAACCTATTGCCACTCCCATGGAAACAGGTATGAAATTGAGTCTTCATGATGCTGGTGATCCTGCCGATGTCACTCTTTACCAAACTGCTGTTGGTTGCCTTATTTATGTATGCAACACGAGGCTAGATATTCAGTATGCAGTCTCACAGGTCAGTAGATTCATGCATAGCCCAGGGTCTAAGCATTGGAAGGCTGTCTAGAGGATTTTTCGCTACTTGAGTGGCACTTTACATCTTGGCTTGTTTTATCCCAAGGGGGGATCATTGCCGCCAGACTTACATGCTTTTTCAGACTCAAATTGGGCTGGTTGTTTTGACATGCGAGTGTTTACAAGTGGTTTTTGTTTCATGCTCAGCAGTTCATGTATCTCTTGGTTGAACAAGAAGCAACCTACTGTAGCCACTTCTAGTTGTGAGGCTGCGTACAGGGCAATCTTCACAGCTACAGTTGAGTGTGTATGGCTCAGACGTCTTATGACTGATTTGGGTGTTGGACAAGACACAACCAACATTATCTACACTTACAGTCCGAGCGCGTTAGCAGTTGTGAGGAACCCAGTTTTTCATGCTCGCACAAAGCACATTGAGGTGCATTACCACTATGTCAGAGAGAGGCTCTCAGTAGGAGAGATCAGCTTAGTTTATGTGCCAACACAGGACAACCTTGCAGATCTTTTCACAAAGACATTGTCAGGTGAGAAGTTCGAAGCTTTCCGCAAAGCTTTGAGCTTACTCTCCTTTGTGGACTGATCATGTCCTCAGGGCATGGCACTTTCCTATACTCTGTGTGCTAGCTCGTTCATCGCATCACTCCTAGGGGGGATTTGTTACCATGTACATGTGATAGTGATGTGTGTGAACACACTTACGACCGTCGGGGCCTTTTTTCCCTAACTAGGAGGTTTTTGCCCCTGTGCATTGTATATATGTCCATCACTCTAGAGCTATCTATTTTTCCATTGCACACTAACACACTCTCTGTTGTATGCCTTGAGCTTCCTTCGTCTTCTCCAAGCTGTGTGTGTTTTCCTACGACCCTAATTCCAACAGTCTAGACAATGCGTCCGCAGCCATGTAGAGGATCTGTTAGAAAAAGGGTTGATTCAACCTAGCTCTTCACCCTTTTGCTCTCAAATGCTCTTAGTGTAGAAGAAAGATGGCTCTTGGCTCATGTGTATTGTTTACTGTGCATTGAATAAGAATACTATCAAAAACAAATTTCCTATTCCAAGGAATGATGGTATTCTTGATCGCTTATAGGGTGCGGCAATTTTCAGCAGGATAGATCTTAAGAGCGGATACCATCAGATTTGTATTAGGCTAGAGAATGCACACAAGATTGCGTTTAGAACGACATTTGGTCTATATGAGTTTTTAGTGATGCCATTTGGTCTTACAAATGCTAGCGGATGGATAGGATTTTCCATGCACACCAAAAATTTGTTCGCACATTCTTTGATGACATGATAGTATATTCGAAGAATGAAGGGGAGCGTAGGCATCATTTGACCATTGTGTTCGAAGACAATAACAGGTTGCTCATAAACGGCATGAAAAGTGAATTCTTTTTAGAAGAGATCCACTTTCTAGGGCACATAGTGTTGAAGGATGGTGTTCGAATGGATCCTGCGAAGGTTGAAGCAATCAAGACATGGCCAGCTTTGAAGATTGTGCATGATGTCGGTAGCTTCTTGGGACTATGTTCCTATTACAAAAGGTTCATTCGTAATTTTGCCGTGATTGCTTCACCCTTACACGCTTTACAAAAGAAAGAGGTCACTTTCACATGGACTCAAAAAGAGATTTCATGTCACAGGAACGAGCACCACGTGCCAACGGAAAAAAACAGAGTAAACAACTTTAAGTACTTCAAATAACAACTGAACTGAAAAAGATACACAACACACGAGACGAGGAGTAGCGGAGTTCCACCCCAAGAGAGCACTTTGGCCTCCAAGGTTATTAGCTTTAGAAGAGACACCTGATGAGAGATGTCGAGAAATTTCAAGTCGTAATCTGCAAGGATTTCCGTGGCAAGCATTTCAAGATGCGCCACTTTGCCAGAAGCTGCACTCTGAAGGAAGATGTCTAGAGGCATGTAACTTCGGGCAAAAATTTACTTGAAAGCTTGCCAAGTCCTTGGAGTGTGGGGCTTGGTAGCTATAGACATCCAACCACTTCATGGCACTACCTTCGAGAAAAACGGCGGCTCAAAAAAAAAATTATCCTTCTCGTGCAAGTGATCTTCAATTCCTTATGGTTTATGCCCTATAAGACAGAGCGATGAAAACAGGAGCGCGCCCGATATGCGATGGACGAAGGGTGGGAGTCGCTAATAAGTCCGAGTCGGGACACAAAAATTCTCCGTAAAATAAGGAAGCGCCATCTTGCTTTGTCTGCTCTTTGATAGGACGGGTACGCTTTTAGAAAAGCACACGCTTGAAGCTCTGATACCACTATCACGGGAACGAGCACCAAGTGCCAACAGAAAAGAACAGACTGAACAACTTTAAGCACTTCAAATAACAACTGAACTGAAAGAGATGCACTACACACGAGACGAGGAGTGACGGAGTTCCACCCCAAGAGAGCATTGGCTCCAAACATGGCGCCCCTTTTAGTATTTCTTTATATTGCTTGAACTAAGTACAATGTCGGTACTCGCGCTCTGTATCTTCACCCGAAAGAGTGCCAAAGTACGAGCCCCATCAGATGTGGTCCCATAAGTTGGTGTCACTTGGGCCACTTGGGCCCCATCATATGTGGTCCCATAAGTTGGTGGGAACTGCTCTTAAAAATAGCCAAGTCGGCAAGACTTTGTCTGTTCCTTCTGCTTCTTCTAGGATTTAGGCCCCTCGGTCAGGATTTGCAAGTTGGCTCTGTTTTTCAGTGGCTTGACACGTCAGCAGTTTGTGACATTTCAACTCTTAATCTCTTGAAGGAAAAGATGACTTGGGATCGAGTAATTGTTTTGCCATATCTTAGAAGTCATTTGTGATCCAATATGACGCTGTGGCAATAGTATTGGTGCAGTACTAATGCAAAATGGTCGGGTAGTAGCCTATGAAAGCAGAATCTTGCAAGTTCATGAGAAAGATCTATTGATTGTGATTCATGTGCTTTCAAGTTGGAAACACTACCTACTAGGTGATGATTTTGTTGTCCAAAGATATCATCAGATCTTGCGATACTTCTTGACACAGTCAAAGTTATTTGAAAAGCATATGCCATGGGTAACATTTTGTCTATATTCCACTTTCAGATTGTGCTTGTGGAAGGAAAAAAGAATGTTGTGGTTGATGCATTGTCAAGAAAGCCACAAATTTTAGCCGTGTCATTTCCTTATCATCATAAGCTTGGTAATATAAAGGAACAGTATGCTAATGATGAAGATTTTGCAAGGATCTTTGAACAGTTGTTAGATGGACAATGATGATGCATGGCAGACTATGTGTCACTAGGCCATTGGTATAAAGTCATGTCCCACTCGATGCAGGGCATTGTGGTATTGATGCAAGAGTGAAAGCAGTTGAGACATTCTTTTATGTCTTACTTTGAGGAGAGATGTGGATGCCTTCGTGCGAGCATGCATAATTTGCCAAAAGGTCAAGTTTGATAGGTAAAAAGCACTAGGGTTGTTACAACCATTGCCTATTCCAGATAAGCCATGGGATAGTATTGCTATGGATTTTACCTTTGATCTTCCAAGAACGCAGAGAGGGAATGATGGTATACGGACCATTATTTGCAGGTTTAGCAAACATGCCCATTTTATTCTTGTCAAGAAGAAGATAAAATCTGATCAAATGGCACGATTATTCATGTACAATGTACCATGGTTTGCCACAGTCAATGTTCAGTGATAGTGATCTTTGCATGACAAGTTATTTTTGGAGAGGCTTGTTTGAAAACTTGGCACAATGTTTAAGTTTTCATCAACAAACGGATGGACAGTCAGAAGAGGCCAATTCTATTGTCCTATATCTTCTCAAATGCTATGTGTCAAACAATAAGGGCAAGTGGAAACAGTATTTACGTTTGCTTGAGTATGTATAAAACAATACAATGCATTCGTCAACAGGCAAGGCACCCTTTGAAATTGTTGAGGGTGGCAAAAAGGTTCCTCCCATTTTGCATACAAAAGATAGATTTTTGAAGCAAACCGATATGTAGAAAATATGGATGAAATGTATAGGAAAATTAAGTTTTCCATGGAGAAGACTCGGGCAAAGTAGAAAAGGGTTGCTAATCGTCATCGACGAGAACTCTTGTTTTCACTTGGTGAGTGGGTTCTATTGCGATTTGAAAAGGCAAGATTAAAAAAGATTAAAAAATCAAAGTCATCTAGGCCCCTCGGCAAGACTTCATAAGTTGGTGGGGACTAGGAATTAAACCAAATGGGGAAAATTGAACACTTAAAAGGTGGAGGAGCTTTTGCAAGACACCTCAGCAAGGAGGGAGCGCCCAAATCGATGAGGGAGAGTGAAGACTGATTTTTGGAGTCATTGTGAGTGTGTGTGAGTAGTGGGTGCATGTTCACAGCTTTAATGGAAAACTTTGTCTTATGTGGCACGATGATTCCGCTCTTGTGCATCTCTCTCCCCTTTTGAATACATAATTGTAATGCCCAACTCAAGGGCTTCTCATCTATAATGTACAATTGCTGAGGCAAGAGCCTGTTGCACAGGTACACGTGCTAACGGGTTTTTTAGAGAGATTTCTCGTGAGAAATCTCGTCTAAATCAAGGGGCAAGTAACCCTATAGGTGCGGGAGCTCGAGGGCTACCCATCGGTACACGAATCGGAGCACAAAACAAAGAATTACAGCTTGCTGCAATTTTTTGCAGGTTTAAGGTTTTGGTCAATTTTGATGCCTGAATGTCCCAAGAGCCTAGGGAAATTTCAGCCCAATAAAAGTGGGACAGCTTCTACAAGATTACAGGTCTTCTCTACCTCAATGAGAATAAAGAAATACCGAAAGGGGCGCCACTTTGGGGCCAACAGGGTGTCATTGTCTACTTGGGAGCACTGTAGCTACCAAGTCGTGGATTGTTTTGAAGTGGCGAATTCCAGTTGTTGTTGGTTCATTTGTGAAGCTACTTTGTGTCAAAGTGCAGGGAAATTTGAACGATGTAGATGGGCGAGAGTTAAAGTTTTACCGCCCTTTAGCAAGTTTATAGGCTAGTAACTATTATATATTGTACTACATCGTAGTTTGTCTCCCATAACCTACATAATCAATATGAAGCCAATTTCTGTTTCATGGTCTATATTTTTCTTGAATAGAGTTTTCGATATTGGAGAAAAACATGTGATTGCCTGAAGAGCGCGTAGCGGTGTGTGCAAGTGAAAGAGCACGCGAGGAAGTGCAGTGTGTGTGCAGAGAGGGGTGGCAAAAGCCAGCAGGAGAGGAAGCGCTAGCAGAACGAAGAGGGAGAGAGAGAGGGCTCACGTTTTTGGGGAAAACTCAATAAGTGAGTTTTGGGTTTTCCCACTTTTATTATAAGTGACCTTTAAAAAATGTGTACAGGTTCAATATGAACCTAGACAAAGTATAAAAATGTACAAAAAGGGGTTATTTAGGCCTTTAACCCAACAATCTCCCACTTAAAGGCATAAATGACGCCTTTAAGTTAACCAACTCCCACCAGCTGTATGCAATGCTCATGTTGAGCCTTAGCAAGACTCTTGGTGAGAACATTTGCAGGGTTATCCTGTGAGTGAATCTTAGTCAAGGTGACTAGACCATCCTCCAATACCTGTCGTATGAAGTGGTATCGCACATCAATGTGCTTTGTCCGTGCATGAAACATGGCATTCTTGGCCAAATAGACAGCACTTTGGCTATCACATCCCAAGACAGGAGTACTAGCAGGCATACCAAGCTCTTTAACAAGTCTGCCCAACCATATGGCCTCTTTAGAAGCCTCAGTGGCTGAAATATATTCAGCCTCAGTAGTACTCAATGCCACAATTTTCTGCAGTCGTGAACACCAAGAGACAGCACCACCAGCAATAGCAAACACATAGCCACTAGTGGACTTCCTGGTATCCAAGTCACCTACCATATCTGCATCACAATAGCCCTGCAACTTCAGGTCACTTTTGCCATAGCATACACCTAGATTGTGTACCTGACAAGTATCTTAGAATGCATTTCACAGCTTCCCAATGTGCTTTGCCGGGATTGGACATGTATCTACTAACAACTCCCACCGCATGGGCAATGTCAGGACGAGTGGCAACCATAGCATACATAAGAGAACCACAAGGTGATGCATAAGGGATTCCCTTCATAGCATTCACTGCCACGTCATCCTTTGGGCAATCGGCTTTGCTAAGTTTTGTGTGTGGAGGTAAAGGTACTCCAAGTGACTTAGCTTCAACCATGTTAAACCTGTCAAGTACTTTAGCAATGTACTTTTCTTGAGATAAGAAGAGCAATTTCAGCTTTCTATCTCTCTTGATTCTCATACCCAAGATGTGCTCAGCATCACCTAAATCCTTCATTGCAAATGCTGAATTCAGCTGACGTTTAAGAGCATCAATGGTAGACTTATGCTTCCCAGCAATCAACATATCATCTACATATAGCACAAGGATTATAGGACTTCCATCATTATCCTTCTTTGTATACAAACAATGGTCTGAATGGGTGTGTTTAAAGCCTTGAGACAGCATAAAAGTATCAAACTTTTTGTACCACTGACGTGATGACTGCCTCAAACCATACAGTGCCCTTCTTAGTTTGCATACAAGTTCCTTTTTATCAGGAACTACAAAACCCTCAGGTTGCTTCATGTAGATATCTTCATCAATGTCACCATGAAGAAAAGCTATTTTTACATCCATTTGATTCAATTCTAAGTCAAGCACTGCAGCGAGAGCAAAAAGGACACGCAATGTCGTAAGCTTTACAACAGGAGAAAAGATCTCTTGAAAGTCAATCCCCTCTTTCTGTGCATACCCTTTGGCAACTAACCTTGCTTTATACTTGGGCTTTCCATCAACACATTTGACCTTGTAAACCCATTTGTTAGGAAGAGCCTTTCTTCCTTTAGGCAATGGCACAAGATCCCAAGTATTGTTTGCATGCAAAGATTTGATTTCCTCTTGCATCGCAAGCTCCCACTTACTGCTTAACTCACATGTATTTGCCTCTTTATATGTAAGAGGCTCACCCTCATCTGTCAACATAACATGATGCAAAGAGGGGTCAAAGCGCTGTATCAACCTTCTGACATGAGTAGACCTGCGTACCCAATGATCTACATTCTCAGGCACAGGTTCTACATCAGGAGGCAACTCATTTTCAGCATGCTCATGCTGCTGAAAATCATTTTCAGCCATGACAGGTGGCTGTCCATCCTCATTTGGAGCATCTAAATCATGTCCTACCTCTTCTGGCTCAAGGTTAACCGGCTGATTATCAATTTCAGCTTGCGGTAATGCATCCTGAGGCTCTTTTTCAACATCAATAGGTGGCAAGAGAGGTTGAAATTTGACCGATTTCTTGTCAATTTCATAAGATGTAGCATTTTTCAGCAATTTAGCCTCATTGAACACTACATCTCGGCTGCGTACAACACTCTTAAACTAAGGCAACCATATCCTGTAGCCCATTTCACCCTCTTCTCCATAACCTAGGAAGAGTCCTTGGATGGACTTGGCATCTAGCTTTGTCCTCAAGTCATTACGAACATGGACAAAAGCCTCGCAGCCAAACACTCTCAAATGATCATAAGAGGTAGGTTTGCCAGACCAAACCTCCTCTGGAATGTCATTTTTCAGCGTACTGTTAGGAGAGCGATTGCATACATGAACTGCAGTTTTCAAAGCCTCTCCCCAAAACCCATGAGGGAGATTAGCCGTGGACAACATGCAACGCACTCTCTCACATAAAGTACGGTTATACCTCTCAGCCACACCATTAGAAGATGGATTATAAGGGGCTGTCAACTCCCTTTTAATCCCATATTCTTCGCAATAACGCTGAAATTCAGCAGACGTGTATTCCCCCCCATTGTCAGATCTTAGACATTTAAGCTTACTACCCTTTTGCGTGCTCACAAAAGCATGAAACCTCTTAAATGCATTAAATGTCTCACTCTTATTCTTTAACAAATATGCCCGGCCTTTCCTAGTGCAATCATCAATGAATGTAACAAAGTATAATGCACCACCAAAAGAATTAACAGGCATTGAACATACATCGGAGTGAATTAAATCAAGAGCATTAGCTTTGCGCGAGACACCAGAATAATAAGAAGACTTCTTTTGTTTACCATATTACAAAAATCTAACTTGGTGCCCTTTACATCAACCCTCTTCAAAGAGGAGAGCACATCAAGTCCCTTCTGGCTCATATGGCCAAGTCTTTTGTGCCACAACTCCAAATGAGAAGCAACTTCGGCCACTGCAAGAAACTTGCCAGGCAAAGCTTTGCCATGTAAATAGTCCAATGTACCACTCTTGCATCCCTTGACAATGAGCATTGATCCCTTAAGCAGCTTCCATGAACCCCCAGCAAAAATGGTTGTATAACCGTGTGCATCCATCTAGCCAACAGACAATAGACTCTTCTTGATGCCTGGTACATACCTTCCATCTTTAAGCATAAACTCTTGGCCATTGTTTAATGCCAAGCGCACAGCGCCCATTCCTTCAATGTCACAAGCATGGTTATCCCCAAGGTAAACCTTGCCATACTTACCTGCATGATAAGAAGCAAAACACTCCACAGATGGAGTCACATGAAATGAGGCACCCGAATCTACTATCCAAGACTGTGTAAGGCCATCATTTGCACTTAGCAATGCATCAATGACATCTCTACGTGAGATAAGCATGTTTTCTGCATTTGCTACAACAAAATCTGAGGGGCATAAAGCTGCACCCAAGATCTCCTCACTGTCGGATAACTCTGTGATAACCACACTAGAGGATACATTGACAGTCTCCGAATCCTTGGAGGAGGTACCTGCTGATTTTTCCCCTTTCTTATCCTCTGTCTTCTTCTTCTCCTGTGATTCCTTCTTTCTTTCCTGCTCTTTCTTGAAATACCTGCAATCTGGCTTCTTATGGTCTTTTCTGCCACACTGATAACAAGTCACATCCTTATCCCTAGACTTGCTTTTGCTCCTGTTTTGAGTCGTGGTACCTGTATTTTGCTTCTGACTTCTACCTCTCGCATTGTAAGCAGAACTGCCACCTTCCCCACCACTAGACTTGCATCTAATTTCCTCATTTAAGATAGAGCCTCGCACTCCATCATATGTGAGGTTGGGGCTATTACTCAAAGAAACCACAAGCGTTTCCCAAGAGTCTGGCAAAGTCATCAACAAAAATATGGCTTTCAACTTGTCATCAAAAGGTTGAAGCCCAGTATCCTGTAGCTGACTCATGATATCGGTGAAAGCACTTAAGTGCTCAGAAGCCGACTTGGCTTCGTCAAGCATCATGTTCACCAGTTTGCGCATCAAATGCACCTGATTCCAGGGGTGGCATTCTCATAAGTGGCCTTCAACTTATGCCAAATTGCATGTGCATTGTTCAAGCCCTTTATGTCGACCAGAATGTCATCGGTCACAGCCATTTTGATATAGGCCTTTGTCCTCTTGTTGAGCTTGGCCCAATCCTCATTCGACATATCCACAGGCTTTACAGCCAAAAGGGCGTCCTCACAATCCTTGAGAAACAAAATCCCGTGCATCCTGTCCTGCCATAGGTCGAAATTTGTACCGTCAAATCGCTTGATTTCCATCAAGCTCTTGGCATCAGACGACGAGGAAGTAGAGGCCATTTGCACGGATAAAAATGCAGCAGAAAGTGTCTACACAAAATCTGAAAATTTCCAGTGATCACAATGTACCGCACGTTGCATACAATGTGCTGAAAATTTCAGCAATTAACAAGTATCCCCAATGCATACTTGCATAAACCCACAAAAGGCGTACATAAACCTCAATTTGTGTACATAAAAACAGTCCAATTCTGAAATTTTTTGCAAATTTACTGTTTTGGCGCATCAATTTGCATCAAATGGACCTGTTTTGAGTGGGAAAAGCAAGGGGCATTCACAGGAATCGATTTAGAACACCCGCGTTTTGCTGTTTTGACCTGTAATTTTCTAGTTTTTACCTGTTTTGACCTAATTTCAGTCTGTTTTGAAAACCCTAATCACCCTAGGTGACACCGGAAGCAAGGGGCTTCGCGATGAAAGCGGAAATTTGACACAAGAGAAGCCTTTCGCTTGCTGTCCAGCCACCTGCGCAAAGCTTCTGAAACCCTAATCTGGCTCTGATACCAGTTGATGAGCGCGCACCGGTGTGTGCAAGTGAAAGAGCGCGCGAGGAAGTGCAGTGTGTGTGCAGAGAGGGGTGGCAAAAGCCAGCAGGAGAGGAAGCGCTAGTAGAACGAAGAGGGAGAGAGAGAGGGCTCACGTTTTTGGGGAAAACTCAATAAGTGAGTTTTGGGTTTTCCCACTTTTATTATAAGTGACCTTGATAAAATGTGTCCAGGTTCTATTGAACCTGGACAAAGTATAAAAATGTACAAAAAGGGGTTATTTAGGCCTTTAACCCAACATTGCCGATATATCAGTTCATGAGAGTTGTGATAAAATTGAAGACTGCTTTTGTCACTGGAATATTGAGAAGGTTACTATTGTAGCACTATTTACATCTTGTCTAAAGAAGGCATTTGAAGAAATGGATCGAGCGAGGCAGGGTGAATGCATTCATTTAGGAGAAGTGTATTTCCAGGTAACTGGTTTGTTACATTGCATGAGTTAATGTATTTTTAAAGTGCTGCAGGATGAGCGTACCAGTTTTCTTTGTTGAATTCTGTATAATTATTCTTCTACTGAATGGATGGTGCATGATCAACTTTGTTTGTTGATGTCTGCTATTCTCCTGCTGAATGCATTGTTTGTTAAGATAGTTGAATCCTGTATAATTATAAAAATGTACAAAAAGGGGTTATTTAGGCCTTTAACCCAACATTGCCGATATATCAGTTCATGAGAGTTGTGATAAAATTGAAGACTGCTTTTGTCACTGGAATATTGAGAAGGTTACTATTGTAGCACTATTTACATCTTGTCTAAAGAAGGCATTTGAAGAAATGGATCGAGCGAGGCAGGGTGAATGCGTTCATTTAGGAGAAGTGTATTTCCAGGTCACTGGTTTGTTACATTGCATGAGTTAATGTATTTTTAAAGTGCTGCAGGATGAGCGTACCAGTTTTCTTTGTTGAATTCTGTATAATTATTCTTCTACTGAATGGATGGTGCATGATCAACTTTGTTTGTTGATGTCTGCTATTCTCCTGCTGAATGCATTGTTTGTTAAGATAGTTGAATCCTGTATAATTTTTCTTTTACTCAATGGTACTTAGATACCCAGAGTCTTGTATTTCAGGTTTTAACACTTTAATACAAGGTTAGTAGGGACTGACCGATGTTAACAATTTCTATGAGGAGATTTCCTGGCCACAAGTATATGTTAGAGATAAATCAATATTGGCGAAAGAGATTGAAGACATGGTGGGAGCTATGCCAAATGCAACAAAAAGGGTTCTGGCCAACCTTAGCATTGGGATCTATTGCAATGCTGACAGCCTTTCCGGCATCTGGTATCCTTTCTCGACTTTATTACCAAGATGGTGGCCAAAGGCGATGGCTGGTCGCATGGACTGCGGTTGCTGGATGGCCACTCGCCGCCCTTGCATTATTGCCATTTTACCTGCAGAAAGACACTCATCCAACCCGGCCCACTTGGGGTTTATTGCTTGCATATGCTTTTCTCGGGCTTCTGAGTGCGGCTGATAATCTCATGTACTCATGGGCTTACTCATACATGCCTTTGTCTACTGCATCGCTCGTTGCTGCTAGCAGTCTTGCATTCACAGCTTTCTTTGCATTTTGCCTGGTTGGAAAGAGGTTAAATGCGTTCACAATCAATTCTGTTGGAGTTATCACCGCGGCGACTGTTATTTTAGCACTTGATTCTAGTTCCGATAGGCCCGCAAGCGTAACAAGACGGCAATATGCTGTGGGATTTATTCTAGATATTGCTGCATCAGCTCTGCATGGGCTGATTTTTGCTCTTTCAGAGCTGGTTTTTATTAGATTCCTTGGAAGAGAGTCGACACATGTAATCTTGGAGCAACAGACGATGGTGGCACTCTTTGGGTTTGTTTTCACAAGTATTGGTGTTTTAAAGAGTGGAGATTTCTCTACTATGAAGGCAGAGTCGAAGAAATTTCTGCTTGGGCCTACCGCATATTACATGGTCCTTATATGGTCTGCAGTATCTTATCAAGTGGGCATTCTAGGGAGTGTGGCCATTCTCTATTGTGCATCCACATTACTTGCAGGGGTATTGAATGCGGTTCGAGTCCCCATCACAAGCATTGCAGCTGTCATATTCTTGAATGACCCTATGAATGGTTTCAAGGTGCTCTCTCTCTTACTCACAGCATGGGGGTTCGGATCATATGTATACGGTGAGGTTAAGGATGCACAATCTCGTAAGGAGGGTGGGGATAATTCTCGGAGCAAGTGCAATGATGAATCTGTTGAAGGTTTGAGAGCTGATCAAGAGCTCTCTTCTAATTTGTACAATAAGGATATGGTCCCTGTTAAAAGAATGAGTGGAGGCCAATCTGGAAATATATAATATTCTTTAATGACCTGACCCTATGAATGGCAAATATGTAATATTTTTTTACAAATTTTGAACTATTTTCTTGTACAAGTGCATGACCAGTCCTCTGGACAGGAGAGAGAGGGGTAGAGAGAGAAAGAGAGATATGTGGCGGACGTTGAGCTCCGAGTGGGTGTTTGGTGGCTCACCGTCATTTAGTATATAGAGAGATTGTCTACCAGTTTTTCTTCCTTGTACCCTGATTTGAGGCTTGCTTATTTGGATTTTCCACCGGCTCTAGAACGACATGCTAAGGCAAACCTTTTCCTAACACCAAATAAGGTTGGAATCACTTGGGCACATTGCCCAAATCTTGTTTTCAATCATGTAAGCTTGCATGTGGCTTTCCAAGCTTCAAAGCTTTTGAAAAGTTGAATGTCTCATGCGTAATTAATGGGTCCATGTTTAGAACTAAAAGAGGTTGATTCATTATCGAGTTGAAGATCACCCAACCAAATACTTGGTATGTGATGTGAGCTGTAAGCAACACATTAACTTCAAGTAGTCGAAAGGGAGACTTTTAACTTTGTGAACAGAGATTTCTTTACTTCATTAGCTAGCTTCTCCCATTAAAAAATCTGGCATCTCCATGCTCCATCTGGCATGGTATTTCAAGAGCAACATCAGGAGGTGCCAGCTTTTTTTATCGGCAACCTATGGCTGTTTATATAGCGAGTCTGCAGCTTTCATCAGCAATCACATAGTGTGGCTCTCTAACTTTTTGACTTAAGCTCTCTCGCACGCTGTTTGTTACAGCGTTTCCATCGATAAGCAGCCTTTTCCAGAGTCTCCACACAGGTTAGCAATCTCTCTCTCTCTCTCTCTCTCTCTCTCTCTCTCTCTCTCTCTCTCTCCAATTCACTTTCATGATTGTTTCTCTCTCTGTCTCTCCCCCCAATCCAATCAAGGCATGCCTATCACGGTGCTTTGAACTCCAGGGACGAAACAATCCATGAAGGGTGTCTGTCTTGTTTGATTTTTTTGAAAATTCACGATTGTTTTTGCCCTCTCTCTCTCTCTCTCCCCCCGAGCCAATCAAGGCATGCCATTAATGGTGCTTTGAACTCTAGGGAAGAAGCAATATATGCAACGAGCCACAACCCAAAGCAATCTCTCTCTCTCTCTCTCTCTCTCTCTCTCTCTCTCTCTCTCTAGTACGACACCCAGAATGTCGATCGGGATAGGCTTCATGCTACTGCTATATTGTATCATGGTGACACTTATCACCACTTTGTACCTTTATGGCATGATACCATTGCTCAGCCTACCAGCCACCCATAGGAGTCGGTAGCACTCCTATCAATTCTTTGTTTGTAGTTTTCTTGTTTGTACCCAGACTTGGTACTAAACTCATCATTGTAATCAGTTGGTCTCATAGGTCATTTTGGCCTCTTGTAGACGTTAATATATCATTTCATTTCATTTTCATTTCTCTCTCTCTCTCTCTCTCTCTCTCTCTCTCTCTCTCTCTCTTTTCCTCCAACCCAATCAATGCATGCGTATCATGGTGATTGAACTCAACAATCTATGCTTTAAACTCCAGGGAAGAAACAATATATGCAGCGAGCCACAACCCAAAGCAATCTCTCTCTCTCTCTCTCTCTCTAGTACGACACCCAAAATGTCGATCGGGATAGGCTTCATGCTACTGCTATTTTGTATCATGGTGACACTTATCACCACTTTGTACCTTTATGGCATGATACCATTGCTCAGCCTACCAGCCACCCATAGGAGTCGGTAGCACTCCTATCAGTTCTTTGTTTGTAGTTTTCTTGTTTGTACCCAGACTTGGTACTAAACTCATCATTGTAATCAGTTGGTCTCATAGGTCATTTTGGCCTCTTGTAAACGTTAATATATCATTTCATTTCATTTTCATTTCTCTCTCTCTCTCTCTAGTCTACTTTCACCGTTCTCTCTCTCTCTCTCTCTCTCTCTCTCTCTCTCTCTCTCTTTTCCTCCAACCCAATCAATGCATGCGTATCATGGTGATTGAACTCAACAATCTATGCTTTAAACTCCAAGGAAGAAACAATATATGCAGCGAGCCACAACCCAAAGCTCTCTCTCTCTCTCTCTCTCTTCCCCCCACCCCAAACAAAGCATGCCTATCATGGTGATTTGAACAACAATCTATGCAGCGAGTTCCTCTTTTCTGAAATTCATGTTTGTTTCTAGCTCTGTCTCTCCCCCCAACCCAATCAAGGCATGCCATTTTGGTGCTTTGAACTCCAAGTAAGAAGTAATATATGGAGCGAGCCACAACCCAATTAACACTAGTTTGGTACAAAATAGGACACTTTGTGTCCTTTTTTAACAAATTTAAATTAAATGCTACTTGTATTAAACGGTTTATTTTTGGTATGCTTAAATATGTTAGCTAGAGTCTTTTAAAAATATAACCTTGCGTTTTAGAATCTATCATGATCAAGAACTATACTCATCAAGTTGACCCTCGCAAAACTACGATTGACACTTTGAAGAAATTGCCTTTATAAGCTCAAAAAAAAATGTAACAACCTTGTAGAAAATTTTAGGTGGCTCTTCCACAATTTTGCTATAGATAATTGGAAGTTTCATGTACAAAAAAGTTGACTTTGGAGTATATAAAATAATGGAAAGTTCCATGTGTTTAATATCGTCATTTCAAGCATACCGTTGTATACAAAGAAACATATTTTTCTAATGTATTTGTGAGTTTTAGAAAGTGACACATTGCTTGTCCTTTCCATTGAGCACTCAAGGTGGCAAGTAGAAGGGCTTTGGTATGCATATTGGATCATTTTAAATATTCAAAACTGCATAAGAGAAATAAGCATTCAAAACCTCAAATAATATCCTTCTTTCCATGTAGATCAACTAAATGTATCAAAGTATGTGATACATACACAATTGGGGTGCATAAAACCTTGGTTTCAATGTTATTATGGAGAACTTAAGATTTTCAAGAGTTTTTGCACGATAAAAAATTCAAGATAGAGTTCAAGCAACGAGATTTGATTGAGTTAAAGAACCCAAAAAATACGTAGTTTTTTTATTTAAACATATAAAATCATTTGTAGTTGTCAAATTACACTAGAATAGTACCAATTTCATGAGGAGACCTTTGGAAAACCAAAATTATGCTCTTATTTAGCACATGTTCAAGTATCAAATTATGTTTATAGCTTGCATGTGACTTGAAAGCTTATCTTTGAAGTACATTCCATTGTTTTGTAACATTAAATGCTAACACTTGGCTTTTATAAACATAAAAAAGACCATCTCTACAAAAAGATATAATAATTTTATGATTTTTTTAGCAAAATAGCTTGAAATTTTACTAAAATTTATGTCTTAGAACTTACCAGAATTCTCTCCATACAGATTGTATTTGGATATGAAAAAAAATCCAATGTTTTCTTTCCCTCATAACCAATCTATGGTAGAAACAAGGTGTAAAAAAATTCTTTCTAGCTTGACAAATAAATTGCCAAAACTTGGTAGAAAAACAGAACACTTTAATGTCTCAGGACACTTAAAGTGTCCAATTACAAAACTAATGTTTAGGCTTACCTATCACGGTGCTTTGAATAGCAAGGAAGAAGCAATATATGTAATGAGTTTCTCTTTTCTGATCGGGCTGAAATCCGTCGTGGATTTGTGATGAGATTGCTAGCCAAGGGCTATTGCAGAAATATGTCGTGCTTAGTAGTGCTATGTATGTGAAATGTGGTGCCCTTACGAAAACATGAATTGTTTTTTATGGAGTGGGTTGATGTCAAATGTGTCTCCTTACAAAAGCACATAAAGTTCTAGTTCTTGATGTGTTGTTTGTCCAAACTGTCATCTCTTGAAATGCATTCGCACAACCTATAGGTCTATGGTGAGGAAGCTTGTTTTAATGTCATCTCAACGCACTGATTGCAGGATATACCCAACTTGGTTGCGGCATGTTGTTGTTCACCGAATGCAAAGGGAAGGCCCAGGGGACCCACCCGAGAATGTCAACCATGCAAGTGTAGTGCTCTTTGTCTGGCTAAAAGCCCATAATGTTCCCTCATGCTACAAAGAAGCATCTGCAACCCTTGCGAAGCATATCCTCCTCTTGCAAGAAACCTCCCTTCACATCTAGTTAAAATAGACCGGGGCTTCCTCACCACAACCATGCTCGGCATTTATTAAAGCGCCATATTTTTCCCTAATCCTATCAAAAAGCATCTAGCCCTCAAACAAGAAGGCTGAGTGACTAGGCACACTAAGAAAAGTGATTGCAATTGAAGAGGTGCCTCATGTCGCATACAAAAAAAACAACTCATAACTGCTTCAAAGACTCTGATCAAGGCTAAACAATGATCAAACTGTTATAAATGCCAATAAGGATCCACAACGGCACACAAAGAAGTATCTGCCGTAACTCAACTTACATAAATCATAGCAAGATCTGCACATAAACAAGCTTATAACAATATGCAAGCATCAACAATATCTATAGATTGAAGTGAACTCCTTGTGGGGATCACTAACTCTCAAAAGAGCACAAACAGTCAATAGCATTAACCCCGAGCAAACACAATTCCCAAACACGTACTGTAGAGATCCAAAATGCTTGCTTTTGAGAACTACCAACAAAGAAAACTGTAATTTGTAAATCTCTACAAAAGCGTACAAATCCGAGATCCAATCGCCAGTGAATCAAGCCTGTAACTATGCATACACTCTCTCGAGACTCAACTTTCAACTACACATGGAATACATGGACTGTTCAAAAAGCATTTGCAAGTTCTAAAACAGTTTGTAGTCTGTCCGCAATAGCTCTCAAACCGTCAAGAATTTGAGAAAGCTTTGTTTTGCAAAAATGTACACATCAAAACGCATAACACTCGCTAACGGTTTGCCCAAAACCTAGTTACACCAGGAGATTATCACGTTGCAAAAATTGGGTCTGTATATAGATGACTTGTAAAATCGATCTGCAGAATGCAAAACAAAATCGGTGTAGAATCTGGAAAAAACATCCAACTAGAAAGTTTTAGCAGACGACGATTCCACTGACAATGGCAAGAATTAAGCTGAAATTTGCATTTTTACATTGAGCTATCATTGCTACAAAATTGACCTAACTCTTGCAGCCTCATCGCATTCTCCATCACGACGTCGCAATGGTGCAAGGCCTTCACTCCAACTCTAATGTCGGTTGAAAGGATCGGAAGTGCAGGAGGAGTGCATGTGCGTGCATGCGAGGAAGCAGAAGTAGAAGAGACACAGGATGGATAGAGCTTGTACAACAAGAATGTGTTGTGCTCCTTATTCTTTAGATAATATAAAGATAGTATGTTACAGGTAAATGTCCAACCAATGTGGCCTTGAGCCCAATAAAAACAACCCCTCTAAATTGTCAATTCAAAGGAGTGGAGCTAGTAAGAACTTAGCGTAGAATATTGAAGGCTAACACACACATCCAATACATCGGTGAACTCATGAGAATGATAAGAGTCCATGCGTTCAATCTCATTCCTTCACTAACACTCCTAGTTATATGAATTCTTATCTTCCCTTTCTTAATCAAGCATTGCCTCCTCTCAATGCCTTCTTTAGAAATGGTGGAATGTATCTATGCACTCCTTTGATGAAGAGATCTTTCAATGTGTTGCTCAACATACTAATGCATCCTTAACCTACCTACACACAATATATTTGTTAACATCAACGAGTATACACATGCACACACAAAGAGATTAGCAAGCAAAATTTTTGCACTTCTCAATTGAAAGCATTAACACCAACAAGAAAAATCATTTGACTCGAAGAAATCTCAGCCTCTATGCAGAAGACGCGGGGGATCCACTCTTTACAGAAAAGGGCATAAACAAGTAAGTCATATAGCTTCCTTCTTGGGAATCTGACAAAGAAAAATACTATGTTGTTGAAGTAAACTATAACACACAATCTTCCAAACAAGATCATCATGACATTGCACCACCGGTGTATGTAAAGGCAAAGCCTGACATAGCCGTTCTATTGTCCGCATTTCCGACATAATTTACATGTGTATTACCAACTACACACATGTTTTTGCCTCTAATGCAAGTAAGTGCACAACTCTTTTGTACCATCAAATATCTCACCACACCAGTTCAGACTGTGATGCTGTCCTCTTTGATCTTGTTGTCACTATTGCTTCATTTTCTTTCTCGACAGTCTCTTGTTGTGTTTCTTGGCTCTCGTGTTTCTTGTTCACTGGTTTGAGCTTTCACATTCCCTTCTCCCACAGCCTTCTTCCAAAATTTGTCTGTGTTAACATGAGTTGGGATGCATGTTGCCCAGTACAAAAACTGTCAGGCATACCATGCTTTAAACAAATGTTGACTATTGTGCAAGAATGTACTTAAGTTGATATCAGCACTAGGGTTTTTAATCTTGACTAGTAGCATATCGAACAACGTTTTAGATACATATGTTGATTTGTTCTTCAATTTGATGGCCTCTGCTACAAATCTATATGCTGGCTTGTACTCTAGCGTTGCTACTGGGACTCCTTGCCCGCCCTTTTTCCTTCTCTTCTTGGCATGTTCATCTCTCTCCAAGAAATTGCTAACTTCGTCAGCTAAATAGGATTTGGCTTTGGGATCAAATGGCAATTGTAGTACATGGGATAGGGCTGTTGTTGTGGCTTGTAGACATCTCCCATTATTCCAGCAGTGCCACTTTTTGGGTCAGAGGTGTCTATGACCTGCTAAATTATCCCAGCATCAATTCAGCATGGTAGCCTCTAGCACCACTTCTGGATTCCAAAGTTTCAGAAGACTTCGTTCTGCTTGATGAAAAACGTATTTTTCTATCTTATTATGGGGTACTGAGCATTCTTGTTTAGTTTAATTGAGCAATGTCTGCATCTTTGTTTATACTGGCTTGGATTTGCCCATCTCTGAGTCCTGTGAGCAGTCCTATGAAGTAGAAGAACACTCACCTGCAGTGGAGTTCTCGGCTATGTCAAGAACGCAATTGAAGCCGAAGGAGATGGCGATGATGTTGCACGCTCAGGATGATGTGTGGAAGGTTAAGGTACAGACGCTCACACATAAAGTAGAAAGTAGAAAGTCGTGCGGGTCGTTGAGGTAAAGTGCTGGGTTGCGCACTCTTTGCATAGTTATACATATCCATGCCATGAATGCTTCACTCTCTTGTTGCCTTGGGTTTATGGATACCACCTGTGACATGGCGCTCATACATTGGTTGGTCCCATAAATCATTTCCTTTGAGATTCTATCCATGATTGTGTCCTTCATTTTATGCTAGTGACCATTGCAATCTTAGACTCTACTGGTTGTTCAGGTGTCTGGACCTGAACTAGAACTAGAACTAAGCAATCTACTAGTTTCTAAAAAGCACGGATCCCTTCCTGAACTGGTGTTGTTGGTACTTCATCTGATCTAGCATAGTATAACTTGTTCTTGGCTCCATTGTAAACGCCTGGCAGCAGTGGTTCGGATAAACCTTTACATCTAATTATTGCCATTAGAAAACACCCAATCTACTTTATAAGGTCGTGCCCATGCAATGCTCAAATTAGGCTTCTTGGGCCCTAGCTTTGACTGATAAAACCCCTTTTTGAACTCCCTGACATTGATCTTGTTGTCATGCCACTGCTTTCATTGTTGCGAAACCACATCATGTTCCAGCATGGCGGGTTGCCTGATCTCATCTAGATGCAATACTTTATCTAATCGTTGCTTAAGATTTGTGTTGAAGTCCATGCCATGCTCAATTGCTAACATAAGACTTGGGATTGCAAACTCCATTTGTACCACTACCATTGTGCCATAGACCATTCTGAAAGGCGTCATTCCAATGGTGACCTTGTAAGCAGTTATATATGCCTATAATGTTGTATGAAGCTTTGCATTCCCCTGATGTGGCTCCTTCTCAACTATCTTTGTCAATATCATTTTTTTTATTTTGTTACCACTTTTTGTCCGTCCATTGCATCAAGGAAAGTATGGAGTGGATTTTCAATGCTTAACTGAAAACATCTCAATCAATATCTAAATCGCCGCATTCATAAAGTGTTTACCCTGATCTAAGACTGTTTTGATGGGACATCCATATCTGCAAATGATGTTTTCATACAAAAATAATGTTGTCCATTTTACAATGTTATTTAGAAACGCCTTGGCTTTATCCCAGTTGCTCACATAGCAAGTAGCCATTACCTATTTTTCCTGAGAGTGATCTTCTTGAATGGACCCATGAAGTCCACTCCCCACTTCATGAACACTCCCAATGGTTGTATCAGAGTCAGAGGTGTCATGTCAAGTGTTATTGGTCTTCTCATCCGCTGACAAATATCACAAGATTCTTACCAGACTTTTGTTAGTACTTGGAGACTTATGACCCAAGGAAATCCTGAAGTTGACAAGTTTGATGCATTATGCACATTGCTGTTGCAAGAGTCGCTTTCTTGAAAAAGCAGAACTAGACAACGTGCAGTTGAGCAAGCCTTTATTGCTGCTCAAAGAAAAGGTGGTAACAGTAATGCAACCACTTCTCATGGTTCTTCTGCAAGTGGAAAATCACATGTTCCTAATGCTTCTGTTGACATCAATTCATCTAGAAATTTTGGTGATGAGGGCAAAAGAAGATGCGTTGCCATTATTGTAAAGTAGTGTCCTAAGTTGAAGGCCAAAGAGGCTACGAAGAAAGAGATTGGTTCCACTACAAATGCAACTATTGTTGAGTCTTCTGTGTGAAAGGAGACTATGATGCTGATATTGATGCAAAATGGGTTTTTAGTACACAGTGCACTTATAATCTTGTTGTCCATGATGCATGCATGTCAGTTGCTGCAGATTCGCATGTGTGGTATTTTGACAGTGGTGCTACAAAGCACATTACCTCACATCGTGATTTGTTCACCTCTCTTGAGTCTGTCCCTCTCATGGGAATGTAGTTACTTGTGCCAACAATGCCTCTTATCCGGTTCAGGGAGTTGGAAAGATTGTGCTTACTACTACAAATGGCAGTTCTTTCACACTTGTTGATGCACTTTATGTACCTGGGATCAAGAATAATCTTTTGTCTGTATTCGCACTTGCTAGACTTGGTCTTGTAGTCAAATTTGTGGATGACAGATGTACAATACATGATCTCAATTTTTGTGATGAAATTGTTTCATCTGGCATTTTATACCATAGGCTGTATAAGCTCACTTTGTATGACAAATGTGGGCATAATTTTGCAAATGCAGTTGTGGATTCAAAGATTATTTCATATGCAAAACTTTGGCATGGATATTTTGGTCATGTGAATTTTGCCAGTTTGCCGCGTTTGCAAAAATTTGATATGATTGCTTCTTTGCCACCTCTTAGAGCACCTATAAAACATGTCTCTGAAGGCTATATTTTATGTAAGATGCAGCGTTCTAAGTTTCCAAAGGATGGTTTAGTTAGGCCACATGGATTTTGCAACTTGTGCATAGTGATGTTTGTGGGCCCATGCAAACTCCGTCCTTGGACAATTACCTTTACTTCCTGACTTTTATTGATGATTACTCTAAGCATGCATGGGTATATCCACTTGAAGAGAAGTCCGAAGTATTTATGTGCTTCAAACGATTTTTGGATATGGCTAAAAATGTCTCGAAATGTACTATGGACACCCTCCGTTCTGATCGAGGGAGGGAGACTATGTCTCATGAATTTACTGCATTTCTGGCTAGTCGTGGGATAAAACACCAATGTACAGTGCCTTATATGCCTCAGCAAAATGGTGTTGCTGAAAGTAAAAACACGTCACGTACAGAAATGGCATGATGTATGGTCAAAAGTCAAGCTTTATCGCATTCGTTTTGGCTTGAGGTCATTATGTGTACCACTTATATACTTAACAGGTGTCCTACAAAAGCTTTGTAGTCTATGACTCCATATGAAGCATGGCATGATAGAAAGCCTTCTATTGAGCACATGCGTGTTTTTGGTTGTTTGGCATATGCTTTCGTGCCACAAACACAACGCATAAAATTAAGTGATAAGGTTGTCAAACATATTTTTGTTGGTTATAGTGCTGAAAGCAAAGGTTATAGGTCGTATCATCCACAAACAAAGCGTATTCTGGTTTCACGGGATGTTATGTTTGTAGAAGATTCTATTCAGCCCTTGATGTCATCTACTAGAGACAGTAATGTAAGCTCATAGGACATTTATGACACTTTGTTGCCTCTTTTCATTGGTGGAATTTCGAATGTAAATTATAATGAGGCAAATGTACAGCCTATGGGGGTTTTTGAAAATGTTACAGATCAGCCTATTGCTCATGCAGATGTACATGATGAGGAAAAGGCTGGTATGCCAAAATGGTTGGTGCATACATTGCGTGACAGTAAATTGGATGCACCTTTGTCTAGTCGCACTCGTTTAAGCTCTCGCCATGCATCTTATGCATCAAATTGTTATACTCTGGCTGTGTCTAGCTTAATGATGTTGAGGAACCTCTCTCTTTTGATGAAGCACATAATTCAAAAAATTCGATGGCTGCCATGCAATCAGAATATGATACACTTATAGAAAATGACTCATGGACGTTATGTGATTTTCCTCCTGGAAAAAAGGCCATTGGTACGAAGTGGGTTTACAAGTTGAAATGCAAGTCGGATGGTGAGATTGATTGCTATAAGGCTCGATTGTTGCAAAGGGTTATGCACAGCAAAAAGGCATAGATATGAAGAGACTTTTGCTCCCACTTGTCGTATAACTACTGTGCGTTTTCTATGTGTATTGGTAGCTCATTTTGGTTGGGATGTCGGACATTGTTACTACTTTCTTTAATGGTGACATATTTGAGTAAGTTTATGTAACGCAGCCTCACGGTTTTGTCAAGAAAGGACAAGAGGATAAAGTGTGCAAATGTAACAAAGCTTTGTATGGGTTGATGCAATCTCCTCGTGCATGGTATAAGAAGGCTCACACTCATTTGGTCAAACGAAGCTTTCGTAACAGTCCAACAGTAAGCATATTGTATGTAAAGCATGAGGGTGATGTACTTCTCATTGTGGTTCTCTACGTGGATGATTTGCTGATCACTAGACCAATGAGAGAAATATTGTTGAATTTGAGCCTGATTTGGATGCTACTTTCAAGATGAAAGAGTTGAGAATGTTGCAGCATTACTTGGGTATACAGTTTGAGCAGTGTGATGGTGGTATTGCCTTGTGTCATAAAAGTTACATAGAGACATTGCTATGTAAGTCTGGACTTGAGGATTACAAACCTATTGCCACTCCCATGGAAACAGGTTTGAAATTGAGTCTTCATGATGCTGGTGATCCTGCAAATGTCACTCTTTACCAAACTGCTGTTCGATGCCTCAATTATGTATGCAACACGAGGCCAAATATTCAGATCTCACAAGTCAACAGCTTTATGCATAGCCCAAGGTCTAAGCATTGGCAAGGGGCTAGGAGGATTTTTCTCTACTTGAGTGGCATTTTACATCTTGGCTTGTTTTATCGCAAGGGGGGATCATTGCCGCCAGATTTGCATGCTTTTTCGAACTAAAATTGGGCTGGTTGTTTTGACACACGAGTGTCCACAAGTGGATTTTGTTTCATGCTTGGTAACTCATGCACATCATGCTTGAGCAAGAAGAAACCTAATGTGGCTAGTTCCAGTTGTGAGGCTGAGTACAGAGCAGTCTTCACAGCTACGGTTGAGTGTGTATGGCTCAGATGTCGTATGGCTGATTTGGGTGTTAGACAGGACACTGCCAACACTATCTACACTGACAGTCAAAGCGCATTGGTAGTTGCGAGGAACCCAATTTTTAATGCTCGCACAAAGCACATTGAGATGCATTACCACTATGTCAGGGAGAGACTCTCAGCAGGAGAGATCAAATTGGCTTATGTACCAACACGGGACAACCTTGCAGATCTTTTCACAAAGGCATTGTCTCGTAAGAAGTTCGAAGATTTCCGCAAAGCTTTGGACTTACTCCCCTTTGTGGACTGATCATGTCCTCAGGGCATGACACTTCCCTATACTCTATGTGCCAACTCTCGTTCACTGTGTCACTCCCAGGGGGGATTTGTTACCATATACATGTGGTAGTGATGTGTGTGAACACGCTTAGGACTGTCGAGGCATTTTTTCCCTCACTAGGACGTTTTTTCCCCATGCATTGTATATACGCCCATTACTCTAGGGATATCTATCTTTCCATTGCATACTAAGTAAAACACTCTTTGTTGTGTGCCTTGAGCTTCCTTTGTCTTCTCCAAGCTGTGTGTGTTTTCGTGCAACCCTAATTCCAACATGTACTTCTTGAACAAAAATCTGCACCACAATATGTTTTTCTTGGCTTACGAAAGATTCTAAACTCAAACTCCATTAGAAACATCATTTATCTGATCAATCTTCTCTCAATGATCACTTTCTTGATCATAAAGCGAAGTGCCTAATCATCTATGAGGAAGTGAAATGCTTGCCCAACAAGTGGTATCTAAACTTTGTGGCATTGAAAACCATTCCTAGTGCTTCTCGCTCCTTGTAGGAATACCCTTGTTCAGCTGAATTGAACCAGCAACTGGCGAGATAGACTGGATAGTCTATCTTCCCATTAGGTTGGGCCATTATATCCCTCATCGACATTCTGAACGCATGCATATGTACATGGAAAATCACATCCTAGTTTGGTTGACAAAGGGCTGGATTTCTCATGATCATCTCCTTCAAGCACTAGAAACTCTGTTCACATTCCTGGGTCCAAATGAACTTCTTTCCCTTTTGAGTCCACTCATACACAGGAAGTGCCTTAGCTGCGAACATATGAATAAATTTTTGATAGAAATTAACATATCCAGAAAACAACTCAGTTCAAATACATTTGTCGATGCTTTGGCTTGCCGAACACACTTACTTAAAAACAAGAAAAAGAAAATCATAGCGAGCGAGTCTTGCGAAGATAGAGAAAAGAAGGGTGGGGAGGGTTGGGTTGGGTTGGGGGGGGGGGGGGGGGGGGGGAGAATCAAAACAACACAAGTTTTACACCAAACGCGTTTCGCTTGAATTAGCTCATCAGTGGTGTAAAACTTAGGTAGCAGGGGGGAGTATAAATAGGGGGGGCATGGTGCAAAAATCTGTACAAAGCCCTGTAGTTAAAGTAGGATGGTGCCAATTGAAGGAGAGTTACTCCCTAATTCCTTTAGCAAGTACTCAATAAAGAGGAGGAGCTTGCAGGGGATGTACATAAAAGGGAGGCTAATAAAGAGTGTACCAAAAAAGTAATGGAGGGTTTAGGGGGTGTAATGGAGTTTAGAAGGAGGAGGCTAGAAAAGGTGGCAAGGATCATGGATTTTTAAGAGGAGGAATATATGGGGTGTAAGGTTTTAAAAGAGAACGACCTTCGCGCGGGGGGGAGGGGGAGAAAGGGAAAGGGAAGGAAAAGGAAATTATGTGGGATTGGGTTTTTCTGAGAGGAGAGAGCCGAGATTTGGTGCATTGAGCCAACATACGATTGGTTTTGGAAGGTGTGCCAGCTCAGGATTGGCTTTGAGAAGATTAGAGAGAAGTTTGTTTATGGAGAGGGAGGGGTTAAGAGTGCGCCTGAGGGGTGAGAAAGGAATTTTTACAATGGTGGGTGGTGGTTTGGTTTTGTGGTTTTTTTGAAGAGGGAGGGTCTGGAGTGGTAAGAGATAAACCAAAAGCATGCTTCCAAGAGAGGGGAGGGTAACCTTTAGCCCTAAGCCTGGAAAAGAAGAGGTTTCGAATAGTGATAAAACCCTCCAGGGAGCTCTCTCGAATGATGTACCTTTTGATTTCTTGGAGAATGAAGGAAATCTTTTGGTGCGTTGGATGCCAGGACTACCAAGGGATATAATTCTTGGAGTTTAGACTTTTTTTATGACATTTGAAATCGAGAATCCCATGGGTGGCAAAGGAGGTTCCTTTGAAGAAGTGAATATCTAAAATAACTGCCTCTTGCAGGGAGATGAGGGAAGAGATCTTTATATGCTTTTGGAGAGGGTGTCCATAGTTTTGCAGCATTTTCCCCAAGCTAGAAGCAGAGCCACCCCAAACCCCAAAAGCATCATCCACGAATCTTTTAAAGTAGAGAAGGGAGGGAGAGGCAAGGAGGTTCATGCCTTCTTCTAGGGAGCAAAGAAAGAGGCATACATAGACTACGGCAAAGTTCGAGCCCATTGCCCGCTCTTCGCCTTCAGCCGTCTTCGGATTCAACCTCCCCGCAGGCAGTAGGAAAGCACACAGTATTCAGTGATACCGCGCCTTGCAATCGGGGGTTACATCCTCTTCGACACCGTCTCGGCATCACAACACTTACTTTGTATCCTGTTCTGCAACGCCTCGACACTGCAACATAGGAGGCCACATCATCTTCGGTTGCATATTCTCCGACACTGCCTCGACTTCACAGCAGAAGTAACGCTCGGATTTCATGAACCGGCCCCTCTAGACAAAGGTCGTCTCCTCAACGTCCCTCATTATCTCGACTTCCATGCCAGGGTATAGCCCACCTCCTACCACAGCTAGTTTGACTCTTGATGCAGCTACAGTGGCACCCATATACTACCACAACCGGGCTATCTCTTGTCACTTCTACAGTATCTAGAGTTGCGGGCCCTCATAAGCTGTACGCGCACTATAGCTGCAGACGATCTCTTGTGTTCTACAGCAGCGTGGATCATACTACGAGTCACCAAGTTGCTCCACGGTGACAAAGCAAGCCCTCAAACGACACAACTGCTACAGCAACTGACCGTTGGTTTCATGCAGTAGCTGTCGTTCTCACACGAGCTACCGACTGATGCAATAGCTGGCGTGGGTCTTCTCACACGGACTGCAACCTGCCGCGGTTCTTCTCGCACAGACTGCAACCTGCCGTGGTTCTTCTCGCACGGGCTGCAACCTGTCGCAGTAACGGACAATTGTTATAGTTTGCGGCCGCTATCGTCCCGCACGGCGCAGCTGCAACCGGCCGTTGTCTTCTCCCACGAGGCCATCGTCTTCTCCCACGACTCTGATGAGGTCTTACACAGCTGCAATCGGCCGCTATCTTCTCCCACGAGGCCGTTGTCTTCTCCCACGACTCTGCTGAGGTCTTACACTGCTCCCCTTAGACGCGTGTAATTACTGAGCATTAGCGATATTCACACGGCAGCCCCGCAATCGGTAAAAGCACTATTTACTCCGGTTCCCACTCGGAGCCTTTATTCAACCGGATGGATACCTCTCCCCCTCCCCCACCCTCTCCCACTAATGTAATCCCTATTCCCACCACCATGGGGATAGTGGGAGCTCCCGATACCTCGCCGGCAATTTCCCCTGCCAACCCTCCCAACAACCAATCCTCTTCCTCTTTCCCTACCCCTATGGATACCCAAGCTTGTAATACCTCTCCCGGCGGCGCTTGTATGTTTCCCGATTTTGTATCGGCAGCTAGTCTCATCAACCCACCATCGTCAACTTTAAACACGCCTTTGCAAGCCTCTACCCTTCCCTTTACACCCTCAGAAAAAACCTTGTTTAGTCCGGAAGAAATTTTGGGGCTTACAGCAAACCTACCTATTGAAGATTTAGACCAACTCTCCATCCCCTCTACCTTCCCCACCACTTCACCTCGATATAACATGGCATACTCCTTATGCTCTAATTTTGGCGGCATCCTCCCCAATTCCCTCCAAAGTGGTATCCTAGCCAATCCCTCCCTTACTTTCCCCTTCTCCTTCGGATCTCTCTCCGCGAGCGCCTCAAATTTGACCCCTTCGTCTTCTACTATGTCTCTTCCCACTCTTCCCGCCATTAACAAGCCTTTGGAATTCCATAAAATTGTATCCCTCTCTTTGGAAGAGTTCAAAGCCCTTAACCTTAAGCTCAATAAGGCAAAATCTCACCTCTCCCACCTTCAAAACCTTCTTGCCAACCAAAAAGGTCCACATAGTCTTTGCATGAAACCTCCACGTCTTACCTTGGAAGACTCACATGCACAAGCGCTAAGCTAGAAACCCTCAATATCCAATTCCAACTCGATTACACCAAAGTGTATATCCAAGCACAAACCCTACTTGCAAAGAACCTCAAAAAAGCTTTGATGACTACCATGACATTGTGGAAGAGCGGCTTTTAGAACTCACCAAAAAGCTTACTCCCATTTCCTTTCCTAGAGTACCACCTTCGGCTTGGGCTAGCCAACTACTCTTATGGAAGCAAGCTTCTCTTAATGAGTTTGATGCCCTCTTGCAAAATGAGATCCTTCAAACCCATTTAGCCTCTTCCTTGAACATAGCGGCTCATAATGCTAGAAAGAGGTCCCAAGTCTCTCTCCTAGAGGAGATAGAATCCCTACCTAAGGAAGAAACCGTGGGAGAATTGGTATACCATGAAGTCACAACCCAAATTAACAATCTTCTCTCACCATCAAATAAACCTCCACCAAAGAAGCATGTTAACAAGGCTCCTCATCCCTTTTCCCAGAAAAAAGTCCCTCCTCCTATAAAGAACTCTAAACATGGCTTCCATAATTCCCCTCGCTTTGTCCAAATTCCCCCATGAAGGCTTTTCTTATTAACCTTTCAAAAAACCAAAAAACTCACTCTTTATCCTACCCTCACACAAACTCCCCTCGCTTTGTCCAAATTCCCCCATGAAGGCTTTTCTTATTAACCTTTCAAAAAACCAAAAAACTCACTCTTTATCCTACCCTCACACAAACTCCCCCTCTTGTATCTCTCCCTCTTTTTCCTCTCATCCCTCCCCCCCTCCAAAACACCCTTCTTTCACCACTCCACTCTCCCCCTCCCAAAAAAACCTCTCTCCCTCCCTTCTCTATTAACCCTTCCCGTTTACCCTCCCTTCTCAAAACACCCAACTATCCTCTTGTATCTCCTTCCCCTAGCTCCTCCCGCACACCTCAAAACAATCCAATTCACCCCAAGTTTAGCCTACCCAAGAGCTCAAAAAACTTGCAGTGGAGGAGGTTGAATTAGGAAAAAAGCACCCTACAAATTGGGTCCACTTGCTCTTCTCCACACCTCCTCTCTTTTCCCATCTTTGGACCCCTCCTCCTTGTACTTTCCCTCTCCTCACCCTCCCCTCCCCTTTTGGTAAAAAGCGTTCCAAGTATTGGCTTCCTCTCACAAACCCTTACCTCTTCAAAATTCTAGTCTTAAAAAAACTATCTACCTTTTCTCTTGAACACAAAGTCACCAACCTCTCTTCACACAATCTCTCCCAATGCTCCCTCTCCTCTTCCAAAAGAAAGCTTCTTGGGCTTGGTCTCAACTACATTCCCCCCTCCCCTCCACCTCCGCCAAATCTAATCCTAGAAGCATACTCTAACCTTAATAGATCACTTCAACTTAAACTCTTCTTTAAAAACAACCCTCCCTCCTCTCCCCTCTCTTTATCTATCCCCAATCCCTCTTGGAATCCCCCCTCTCCTTCTTTATCTCTTAACCTTACCTTCAGGCACATTTTTTCTTTCCTTAAATCTCTTCTCTCTCTTACCCCTACCTTCCACTTCAAACCCTTTTTGTTTGAAGCCATATCCTCCTTAAAAAATGACGTCAGCATCATAATCAAACCGGCGGATAAGAATCTTGGGCCGGTAATCCTCTCAAGGGCTTGGTATGATAATGAGGCTCTTCGCAAACTTTTAGATCCACTCACCTACTCCCTTATTTCTTCTCCCCCCTTACCTTTTGTCTCTTCCCTCCTCGCTTCCATTGTATCTAGCTTCCCCCTTCTCCCATACAACGAACGAATGTTTATCCTCTCTTCCTCTCTTGGCAAACTCTTACCTAAACCATGCCCTTTCTTTCTCCTACCCAAAATCCACAAACCCACCCTTGTTGGTCGCCCTATATGTTCCTACGAAGGGTATATCTTGGAAAATGCTTCCAAATGGCTCCATGCTCAACTCTACCCCATCCTCTTATCTAAAACCCAACACCTCCAAGACTCCCACTCCCTTATCTTGGACCTAGCCACCATTTCTTTTCCTCCCCACATATTTCTTTTCACTTTTGACGTAGAATCCCTATATCCAAGCATTCCAATACAAGAGGGTCTTTATGCTCTCAGAAACACCATCCGGAATTTTTTCCCCCTTCCCAAAACCCACTTTATCCTATCCCTAGCCTCCCTTATCCTCAACCATCATTATCTTTTTAAAGGAAAGTGTTGGCACCAAATCAAAGGAACGGCAATGGGCTCGAACTTTGCCGTAGTCTATGCATGCCTCTTTCTTTGCTCCCTAGAAGAAGGCATGAACCTCCTTGCCTCTCCCTCCCTTCTCTACTTTAAAAGATTCGTGGATGATGCTTTTGGGGTTTGGGGTGGCTCTGCTTCTAGCTTGAGGAAAATGCTGCAAAACTATGGACACCCTCTCCAAAAGCATATAAAGATCTCTTCCCTCATCTCCCTGCAAGAGGCAGTTATTTTAGATATCCACTTCTTCAAAGGAACCTCCTTTGCCACCCATGGGATTCTCGATTTCAAATGTCATCAAAAAAGTCTAAACTCCTACAATTATATCCCTTGGCAGTCCTGGCATCCAACGCACCAAAATATTTCCTTCATTCTCCAAGAAATCAAAAGGTACATCATTCGAGAGAGCTCCCTGGAGGGTTTTATCACTGTTCGAAACCTCTTCTTTTCCAGACTTAGGGCTAAAGGTTACCCTCCCCCTCTCTTGGAAGCATGCTTTCGGTTTATCTCTTACCACTCCAAACCCTCCCTCCTTCAAAAAAACCACAAAACCAAACCACCACCCACCATTGTAAAAATTCCTTTCTCACCCCTCACCCGCACTCTTAACCCCTCCCTCTCCATAAACAAACTTCTCTCTAATCTTCTCAAAGCCAATCCTGAGCTGGCACACCTTCCAAAACCAATCGTATGTCGGCTCAATGCACCAAATCTCGGCTCTCTCCTCTCAGAAAAACCCAATCCCACATAATTTCCTTTTCCTTCCCTTTCCCTTTCTTCCCCACCCCCCCCTCCCCCCGGTGCGAAGGTTGTTCTCTTTTAAAACCTTACACCCCATATATTCCTCCTCTTAAAAATCCATGATCCTTGCCACCTTTTCTAGCCTCCTCCTTCTAAACTCCATTACACCCCCTAAACCCTCCATTACTTTTTTGGTACACTCTTTATTAGCCTCTCTTTTTTGTACATCCCCTGCAAGCTCCCCCTCTTTATTGAGTACCTGCTAAAGGAATTAGGGAGTAACTCTCCTTCAATTGGCACCATCCTACTTTAACTACAGGGCTTTGTACAGATTTTTGAACCATGCCCCCCCTAGTTATACTCCCCCCTGCTACCTAAGTTTTACACCACTGATGAGCTAATTCAAGCGAAACACGTTTGGTGTAAAACTTGTGTTGTTTTTGATTCTCCCCCCCCCCCCCCCCCCCCCCCCCCCCCCAACCCAACCCCCCACCCCTTCTTTTCTCTATCTTCGCAAGACTCGCTCGCTCTGATTTTCTTTTTCTTGTTTTTAAATAAGTTCGTCTTCTCCAAGCTGTGTGTGTTTTCGTGCAACCCTAATTCCAACATGTACTTCTTGAACAAAAATCTGCACCACAGTATGTTTTTCTTGGCTTACGAAAGATTCTAAACTCAAACTCCATCAGAAACATCATTTATCTTATCAATCTTCCCTCAGTGATCACTTTCTTGATCAGAAAGAGAAGTGCCTAATCATCTATGAGGAAGTGAAATGCTTGCCCAACAAGTGGTGTCTAAACTTTGTGGCACTGAAAAACCATTCCTAGTGCTTCTCGCTCCTTGTAGGAATACCCTTGTTCAGCTGAATTGAACCAGCACAACTGGCGAGGTAGACTGGATAGTCTATCTTCCCATTAGGTTGGGCCATTATATCCCTCCTCGACATTCTGAACGCATCCACATGCACATGGAAAATCACATCCTAGTTTGGTTGACAAAGGGCTGGATTTCTCCTGATCATCTCCTTCAAGCACTAGAAACTCTGTTCACATTCCTGGGTCCAAATGAACTTCTTTCCCTTTTGAGTCCACTCATACACAGGAAGTGCCTTAGCTGCGAACATATGAATAAATTTTTGATAGAAATTAACATATCCAAAAAAAACTCAGTTCAAATACATTTGTCGATGCTTTGGCTTGCCGACCACACTTACCCTTATCATTAGCCATCTCAATACCATTCCTAGAGACAATATGTTCTAGAACCTTGCCTTTCCATACCATGAATCTTGATTTAAATGGATTCAAGAAGATTCTCTTCTCTTTGCATCTTCCAAAAGCCATTTCCAAAAAGAGTAGATGCATTTCCACATTAGAGAAGACAATGAAATCATCCATAAATAATGCCAAAAATTTGTGCAAAAACTCACTGAATACTTTCATCATGCACGTTTGGAAAGTTGTTGGAGCATTGCAAATTCCAAATGGCATGACTAAGTACATGAATGCTCCTCATTTAGTGACAAACGTTGTTTTGACTTGATCTTCTTGTGCAATCTTGAGCTGATTGTAGCCACTCTAACCATGCATAAAACTACATCTCATGGCCAAAAATCTCGTCTAGCAGCATATCAGTAAATGGAAGTGGGAAGGGATCTTTGACATTCAGATCATTAAGCGTCTTGTAATCCACACATGCCCTTTTCCCATTCTTCTTCGGAACCTCTATAATCGGATATAACCATTGACCTTCTTAGCATTGTTGGGGTTCTTTGTATACCTCTATAGTCTTATTGGTATGGCACTTGGTTTGAGCAGTATCCAATATTGAGACACTTCCAAATTGACTCCTTTCAAATCATTGTGTTCCTATGTACATCCTTGTATTTCTCTAACAAAGCCCTACCCTTCTATTTAATCTCTGGCTTCATATGTTTGTTGATCTTCACCATTCTGGATTTCTCATATGTGTCAAGATTCCACTCTTTGATCTCTTGATCATCTAGAAGTAACCAATTTGGACCTCCTCCTTTTTGTTTGGCCAATGACTCTGCTTCCTTCTCGGTACGAATACCTGCCGCATACTCATTAAATAGATCTCCTAGCTCCCAAGTCCAATTTTCATCTCTATCCTTTTAGCAACTTGATATGAACTCTCGTATTTGTTTGACTAGGCTTTGTTGACGATCTAAAATTAAGCTTCTCCTTATCTGACTGTTTTGGTGCATGCACATCCAGTTGAACTGTCCTTTCCCCAATGTTTGACTCAATTAACTGATATGGGTACTACCTTCTCTACCTTTTAGCTTGTTCCTTATCCATCAGAACATCACTCAAATCTATCTCGACAAGTGAAAAGGTATTCATTGAGGCTAACATTCTCTCGATTTTCTTTGTGCCATATTTCTTACAAAGCTCCTCTGATCTTAATGCTTTTTTCTAGCTTCTTGTATTGTCTATCTTGATCTAGATTCTCTTGTTGGACTCCTGAATAGTTTATGTCTAAATAGCATAATTATGGATAGCCCTAGTAGTTCTGAGCCATGGTCTGTCCAAAAGCATTCCATATGCTCCCTGCACATTTTGAATTTTTCTCCCACTCTGATATGCATATTCTCAATTAATCATGTGGCTTGGACTACCTTGTGGTCGGCCATTTGTACCGTGTATGACACACCAGTGGGTAAAGACAAGCAAACATCTCTTGCACTTGCAATGTCAGACGTCGAACCATCATTCAAGTGTAGACAACCAAAACTCCCACTAGAGAAGGTGCTAAACCAATCACAATGCGGTGTGACATGGAAAATTGCATCCTCATCTAGCAACCAACATGGAGAAGTGTCAACCAACATGGAGAAGTGTCACTGCTCAAAGACATGTAATCAGGAGGAACACTAAAGGCAAATGTGACATCATCGTCACTGGCATATGAAGCCACTGCTTTAGCATGTGTCAAAACCTCATGTGCACCATGCATAGATCTCCGTTGTTGTCTCATACGCCTGAAACAACGACGCCTAATGTGCGTTGTGTGACCATAATTCCAACAATGCAAGTGTCGGCAAGAACAAAACTGCCGTCTCTCAATGTGACACATGTCTGATGCCCATAAGTGAATGGCAAAATGGCAACAAAGTGGGAGATCACTCGACCACTACACAATCATGAAAACCATGACTAATTGCATCAAAACCAATGCTTGCATATGCATAAAACAGCTCCACAATCTGCAAATTGCAATCACATAATCTGGGACAAACTGCTCAATCAAACGTAAAGCGCATAACCATATACGCAAGTAGAGAGCAAACTAGCTTAAAATGCATCCCACAAGAGAAATGGTATGCAAAAATCTGCAAAAAAACTTGTGAAACCTATGGCTAGCAAAGTGGTGACATAAGCATTCGCAATCCTCACTCCTGCGAGAGTGGGTACAAGAACACAAAACTGTGTCCAAACTGACAAAACCTGTCAAAGTGAGAGTAAACACTCGATCACTGTCAAAATGAAAATATATCGACCACTGTACAAGATGACATAATACTGCAAATTTTTATGGCGAGAAGACGAAGAAAAACGAACATAATTTCCTTTGCAAAATGAGTCAAAACTCAACACAAACCACAAGCCAAAAAACTGCAGATAACTACCAGAGTGGGAGTAAAATTGACCACTAAACCATTAGAGAGTAAATTGCAAATAGGCATAAACCATGGCGAGAATTTGGGAAAACAGCAGAGTTTCCCCTAAAAATTGAGCAAAATTTCAAAATCTCACCAAATACACATGAAAATAGACACTCACTGTCTCAGTAGCAAAATCCACAAATGACATGCATAGCACTGCCAAAACCTTGGCAAAATAGATCACTCCTTATGGAGTGGCTCTATGGACGTATACATGTCCAAAAACACCTATAAACCTGCAAACTACTATGTGCGGGCTATAGCAAGCTCAAACTATATCCGCATAATGCATACATAGCATGAAACTGACCAAGATCGTGCCAAAATCTCTCTTGAATGCTCCACACAATCGTACATGAGCACTACATGTGCCGCATAAGCTGTACTGCAAACATCGTGTAGCGTGTGAGAAAAACTACTTGAAACCTGGCACGCACTACCTCATCGATCGGTAAACACGTCGATCAAAAACACATGCCAAGAGCTAAGCGCGCTCAAGGGAAAAACCTGCTCCGAAATGGGTCGTCAGAGAGCCGTATGCATTGGTATGTGTCGTCGAAGCCGGAACCTTGAAAACTGTCAAAGTTGGAACACTGTGGAGACTACGTTGGAGGCAGGCCACTCCGGATTGGGGCTAGAGGAGAGTCTGCTCTCGCTCTATCGTCTCCTGTTATGTCGAGGTCGGGAAGTTGGGGTGCCAAAGATGTGCGTCATCGATGTCATCTTTCATTGTCGAGCGAAAACATGCTAGCCAAATAGCCGCCTGATCGGTGTCAAAATAGATGCCAAGCTAATGTCAAGAGCTGATATCAAGCCATTGGGAAGCCGAAACACCGAATCAGTGTCGAAAATTGATGCCGAGAAGAAGTTGCCTATGCTTGAAGCCGACGCTGAGCCATCGCAAGGGGTCGGGCGAATGCCAATGGGTACTCGGGCTTATTCGCCCATGTGGCCGAACACATTGTGTCTGCTCTCCACAATCAAGAGAGCTTGTCAGTTCTCTCTATCTCTCAATCTCTCTCTCTCACTCGCTCGGTCTCTCTTTCACTCGCACTCTCTCATTCCCTTGCTGAGAAGATCTCTCTCTCTCTCTCTCTCTCTCTCTCTCTCTCTCTCTCTCTCTCTCTCTCTCTCTCTCTCTCTCTCTGTGGCATGTGTGTGAGCCGGGGTGTGAGAGCCGAAGGGTCGGGGTGTTGAGGGCCCGTGAGAGTGGGTTCTTGCACACACAATGTAAGTGAATTTAAAGAAATTCGAATTCCTTTTTATTGCAAACTATCGAAAATGGCAGAAACTGGCGAACGACGGCAGTTTGCTGAGAACTGAGCCGGGGAGGCTTGCAGCACTGAGCAAGGCTAGCGTGAAGCAGGCCAAGCTCAAAGCCAATCACCCACAGCCATTCTCTCTCATCTCGACAGACTCGTCATACTCGCTACTGCTGGCTTTCCCTCTGCAGCAGCTGGATTCCCTGCTGTGCTCGCAACCTCACTCATTGTGTAAGTGTGTGCGTGTGTGTGTGTGTGTGTGTGTTTGAACCTCTCAAGAGCGCTGCAGCTTCTGTGGCTTCCCGACTTTGGGTTGCAAACTCCAAGCTTTGCTTTCACTTGCTCAAGCCCGATTTTGCCTGCGTGGTTCTCCCTTTGCTCAACCTTCTGGCTGTACTCCAAGTGCTTGCCTTCTTGCGCGACTTCTAGTGCTCGGTTCTCACCTGATTTGAAGCTCACGCTGCCCTGCCCGATTGCACCTGCTCGAGTTCAATGCTCAATGTCTCAAGCTTGCAAGCCTTGGTCAATTCTCTCGACTTGCTGCCTTGAAGCTCCCGTGCTCTGAGAGTAGACTCAATTTATTATAGGTAATTGTCTCTCCACGGAGCTGACTTTATAGCATCTTTTGAGACAAAATCGCATTGCCCTTGGCGGATCTGCGAATGACAAAAATGAATCACGCGCCAGCTCTGCATAGACTTGGCCCCAACAATTATAACCAAATACACAATTACGGTTGTGTGTACTTAACGCAGGGCGCGGAAACAAGCATAGGCTTTTACATTGGCTTGGTTATGTTTCTATAAAAAAGAAATTCATAAAGAGATTTTGACATGTTACCATATAGAAAAAAATATAAATTTGCTAGATGATTCACTAATTTGAATACACACAACTAGTGAAATTGCAAACTAACAATTGTGAGACACTTTCTAGTTGGTCAATCTAGTAAGTTTGTTAGTATATGGCAAATGATACTACCACTAAGCTTTCATCAATAATACTCTCTTCTCTTGATCCTCTTGATAGTTCCTAAACATGAAAACAATATAGTTTTAATCCTAGTTATCAAAGATTTCATTTATATAGCTTAAATTAACCAACTTATCTTTTTCTTTTTGTTATTAGAAACCTTTAAAGCTTTCTCATTTTTTTTAAGAAGCTCTTGAAGCTTACTCGTAGCCTAAAAACACGACACACAACAACTTACAAAAGAAAGTAAAATCCAATACCGATCAAGCTACTCAACACAAATATATTATTAGCATACCTTTCTTTTTCGCACACTTTTTCTAGAGATCAGATTTACGTTTGAATCACAAAATTCACTTGAAGTGGCATCTTTCATTTTCTATATACAAAAAATCACAATAATCAAGCAACACAAAAAACGTGTTTTATGCATCAAACAACATAACTTCAAACCTTGTTCTCTACATGGTTATGATCAAAACCATGTGAACTCTCATAAGATTTTTTTTTCTTCCAAAGCAATCCCAAAGCTCTCATCTGTTATAAATCTTTGATACTCCTAAATAAAAAACAATCATAATTTAAGTGAAATATAAATGTCTACTTTTGAACATACCTCATAAGCATCATTTCTTCATCATTATTTTGCCAAGGAATTTCTGGAATATATACTTCTAGATCTTCCTAAGTTTTCATAAATAAACCATAAACAAATTTAACTTTAAGAACACACATTAAGAAACTCAAGATGAATGGTGTCACTACAACATAACCCAAAGTTATCGACGCTTTATATATCGACGCCTGTGCCTTTCCACATTAATATCGACGTACTTATCGTCCGTCGATATCTGCGTCGATATACCAATGGATATACGCGTCGAAAGGCTAATTTTCCCACGCATATATCGACGCAGGTATCGACGAAAGTAATTTGGGAAAAAAAAGCCGAACCCGTGCGAGGAGCCATTTACGCCCTCAACGCGCGCGTTCTCAGATCTTGGCCAAAACCTACTGCGAGGTATTATGGCACTCTTCCCCCCCCTAACCCCTCTCTCTCTCTCTCTCTCTCTCTCTCTCTCCCCACATCCTATGTGTGCGTGTGTAGGAAAGAGAGAGAGAGAGAGAGAGAGAGAGAGAGAGAGAGCGGTGTGTGTGTGTATATGTAGAAAAGAGAGAGAGAGAGAGAGAGAGAGCGGTGTGTGTGTGTGTTTGTGTAAGAAAGAGAGAGTGAGAGAGAGAGAGAGAGAGAGAGAGAGAGAGCGGTGTGTGTATGTGTGTAGGAAAGAGAGAGAGAGAGAGAGAGCGCGGTGTGTGTGTGTAGGAAAGAGAGAGAGAGAGAGAGAGACAGAGAGAGAGAGAGAGGTGTGTGTGTAGGAAAAAGAGAGAGAGAGAGAGAGAGAGAGAGAGAGAGAGAGAGGTGTGTGCGTGTAGGAAATTAAAGAGAGATAGAGAGCGGTGTGTGTGTAAGAAAGAGAGAGAGAAGTGTGTGTGTAGGAAAGAGAGAGAAAGAGAGAAGTGTGTGTGCATGTAGGGAATTAAAGAGAAAAAGAGAGAAGTGTGTGTGTGTGTAGGAAATTAAATAGAGAGAAAAATGTGCGTAGGAAATGAAAACTAGAGAGAGAGAGAGAAAGAGAGTTATGATTTGCGTAAAAAATTAAAATTAAAGAAAGAAATGAAATGAAATGTTATGTTAACTCTTCAAAAGGCCAAAGTGACCTATGAGACCAGAAAGTTACAATGTGGTAGACTAATACTAGGTTAGAATAACAAAATGACAAAATAACATATTATGGAATCCTAAACTGCTGGGTGTGGACTAAGCAGCTAAAACAGCTAGCTAAAACCGTCCGTAGTTCATTAGGTAGTCTTAAAGCAATGTCAATAGCGCGTATGGCAAGCCGTAGGTCAATGGGTTTGAATTAACGTCAAATACACAATCCGTAGGTCAAATCCGGTTGCGTTTTTCTACAGAAAAACGCAAATGGACTTCGGAGGCCTCTATGCCTTCTGAAACCATCCGTAGACGATTAGGAAGTCTTTAGGCAATGTCAAGAGCGCGTATAGCAAGAAATAGGTCAAACGGATAGAAGAAACGCCAAATACACAAGCGGTAGGTCAAATCCGATTGCGTTTTTCTACGGAAAAAAAAAAAAGCAAACGGACTTCGGAAATGGCTTCTATGCCTACTGAAACCATCCGTAGACGATTAGGTAGTCTTTAGGCAATGTCAAGAGCGCGTATGGCAACCCGTAGGTCAAACGGATAGAAGAAACACCAAATACACAAGCCGTAGGTCAAATCCGGTTGCGTTTTTTTACGAAAAAACGCAAACGGACTTCGGAAATGACTTTTATGCCTTTTGAAACCATCCGTAGACGATTAGGTAGTCTCTAGGCAATGTCAAGAGCGCGTATGGCAAGCCGTAGGTCGAACGGATAGAAGAAACACCAAATACACAAGCCGTAGGTCAAATTCGGTTACGTTTTTCTACGAAAAAACGCAAACGGACTTCGGAAATGGCTTCTATGCCTACTGAAACCATCCGTAGACGATTAGGTAGTCTTTAGGCAATGTCAAGAGCACGTATGGCAAGCCATAGGTCAAACGGATAGAAGAAACGCCAAATACACAAGCCGTAGGTCAAATCCGATTGCGTTTTTCTACGGAAAAACGCAAACGGACTTCGGAAATGGCTTTTATGCCTTCTGAAACCATCCGTAGATGATTAGGTAGTATTTAGGCAACGTCAAGAGCGCGTATGACAACCCGTAGGTCAAACGGATAGAAGAAACGTCAAATACACAAGCCGTAGGTCAAATCCGGTTGCGCTTTTCTACAGAAAAATGCAAACGGACTTCGGAAATGGCTTCTATGCCTTCTGAAACCATCCGTAGATGATTAGGTAGTCTTTAGACAATGTCAAGAGCACGTATGGCAAGCCGTAGGTCAAACGAATAGAAGAAACGCCAAATACACAAGCCGTAGGTCAAATCCGGTTGCGTTTTTCTACGGAAAAACGCAAACGGACTTCGGATATGGCTTCTTTGCCTACTGAAACCATCCGTAGACGATTAGATAGTCTTTAGGCAATGTTAAGAGCGCGTATGACAAGCCGTAGGTCAAACGGATAGAAGAAACACCAAATACACAAGCCGTAGGTCAAATCCGGTTGCGTTTTTCTACGGAAAAACGCAAACGGACTTCGGAAATGTCTTCTATACTTACTGAAACAATCCGTAGACGATTAGGTAGTCTTTAGGCAATGTCAAGAGCGCGTATGGAAAGCCGTAGGTCAAACGGATAGAAGAAACGCCAAATACACAAGCCGTAGATTAAATCCGGTTGCGTTTTTCTACGGAGAAATGCAAACAGACTTCAGAAATGGCTTCTATGCCTTCTGAAACCATCCGTAGACGACTAGGTAGTCTTTAGGCAATGTCAAGAGCGCGTATGGCAACCCGTAGGTCAAACGGATAGAAGAAACGCCAAATACACAAGCCGTAGGTCAAATCCGGTTGCTTTTTTCTACGAAAAAACGCAAACGGACTTCGGAAATGGCTTCTATGCCTTCTGAAACCATCCGTAGATGATTAGGTAGTCTTTAGGCAATGTCAAGAGCGCGTATGGCAACCCGTAGGTCAAACGGATAGAAGAAACATCAAACACACAAGCCGTAGGTCAAATCCGGTTGCGCTTTTCTACAGAAAAATGCAAATGGACTATCGAAATAGCTTCTATGCCTTCTGAAACCATCCGTAGATGATTAGGTAGTCTTTAGACAATGTCAAGAGCGCGTATGGCAAGCCGTAGGTCAAACGGATAGACGAAACGCCAAATACACAAGCCGTACGTCAAATCCGGTTGCGTTTTTCTACGGAAGAACGCAAACGGACTTCGGAAATGGCTTCTATGCCTTCTGAAACCATCCGTAGATTATTAGGTAGTCTTTAGACAATGTCAAGAGCGCGTATGGCAAGCCGTAGGTCAAACGGATAGAAGAAACGCCAAATACACAAGCCGTAGGTCAAATCCGATTGCGTTTTTCTACGGAAAAACGCAAACGAACTTCGGATATGGCTTCTTTGCCTACTGAAACGATCCGTAGACGATTAGGTAGTCTTTAGGCAATGTCAAAAGTGCGTATGGCAAGCCGTAGGTCAAACGGATAGAAGAAACGCCAAATACACAAGCCGTCAGTCAAATCCGATTGCGTTTTTCTACGGAAAAACACAAACGGACTTCGGAAATGGCTTCTATGCCTACTGAAACCATCCGTAGATGATTAGGTAGTCTTTAGGCAATGTCAAGTGCGCGTATGGCAACCCGTAGGTCAAACGGATAGAAGAAACGCCAAATACACAAGCCGTAGGTCAAATCCGGTTACGCTTTTCTACGGAAAAACGCAAACGGACTTCGGAAATGGCTTCTATGCCTTTTGAAACCATCCGTAGACGATTAGGTAGTCTTTAGGCAATGTCAAGAGCGCGTATGGCAAGCCGTAGGTCAAACGGATAGAAGAAACACCAAATACACAAGCCGTGGGTCAACTCCGGTTGCGTTTTTCTACGAAAAAACGCAAACGAACTTCGTGAATGGCTTCTATGCCTTCTGAAACCATCCGTAGACGATTAAGTAGTCTTTAGGCAATGTCAAGAGCGCGTATGGCAACCCGTAGGTCAAACGGATAGAAGAAACGCCAAATACACAAGCCGTAGGTCAAATCAGATTGCGTTTTTCTACGAAAAAACGCAAACCGACTTCGGGAATGGCTTCTATGCCTTCTGAAACCATCCGTAGACGATTAGGTAGTCTTTAAGAAATGTCAAGAGCGCGTATGGCAACCCGTAGGTCAAACGGATAGAAGAAACGCCAAATACACAAGCCGTAGGTCAAATCCGGTTGCGTTTTTCTACGGAAAAATGCAAACGGACTACTACATTGTCCGTAGATGATTAGGTAGTCTTTAGACAATGTCAAGAGCGCGTATGGCAAGCCGTAGGTGAAACGGAGAGAAGAAACGCCAAATACACAAGCCGTACGTCAAATCCGGTTGCGTTTTTCTACGAAAGAACGCAAACGGACTTCGGAAATGGTTTCTATGCCTTCTGAAACCATCCGTAGATTATTAGGTAGTCTTTAGACAATGTCAAGAGCGCGTATGGCAAGCCGTAGGTCAAACGGATAGAAGAAACGCCGAATACACAAGCCGTAGGTCAAATCCGGTTGCGTTTTTCTACGAAAAAACGTAAACGGACTTCGTAAATGGCTTCTATGCCTTCTGAAACCGTCCGTAGACGATTAGGTAGTCTTTAGGCAATGTCAAGAGCTCGTATGGCAACCCATAGGTCAAACGGATAGAAGAAACGTCAAATACACAAGCCGTAGTTCAAATCCGGTTGCGTTTTTTTACGGAAAAATGCAAACGGACTTCGAAAATGGCTTCTATGTCTTAAAGCAATGTCAAGAGCGTGTATGGCAAGCCGTAGGTCAATGGGTTTGAATTAAAGTCAACTACACAAGCCGTAGGTAGCCGTAGGATGTTGAAGAAACTATGGAACTAAAAGAAGCAAAGGGGTTTTGCCCGCTACATAGATTGCCATGTACACCTGGGAGTGCACGTATGTGTCTACCCATATAGGATTTGACCAATAAAGACGAGATTTTGACCCGGTGGTCCTGATCTCCGTACACCTCTGGACCGAAGTGTACGGAGATTGGACAAGACTAGAGAATGCAAGGTAGTTTACATTGTGAGAAGTATATATATTAAAACAACATTCATAATCATTGTAGATGGCGACGTCATCAACTAACATGGAGGAAAAGATTGCATGCTCGTGCACGCTCTGCAAGTATTAAATCCTGCGCAAGCGTAGGATATGTAATGAGCATGTGCACAAGTACGGAGAGTTTGCTGAAGAAACCGTACAAAATCTACGATACGACTCTTATGGAACGGGCATTGATTTTCGCGACAGCACCTACATCTGAGAGAGAGAGAAAAAGGATTATGCGTGAAGGTCCGACCAATATAGAGCCAAGGATAGAAGCAAAAAAAGACTTACAAACAAAAGCCGACGGCATGGAGGAGATGCTCGATGCCTTCTTCCAAACAAGCGAGGAGAACGCTAACGAAGTAGCACCAGAAGCCGTGCGCCTATCTCCTGAAGACATGTTGAGGAAGTTGGCACGTCAACCAATTTATGAAGACGCCAAAATATCGACGCTTCGTACTTGTCTGGCGTTTTTGAATCTTCAGTCCAGTGTACGGGTGGTCAGATGCACTGGGAGCAACATGTACGATGGGAGCAACATGAGGGGCAACCTGTTCCAGGAATGAAACGTTTGTCTCTTCTCCATACGTTGCCGTACTAGGGTGATCTACTAATTAACCATTTGCTGGATCCAATGCATATATTCAAGAATGTGGGAGAGCTCCTCTGGAAGACAATCATGGGAATGAAAGACAATCGAGCTTCACGAGATGATTTGCAGTCAGTTGAAAAGATGCCAGAGCTATGGCCTTTCACCAATGCAGCTGCCCAAATAAAACTTCCAAGAGCGCCATGGGTATTGCTAAAAAACGAAGAGCGACAAGTTAAAAGGGTGATTTCAAAGTTCAGGACGCCAACAGGATATATGCGATGTCTCAAGACAGCATTCACTCGTGACGATCAACTGTCAGAACTGAAATCGCACGACTGGCATAAGTTCTTGCAATTCATTCTTCCAATTGCGATCAAGGGGTGTTTAACGGAGAAAGTGCGGACCTACATATACAAGATTTCAAAGCTAGTGCGATGGATCTCTTCCAAGGAGATATAGGAGGAATCTATTGCTGTCACAAGGGCTAACTCCATTGAGGCGGTTTGCATGATTGAGAAGTATCTACCCACGAGCTGTCTAACTATCCAAATGCACTTGCTCATCCATGGAGTAGATGAGGTTGCAGTGGCAGGTACAGTCCACAGCCGTTGGATGTTCTTTCTAGAGCGGTTCATGAAAACACTTAAGGGTTTTGTTCGCCAAAAAGCGCGTCCAGAGGGGAGCATGGCAGAAGGATGGCTGGTGCAAAAGTATCTTGTATTGACGACCGAATTTTTATCCATTTCTGACCAAGAAATGCCTCGACTGTGGAGCGATGAGGAGGATGCAAGACTGGTGGGAGAGGAGCCACAAGAACAAGGGGTGCCGAAGAAAATGAACGACACCATGTGTGAAAAGATCATGAAGTTCTGTATACTAAATTCAGCGCCGATGCAAAAATGGCTTGAAAGGTACGAAGAAGAGAAAGAGAGACGCAATAGACAGGATTTCAGGCGAAGCCGAACGACTAGAGGTTTACCCTTGCCAGACTATCTCGCTCCTCTATCTGAATTCCCTACAATGGCATGGTTGGACAAGACAATGAGAGCAGCTCGACAGATCGGAGAACCCATATCTCTAGAAGAGGAAGAGCTGGCTATTGGATGTGACTGGAAGTATCATACATACATGGCACTGTGGTCGCATGGAAAGCATTTCAGAACACAACAAATTGACAGCAGAAGAAACACTTTTGACAGTGGGGTAATGGTTAGTTTCATGCAAAAGAGCAGGGCTAGTGCCAGAGACACGAATGAGAGCACTAGCAACCTAGATTACTGTGGTCTGGTGTCAGATATCCTGAAAGTAAGCTTTAGCCAGTTTGAGATGTTTTTGTTGGATGTGAAGTGGTTCAAGGTGATTACTTCTGGTCGCAATACAACGGTACGCAGAGATGGAAACAAACTTGTGCAAATAGATTCTACAAAGGTTTGGACAGATGCGAGCAACACATTTGCTCTCCCCGAACATTGCGAGCAAGTGGTCTTTGTACCGGACCCTCGAGAGCAACGGTGGTGGTTTGTGGTTCAGGTTGCTCCAAGAAATAAACAAGTATTTGAAGGGCAAGATCTCCTGGAGGAAAGTCAGTCAGACGACGTCCATACTACTGTGACATTAGATGAGATGGACGAAGGTATGGCAGAGGAAAATGGCTTCTATGCCAGGGATGACACAGAAGAGCCAGAATTGACACTAATCGATGAAGATGCAATGGATGAAGACAATCTGCCAGAACGAGTTGGAGCAGAGTTATGTTTGCAATTAGAGATAGACAATGAAACGGTGCAAGATCTTATCGATGATGCCTCACTCGTCGAGGCCTAGGACTGGAAGTGTTTGTGTGAAGACATTGATTTAAATAAAGCTTAAAGTTAATTTAAACAACTGTGTTCTGACGCTTTATTTTACTTTCTTTGTGCAGGACTTTAGTATGGCAGACCAGTTTCCAGATCCCGCTTCTATAAGTGCAGATGCATTCATGGGCTTCATTAACACGGATGACGCCTGCTCAGATGGCAGAGGCTTCTCAGTACTAGGTAGCCAGAGGCACGGGTACTACGCCTCCGCGCTTCACACCCGAGGGTCCGACGCCTAGGGGGGGGACACCTATGTGGGGGGGGGAGGGGGACGCCTATGGGGAGGACGCCTATGGGTACGACGCCTGCTTCTCCCATCACGGACGCTTCGACACCTAGGGGTGAGACAGAGGCGGGTACGTCCTCATCTCCGCAGCACAGGCGCACTCGCCGATCTCGGCGATTATCAGGTGGAGGTGGTGGTTGCTGTGGAGGAGGGTCCACAAATGCTTCGACTCCTCGCTCACGACCCCCGTCCTACCCAGGCACACCTCTCGACACACCTCTTGGCACACCTCGGACACCTTGGGGGGCACACAATCCTAGTGCCTCCGAGCTCTATACTGTACGACCAGATGTTCTGTTGACATGGATAGAGTCGGGACTAAGATGAGAGCGGATTTGCCAACTCGCGGAGCTACAGCTTTCGACCAGCCTTCTGACGTCTTGGGATCAGCAAGAAAAGGACAAAGTCAATGACATAGTGGAGACCATCTTGAGAGAGTACCAGCCTGCTTCGGGTTCTGACATTATTCCGAGGAGCTGGATCAAGGGTGTTGCACGGGACACCGTGAAACATCGACGAGATGCAGCTCGGAAGGCTTTCAGGATTGGCTCGCCGAAGCCTTCAGTCATCCCACACGAGACGTGGCTTCAGATCAGGGAGGATGAGCGGACAGCGGCCACGCGGTTCAGACAGCAGCGTGAGACTGCGCAGATACGACAGATAACCAGGGGGACATCTCATCTTGGCAGCGGAGGCTTCGACACCTTTCGCTATGAGTTTGTGAGTTTCTAATCCAATCTTAACTATGGCGTTTTTTAAAACGCGATGAATCATATATTCTTATTACTCTGATTTTTTTATAAACGCACAATCTTGCGATGCATCGAGCACCGACACGTTAGGAGGAGTCAGATGGATATCGCAAAGGTATCTATGAAGTATTGAATGATCTTGACGCTTCAGGAGAGCCTGTAGACTGGGCGGCCTTACAGTCTCGCTGATCGCTTGAGGTGAGACGTTAATATGTGTGAGTTGATTTAATTAAGTAAGTATATGTGAATACTAATTTTGTGAGTTGTCCTATGTGCAGGTTGTGACGCCTAGTCATCAGTGGTCTGGATTTCATATATATGTTTTGTGAGACACAGACACGCTTCTGTGTCTCCTTTTATATAGACATATATATGTGGTTATGATTATTGTTCAGACAGTTATTGTTTTTCTTATGGTTATGGTTATTGTCATTGTCATTGTATAGACATGGTTATTTCTTCTATTCTTGTATAGACATAGTTATGGTTCAGGTTTTGTTTATGGTTAAGTTTAACTTTCTAGTTATGCTTATGGTTATTGTTAATTTTGTTTCTGATTATGATCAAAGTGGTTATATTGGTCGGTTATGGTTTGAAGTTATGATTATGGTTTTAAGTTATGGTTATGCTTTTAAGTTAAGGTTATGGTTCGTTATGGTTATGCTTTAAAGTTATGGTTATGCTTTTAAGTTATGGTTATGGTTCGTTATGGTCATTGGCCTTAAATCTCATGTGAGATCCTACATGGATAGCATGTAGGAGGCGTATACATGAATTTTTTTTTTTTGAAAAGTTCATGTAAAAACGAAGGGAACTCTGTCGAAATTTCTGCGGAAGCACGGTTGATTTTGGTGCTGCTCGCTTTCTTGGGCAGAGGGCAGGAAGTCTGGCTGTGGTGCCTATGTCCATCTTTTCATTGGGCACAGGCCAGGCTACCTGCCCTCTGCCCAAGAAAAAAAAATTATTGTTATGGTCGTCGATATACGCGTCGCTATACCCGTCTATACCAGCGTCGATATACGCGTCGCTATCCGTGTCGGTAAAAAAGCATTTCCACGCGTATATCGACGCTCTTTGCGACAGTTTCACACGAACGCATATATCGACGCGTATAGCGACGTTAAGCGTCGCTATATGCGTCGATAACCCCCTTTTTTGTTGTAGTGTGTGTAGTAACCAATGATGCACAATAGCTGGTGCCTCCTTTTTCATCTTGTTTTTAGTTACCACAATAGTATCCATGTCCATAAGCTTTGACAAAGCATTGTCATCGTGAGCATTCTCTACCTATTGAAAATAAAATGTAAATGAAACAAAGCATCAAATAAGCCACTAAGTATTCATGCTAACTATCTTACCATTTTGTTAGGAGAATCATCTTTATCCAAGTCATTGGATTCTGCATGTTGCATCCCAACATCGTTATCATGTAAATCCTTATTTATGGCCTGTATTTGCATTAAAAATATCTTGTAAGTATAAAACACAGAAAAAACATAACCTTATTCATACATTAAATAACCGTACCGTAGATCCACTCGAGGAAGACGTTGCTTGGTGAGCCTTTCATTTGGTCTATTTACGCTTAGCGGCAAAAGACTTGATACACCATAAATAAATATCCTCCTCCTTCCAAGGATAAGAAGCTCCATCTATGACAATGTCTTTGAGTTTGCCTATGTTGTCTCCAATGATGCTCATAACTTGATTCTTTCGTTCAAGTTTGTCTCCAAGGTCACCAATAGAATTAACTTTTGCAAACCATTTTCCCACCTCCCCGTAGTTAGAATATAACACTCTATATTGATCCGGATGATGCTTCACAAGAAAATTTCTACCATAAAGCTTCCCTGCATCTCTATGTGTGGAAGGTGGAGGTCTAAACACCTGGTCATATATCTCTAGATCATATTTAACTACACAAGGTGAATCCCCAGATATAGTAATGCTAGTGGGATTTCCTAATATTCTCTTGTTTCCAACATAATTAGCCCTCCATACACTCAATTCTTTGAGAGCTTCATCATGAGGTTTAGAAAGCAATGCAACCAAAAGAGATTGCGAGCAACTCTTATTTACCCTAACAAAGTCAAACAAGCACACATATAAAATTAATTAACAACAAGTTAAATCACTTTGAAGAAAAGAGACTTAAGTCAATATAGACATATCCAAATAGTGAGCTACAAAATTAAATATAGACTTGACACATTGTACACATGCTTAAATAGTGGGGTACAAAATTAAATGTAGACTTGACACATTTTTTACAAGTTCAAATAGTGAATTACAAAATAAAATCATTCATTAGTGCACCATATAATAGGTACCCAACAATCAAGCTCCCCTAGCTTAGTGATCTTCTTCTTCTTCATCACAACCCAATCTTCGAGTAGAAACAAACAACTATCCCAACTTCTCCATTCATTCTCCTCTATTTGAACTTTCCAAATATTGCTTTGATGCATAAGAGGCTTTAGTATAGCAAGCTTTGCCATTTTTTCCTCACAATTTATTTCCCTAACCACGACATGCTTCAATTGTTCCATACCTCTATCTTTTATGCATACTTTTACTATATCATGCTCTTGGAGCCATAAAGGAACATTTCCACTTTGTCCTTCCTCTAGCAATCTATCCCTTCTCTTTAAGTCTTTCACTTCATTAGCTATGAACTTATGTCCTCGCGATAATGACATTGGAATAAACTTATGTAGCAAAGATAAGATGGGTGAATACAATCCCAAGTGAATGGCAACGGTATCTTTTCAAGGACACTCATTCCTGTCACTGTATCAATAAGTAACCGTTCTGAATGAGTATCACCTACAATGCATTGCTTATAGTATCTCCCTGCAAAGAAAAGCATGGCCTTTTCATGATGTTGCATAGAGGAAAAAGAAGTTATAGAAGCTTTCCAATGGCCCCTTTCCTCTACTTGTTGATTTATATCATCAACCTTCACCACCAAATCAGATGGTAACTTTGTATATTTCCCCTCTAAAGAGAACCTTACTTTCTGCCATATAAGCTAGTAAGTCTCCAAAGAATGGAGACCCCTGAGAGACCTGCTTTTTTCAAGGCTGCTTCCTTTTCAACTTGTGTTCAACATTGTCTGGCTTCCTCCAATGCAGCTTTCATCTCACCAAATGTTCTATGTGATGGTGGAAATCTACTTTGATAGCGATTTTCATTATAAACATATCGACCATCCAGTTTTGTACCATCTTTCACAAGAGTTGCTTGTGCCTTGTCACGCCTACAAAAGTCACTTCCTCCATTTTTAAGCATGCCTATCTTGCACTGTGCAGGGTGGTCTCCAGTAAGCATCATCACCATGGCACGTATCGTGCACAACTTTGTATGACCTTTTAGATCCTCAAAAACTTTCTCTACTGGATACTTATATATCACATCCACTCCATGAAGATATAATTTCTCTAGCTCATCCACTAGAGGAGTTAAGCATGTTGCAAAAACATCGTCAGAGCTCTTTATGCTCTTTTTAGAACTTTGCGGGATAAACAAGGCTGGCAAGACCTCTATGGAGGAGTTGGGACCTGCATTAAGCAACAAAATCTCCACAACACCATAGCCTTTTTGAGTCGTCCGAGACGTTTGAAAACCATCCCAATGAAGCAACAATGCTACATTGCGGGGATCTCCTTGACCACATCATCACACATCTTAGCATTAAAGATGAGTGAAATAATGTCACAAAAATTATAGATGTATAAGTAACCCTTTGAAATTTCTTGTTGCATTGAATATCTTCCAAGCATTTGAGATAGTTGAATTGATAAGCTCCTTTATCTACATCCAATCCTCTTTACAAGGCTTCATGTTGCTTAGAGCTTGGAAAAGTGGCGTAGGACTTCTTGCACACTGGATTAGAGCAAACCATTGGTAGCTCATATAAAACCATTCGATCCCAGAAATCTTTTACTTCTTGGAACTTCCTTCCATTCCAGAAATCAACAATCCTTCTTTGTGCTCGTTTACACTTTCAGGAAGCCATTCTTGCTAATGGCACCATACATTCAACATCTCATGACAAAATGTATTGCATTTAGTCAAAAGATTTAATTGAGGTCCAATTGGTAAATAGTCGAAAGATAGCATACACTTCCTTGGCTTTTCACAAATGGAGCATTTTTCACAACACTGAAGACAAGCTCGCTTTAGCTTTTTAGAGCGAGGTTCTCTAGAGCATAAACATTTTGGCATTTATCCAATAAAACTATCTTTCGAAATGGGTTGAAGGAGTTGTGGCGGATGCCTTGCCCCTTGATGTCCTGTGTAGACACGATAACGTTGGGCAGAAATCATTCCGAGCCCTTTCAGCATTGTCTATAGTTGGGTGGTCCCAACACGCAGGGACTTGAATACCATCAAGGTCTCCTTCCCATGTAGATGGGAGCTGAATTAGCAATCTCGCTAAACTTTGCTTGATGCTTGGACAACTGACCCTTGAGATCCCAAAATCGTCCAAAAAATAGCGAAGCATTTTATCTTGTATACCTATTGGTAATCAATGTTCATCCCATAGAGATTGTAGTTCCACTACACTCTCAATAAGCTTCATGTACAAAATAGAGAAATTGTCTTCTAGAACATCATTGATGTCATGGGAACCTCATTTTGGCTTTGATCATCCGCTACTGCCTCAAATGACATGTGTTCACGATCACTTGAGTCTTGCACAAGATCGTAAGCCAAGTTCTTGCATGATATCCTGTGTTCAACTAAGCCAAACTTATTTTTCAAGCTATCATGTTTTTTTAAGAGATCTTGATGGCGATAATAGGTCGAAGCATGAACTTGTCAACCTCCTCCACAATGTAGTGAGCAAGTGCATATAGTATGTCTTTCACCCTTACTAACCCTTTCCACTCTATCAATTGGACCAATAGAGGGAGAAACTTGGGCTTCAAGAAGAGTTGACATAGTTTGAGGTGTAGATAGAGGAGTAACCAGAGCTAACGTGGAAGGGCAGTCTGACTCTAGTTGTACCCTTCTCCTTTTACTTATTGATGGGTGGATTTTTCTTAGAGCATCTTGTTGACGTGATGATAGAAAGTCCTCTTTGTTACAAAAGCACACCCATTTGATGAGTGTTTGCAAAGGTAACTGCACGAGCACTTCCAAGATAGACTTTGACTCATGACTAATAAAGAAAATACATTTTAGATAAGAATTCTTAGCTCAATACAGATTTGAGATCATCACTAAGAAAGAAAACAAAGCAAGAATAGAGGTTTTGATCTTTTTTTAATGAAAGAAGATGACACACTTTAACTAAGAACTTTCTTAATCACAAATTATAATCATAGCGTGGAGCATCTTCTACAACCAATGGAGGAAGAACACAACTCCAAATTTCCTTGTTGGGTATGAGGCTAAGTAAAAGCTTTAGCCTAGAGTAAATCACATCAATAGGCATACTTTGGAATCCTAGGGTAGAGATTTTGTAACTGGATATAAGCCCAAGACATGCTTTCAGTGATAGCACACCCAATTTTACATGCCACCCTATAGAATCGTCGATGAAGATGGTTACTACACATGTGGGAAGCCCATCTTTGCCAAATAAAAAATAGAAGGTCTCTGGCCAATGATCGATGTTGACTCCGTTTTCCTTCAAGCCATCAACAATGTTTTTCACGAGGTCGAAGGAAACCTTATAAGCCCTTGCTTTCATAACATTCCAAGGCAATTCTTGATCTTTTGCCATAACAACAATGTGATTACAAATACCTAATAATTTTGAAGTGGAATAATTGGAAAATCTCTCTCTCTCTCTCTCTCTCTCTCTCTCTCTCTCTCTACACATCAAGTCTGAGCACCCAAGAGTTAGATCTCCTTATTTTCTATGGTTAGGAAAAAGGTTTTGGCAAGCCTATTCTCTCTCTCTCTCTCTCTCTCTCAATGCATATCATAAAATAGATTTCAATAAATCTAGTTTTTTTTGAGCTCTGCTCAATTACCAAGTTTTCAATGTGTTGAATCGGTGTTTAGGAAAAATGTGTCTCAACTTAATATCGTGTTGTTTCCAATTTCAAAAATTACGGTTGAGGGCGAGGAAAAGGAGAAATTCCACACCAAAATAGAGAAAAATAGTGTAAAATCCAAAAAATACCCCTAATTTTCTAAAATTTCCTCTTGGCAAACTCAAGGAAAGGATTTTTGTAGGTTTTGAAAAAATGATTTTTCCCAAACATTGCTGAATGTTCAAAAAAGCTGAATTTAGCAATGAGAGCTGAAAAGGCTACTGCACTTTAATTTAACTGTCAAAGAGGAAGATCGAGCTGCTGTAAATTAAAAGCTACTGTTAAATTAAAGCTTTAATTTAATTATCAAAGCTTACTTGGGCTGGATAGAATTTGATACAAGTTGTCGTCTGCAGTAAATGAGTAAAGATCGAGCAGCACCGCGAATTCAAAGAGAAGGAATATCGAACAGCACCGCAAATTCAAGGAGCTAGCTAGCCGTCTGTATAAGAGGAAGCTCTTAATAGCAACATCAAGAATTCAAAGCTCTTAAGAGCAGCACCGTCTGCAGTACGTGCGCGTTTGTAGAGGAAGAGCACCTCCGCCAGCAGAGGAAACGCAGCTCCTGCGTGTACATTGACGAGCAGCAGTAGCTACACCTTGCTGCATTATATGTGAATATATCATCAGGCCAGCACCTTAATCAACGAGCTAATAGCACCATGTCTTGCTAACAAAACAAGAACTAAAGTTGTGCAGAGCTTGCGCGCGGTGCCATGGATTTGATCTCGTTTTGGCAAGAACCTAGCTCAGTATCTGCTATCCCGCTGAGCTGGTTTCCCGCCCATATCGCTTGATTAATTTACGGCGATAGGGTAAAGAGAGAGGTAGGTACACCTTTCATTTTAGTGGCCCCCAATCAATCAATACCCTAAAACCGTCCAATTGGATTTCTCTTGGTTTTTAAGGAAAATTTTGAAGCTTTTATCTGTAATTTAACATTTGTAGATTTCCACTCCGGTTTTTTGCTAGCAACGGATCTTGCCTTGTTGTTCGAAGACAAATAGGGAGCGCCACCAAATGGTGGTTTTGTCGTAGAAGACTGGTAGGAGGATAGGGTGCGAGTAGCGATAGATGGCATGCCATGCAAGAGGAGATGCCAACAAAGAAAAGTTGGATGTGCACGGAGATAATGGATATCAACTTTATTTTTTTAATCTGCAGTCTCTCAATCTAGAACAATTTGTGACAATGACAAGATCGTACCTTGATTCATCTGCCGACATACACTGTTGCCTCAAATGCCTCAAATCTCTATAAAATTAGTACTTAATATCTCCTCGATAGTCTAAATAACCAATTGAGGAACATGGGCTTAAATTATTCTATGAACTATGGGCTTAAAAAAAGAACATTGAACTTGGAGCCTCGACAGCATGTAAGCTTTGAAGTGGCACCTCTTATCAAGCCACTCACGCTTGCCAATAATTTGGTCCCAATTCTTGGCCTACTGAAATTCAAGAGAGTACTAAATTGGCAAAAGACACCGGGGGGCGACCATTTCCAACATCCATGTCACAAGGACAAGGCAACTTTTAAGGCTACAAAAGGTTGAAAAAAACCAAGCTACATGGACCTGCAAGCACAGGTAGAGATTAGTGAGTTTTGGTTGTACTCTCAATAGCCAAAACCTACTTGATTTTTCCAAATTTGGCTTGTTTATATACATTATTAAGAGTAGATTTTGAAACAATTTCTTGGCTTAGGGCTTGATAATCCATATATCCTTCCCCTTAATGTTGGCAAAAGAACAAGTTATAAGTGACTTTTAGATTATTCTTTGAAAATATCAAAAACATTTCCTTTATTTATCTCTCATTGTGTCAAGCTATGATCCAATTTTCCCATCTCTTCCCACATAGTAGACCTCTACCATGACAACCCTCGAGAGAGTGCATGTGCATGGGTGTGAAAGTTGTTTCTATGCAAGGTAGTGTCATTGGTCCTATCATGTGTTGATGGCCGATGCATTTTAAATCCATATGTTGTGCCAAAGAAGGATCTTGAGATAATTTGTTCATGAGATTTTTCTTCTTTGGTGCTTGGATAGAAGTTTATTTATCAATGGTAGTTGGACTTTGTTATTTTGGTTTCCAAACATACTTGTGTCTAGTGTCCCAAGGTTTTATGTCCATTATGTTTGCACCCTAGGGTCTATGTTTCTCTCCCTTGAATATTTTTCTCATATCTTTGTGGTGATTGTGTTGGTGTTCTTTCTTTTGCCATACCATATTCATGGGTTTGACAGTCATATCTAGTGAGATACACCAAGTATATTAGTTTTATTGCTTTATGATACTTAATTTAAAAAAGTCATTTGTAGCATAGCTCGTGGGTACTTAATTACAAAAAGTCATGTGTTGTTGAGTACTTCTTCTATCATATCAAAAAATTTGACAATGTCATTAATAGACAGCCACCAAGAGAAGCTATCTATATTACTCTATTATGGGGACCCTTTTTCAGGCTCTCCACGTGGCACACGTAGGAGCAAGCGACTCTCAGCCGACGAGCTTGCCGGAGCTGAATCAGCTGATCAGGGAGAGTCGAGGGGGAGCTGATGGGTCACGATGTAAGACCATCACGATGGAAGGTGAAGACCATCACGATGGAACCAACATATTCTATTTTACCCATAAATGTACATTAATTGAGTAACATGCAGAATTATATGGTCAATGCACGACCAATTTTCACAAAGTAGGCCTAAAATTTAAGCATTAAAATTGCAATGTTTGGAATAATCAATTGAGCTATATGTGATTATATGTCCATCTATCTCTTTTATATGTAGTGTCTAGAAGTCTGCAAGAAATAGTAATTAAACTAATATTGAACTTAGATCTTAATAAAGGAGTGCCACACATTGTTAAATCATAAATATATTTGTTCTCTTGTATTGAATTCTCCAATCAAAATATGGGCACTGTAAGGAACTAGGTAGCATACAAAACACCTCTTGCCATGCAAATAGACTATCCATCACCTCTGAGAATGGCCTCTGTATGCACGACCACATCACAGAGCATGATGGTTGTGCCTTTGCTCTTTTCTTATGTAAAATGTCATAAAATCTAATATCTACCTACCCAAATGATTTTCTCAAATGAACTGATCATTTAATGTGGGCTAGCTTCATTAAAGACCTACAAAGGTTAGTGTTAAAAGTCCTTAGACTTAGGACCTTTAGGTATTTTAGACCTTAGGCAAGCTAGGCTTGTGCTTAAGGTGCACACCTTCATCGAAGGCAAGGTATATAGTGCAAGTCTTTTGTCTTCGCATCACAATCTATTGCAACAAGTTGCAATGCAATTGAGAGGAAGAAGATGAGGAGGAGATTACAGTTGATTGACCTCTAAATTTCCCATCTATAAGTTTTCCAAGATTTTTAGACCTAAGTCTTCTATGTCTACTTCACTAGGTCTCCCTATGGCAATGAAGCACACTTGGAGCCTCAAGCATTGCTAAACAAGGACTCACACAATGATGATAGTAAAGACTTACTAGGAGCGCATAAACCTTTATTGACATATGCAACCATAACCAACATATTCTATCTTACCCATAAATGTACATTAATTGAGTAGCATGCAGAATTATATGGTCAATGCACAACCAATTTTCACAAAGTAGGCCTAAAATTTAAACATTAAAGCTGCAATGTTTCGAATAATCACTTGAGCTATATGTGATTATATGTCCATCTATCTCTTTTATATGTAGTGTCCAGAAGTCTGCAAGGAAGAGTAATTAAATTAATAATGAGCTTAGATCTTAATAAAGGAGTGCCACACATTGTTAAATCACATACATATTTGTTCTCTTGTACTGATTTCTCCAATCAAAATATGGACACTGTAAGGAACTAGGCAACATACAAAACACCTCTTACCATGCAATTATACTATCCACCACCTCTGAGAATGGCCTCTCCATGCACGACCACATCACAGAGCTTGATGGTTGTGCCTTTGCTCTTCTCTTATGTAAAGTGTCATAAAATCTATTATCTACCTATCCCAAATGATTTTCTCAAATGAACTAATTATTTAATGTGGGCTAGCTTCATTAAAGACCTACAAAGGTTAGTGTTAAATGTCCTTAGACTAGGACCTTTAGGTATTTTAGACCTTAGGCAAGCTAGGCTTGCGCTTGAGGTGCACACCTTCATCGAAGGCTTGGCCCTATGTTCAAGACCAAAACTTCATACAATATTGTCCAACCCATTATCCTAGTTAATTTCTCATAAATCTTGTTGCTAGAGTTAGGATCATCTTGGTTCTATCTTAATTTGGACTAGCTTGTCTCTAGAGTCTATGGCAAACTAGCCCGAGCCGGTTGCAAGTCAATTGTAGCCAACAAGCAGATGTTGACCAAAAAGTTAACGCGTTCAATAGACAAGCATTTCAAACACGATATCTCTCCCTCCGTAGGCACATGCCTCACCTCTATGCTATGTGCACGTATACTTGCAAACCTAGTGCAACCTAATCGTATACCATTAGGGTTGTGCATTTGTACCTCAAAACACACACACACACACACACACACACACACACACACACACAAAGAGAAGATGATGAGAATTCAAATTCAAAAAGATGGGCCATCAATTTAGCACTATTATGCGGGGATGCTCAAAGAGCCTTTATGCATATTGTGATTACTATAGCTACAGTAAGACCAGAAAAAGGACGAAGTTTTGGCCTAGGTAGCATTTTTCAGCATGTGCCAAGACGTCGTCGAAATTCGTTTTGCCTTTATATCATTACATATATGCCCATATTATCTCTTTTCTTTAACCGGCTTAGAATTCCCACCCTTTTTAAATAGCATGCCTCTCCCTTGTCTAACCTATAAATGATCATCATCATAGCATCCTATTGCCTCTATTTATTATGTAGCCAACCATCCTCTTCGACAAAAGATGTTTAGTCACATTACATCAATCTACCATATAATGAGCAATGACACAAAAATTTCAGCTGGCGTAGAAATAGGTGAAGAGATGTAAACCCAAGCAGGACGAGTTATAAAGGGTACCTATGGCCGATCTCTCTCACCTTCTAGTCAACGATCCTATATATGTATGATAAGATCCCATGTATGGTATTGCATTTCCATTTAGATCGCATCATGGAGTGCAAAGTGCCAGTCTAATATTCCCCTCATCTTTTCTTCAATCCTTTTATGTGTGTGGCATATAATACGTCAAAATTAACATAATGTGTCATAGATACTATAAACATAATTAGGTAAAGACAGCATTATAGACCTTAATATGCACATTTTATATTTAAAGTCATGAACCTCTTGTCTCTTGTAGCGTTAACGCTAGTACCAAAATAGTCACTATATTATGATGAAGAAAAGCATGTAAACTATAAAATAAGTACGTTAGACCTAACATTTACTATTTCTAATCAGCAACTACATATTTACTATATAGTAATTGCATTGGACCTATGATTTGCTACTTCCAACTAGAAAGTCAACGTAGTTACTATATAGTAATTATGTTAGACCTAAGATTTGCTACTTCAAACAAGCAACTCCACATAGATGCTATATAGTAATTGCGTTGGACCAAAGAATTATTATTTCTATGTAGCAACTCCACATAATTACTATATAGTAAATATAAAGATACTTGGATGTTGCTAGTTCCATTTAGCAATTATCGACTTCCCATATAGTAACTATGACTTTGCTAGTTCAATACAGAAAAAAGCTCCTTACTTGCTATCTCAATCTAGGAAGTACATAGGATTCAATGCTAATTGCTATATGGTAACATGTCAAAAGCTCCTTGTGCAAGCTCTATCCTACTTTTGACTTCTTTAATGTCTTCCCAACTCAAGCCAAGGGCTCGCTGTGTACACACACAAGCTCTCTCTCTCTCTCTCTCTCTCTCTCTCTCTCTCTCTCTCTCTCTCTCTCTCTCTCTCTCTCTACTTCCTTATTGTTTGACTTCACCTTGCACTCCAAGCCTTCAAGACTTTCCCAAGCTTGCCTTTGATTACAAGCTCATTGCTCTCTTGAGCTCTTGCTACTCAAAACCTGCAGATCTACTTCTTGTACTCAATTCTATGAGAATCCTCAAGATCCCCTCCAAGCCAAGAGGGATTGCACACACCGGGTAGCCGGGAACCCAAGATCTCGCCCGATCTCCTCTGAGTGCTCACCGTAGGATCTCCGATTCAACGTCGTCGAACTGGATCCGCCTCCATCAAGCTCAAGCCACCATGGCCAAGCTCCATCGCTCCCATGCCTGTCGCTAGGAATCAATTGCACGCGTGTTTTGTTATCATAGCTCTGATACCACTTGTGATTGCGCGTGTGCGCGGATGCATGCATGTGCGATGCGGTGTGGTGTGTGCTAGGAAGGGGAGAAGCACGAGATGGTGTGGGTGGAGCAACCTCAGGAACTATGAGTAAGGATCTCCTTATTCTTCATATAGAAAGAATAAGGATATGTACACATGGTGGGCGGGCGGTCGAACATCGGATATCCGGCCCTGGGCAAAGGTGCAAAGCCTTTATCTGAGCCTCGCTCTGACTCCTCTAGAATAGTTCTGACACAATCAATGAATCTCGTGCTTGCCTTTTGCCATGTGGAATTCTTCTGGGCAGCATGGTAAATTTCAACTAGCTCTAACACCAAATGGGAGGTAGTTCTTTTGTGAATCTCAAGCCACCGTGATTGCCAAAATGGAATGAGCTGGTCACTTGTGACAACTTTTTGAGGTTGGTCATATTTCTACAAACGCATTAAACTGGAAAAATTTAGATGCCCAAAATATGCATGTCACAGTTTAACATCTAAAATAGCTCTAAAATATGGCATTGCCGCTTTGCAAAGTTTTCAACATACTTTTCCTAAGAATTGAGCTTGTACAACCCATGAGACAAGGTATGTGATGCCATGATAGTATCACTTCAATTAAGATCGTGAACAATGCATTTATCATCCACGAACTTTACAACAATACCAAGTCTTGCCAATGCAAAAATAGACAAAAAATTCTTCTTGATCCTAGGAGCAAAAAGTACATCAAAAAGTGTGAAGGAACTGCCATTTATTGTAGTGAGTATAATCTTTCAAACTCCTTGAATTAGATAAGAGATATTGTTGGCACAAGTGATAGTATTCCCATTGGGGACAACATCAAGACAAGTGAATAATTCATGACGAGATGTAATGTGCTTTGTAGCACCACTGTCAAAATACTACACATGTGAATCTACAGCCTCAGTGATGCATGCATCATGGACAAAAGGGTCATATTAACACTATGCACAAAAGCCCATTTTGCATCAACAACAGGATTTGTAAATTTTGCAATGGATGCATTTGAAGAAGATTCACTTTTTTCTCTTACATGCCTCTTTAGCCTTTAACTTAGGACATTGCTTTATCAAATGATCAACAGATCTTCAATACCTACAGTGCAGCTTTTTCTTTCCTTTCTCATTAGATTTACTAGATGCATTGTTGTTATAGAGGCATTTGTAGCAGATGATTTGCTACTAGAAGAAGGAATAATGGAAGTAGCATCATTGTTATTTGGTGCCTCTTCTTTGTGAAACAACAAAATCCCGATCAACAGTATGTTGATTAGCCTTGTTTTGCCTTGACATAGCCCTTGAAATTGTGAACTAACCAACCCATCCAACTTAACAACATTATCATTGCCTTGTGCAACAAACCAATATGTAACACAAGAATTACTTAGCGAGCAAAGCTTATAATTAAGATCGTAACAAAGGAAAGCCACAAAAACATTGCATAAAAGGTGAGGTAAACGGAAGAGGGGTGGAGGGGGGGTAAATAAACAAAAGAGAAACACCAAACACGTTTTGTTATTAATTAGCTCATCTTTGATTTTAGTAATAAAATCTTCCATTTCATCTTCCTCGTCCATGATCTTTGATTCTAGCTACTTGCATCGATATGCTATTTTTACCTCATTGTGACCTGCATACAATTGGGATACATTCTAGGTAGAAAGTCCCAAGCCTATTTTTCTATTCTTGTTGAATGAATGTGAGGAGTAATGGTGCACTTGATTGACAAGACAATTAATGCATGGACCTACACATCTCTATTATCCCAACAAGCCTATTTAGTTATAGGCAAAACAACACGAGTAGTAGTAGCACATTTGCTAATACTTCAACATCCTCCACAAAACCTGATTCCATAGAACCTAGGCGTACATAAAAACCTTCACCAATGTTCCATACACCCTTGGAAACAAGTACAGCTACATCATGTAAGCCCACGATGAATAGTTGTCTCCATCTGGTTGTCATCAGTAGACAACATCTTGAAAACATCATTGCTCTTAGCCATAGTGAAAGATTGAACCTAATGTAGAAAATGCCCAAAGTGAGTGAAAACTAAAGGGAAAATGTTTGTGCTATATAGCACAAAACATAGTAGACTATTGAAGACCTGTTATGCAAAAATTGCAATGGATGAAATTCTGCACAAAAAGGACAAAACTGCATGTGCAATACATGCAGAAGTGGAAACAAAGGCCAAAACATGCCCAAATCAAAATCCTAAGCACAACAAGCTCTATAGTCATCCCCAAACTATTTATCAACTCGTTGGCGCTCACCAAAGGTCACCTAAATTAGAGAAAGTGAGGGGATGCAACCTGCTCTATGTTGGAGTTAGGGTTGCAAGAATGCACAATCAGCTTGGAGATGGAGAAGAAGCTCAAGGAACACAATGGAGAGTGTGTTACTAATTGTGAAAATACAAGATAAGATATCCCTAGAGTAATGGGTGTATATTCAAAACACGGGGAAAGAAATCCTCTTAATGAAGGAAAAAAGTGTCCCGTGGTCCTAAGTGTGTTCACACACATCACTACCATATACATGGAAACACACTCTTCACTTGGCCAATAATAAGAGGAGTTCCCTGAGACAATGTTCTAAGTATGGTAAAACATGAATTGGGATAATTAAAAAACATCTTTTCTAAGTTAAAGCATACGCACGTGTCTCATGAGAGACGACTCTTCATTTTTAGAGGAGTTCCTTGAGACATTGTTCTAAGTATGCTATAACATGAATCGGAACATTTCAAACATATCTTTCCTAAGTTAAAGCATGCACACAAGCCTCACGAGAGATGACTCTCCATTTTGGGAAATTTTTGAAGGTTAACTAATTTTCTACCAAATGCAACACTGCAAAAAATAGAGTACACTAGAACTTGATTTCCCTTCTACGAGTTGATACGAGCTGCTTGATATATCTCAATCAGAGTGTTCCCTGATATAGCTTCTCCACTTATACTGGCCTTATGGTTAAGAACTGCTCTAGCTCTCTTGGGAGAGGGTTCCTTCTCAAATATGGATCTCCTACATTTTGGTGCCATTCTTGATATTTGATAGTTATAATGTGAGTGTAGTCAATTCCAAAACAAAGCATACAGGTGCAAGGAATCAAAAGGGGATAGATAGTCTTTTTTTTTTGTAAAACTAGTAGAATACCCCAATTGTTAGTCATCATGCATTTTATGTATTGCATTTTGGGCACTACACAGTCCCTCTCCCTCTTTCTTGTGGTAGTTTACATCAGTCACATAGAACTTATGTCTCTAACTAGGTCTTCAATTTGACGTTGTAGCTTTCAAATTTGTATTGTGTTTTGGTCTCTTCCCTCTCTCTTGTGGTAAATTACATTACTAGTCACATGGCAAATGTTACTCATCATGCATTTGGATGGTGTTCATAATGTCGATACCACATAAAATTTTGTTGAGCTACCACAACTTTCACTTGTGCAACAAAAATTCTTACGCGTTGAATGCAAAGATGTTGTTATGATCTCTCACTATCTTGCTTTGATGAAAAAACTTATTGCACTTGGAAACTTAAAGCATGCAAATGACAATATGTTGGCTTTGAAATAGTACAAGCGTCACCCCCCCCCCCCCCCCCCCCCCCCCCCCTTGTTCTTCTCCCTTCTCAGTTCTTAAGCAACATTTCAATCAAACCCCTCGAATGAACAAGCTTTTGCATAGATGGTAAGCAAGGGATTAGGTAAGACCATGTAAAGTATTGAAGATTGTTACATCATGAGATGGTGCAAATTAGGTCGCATCTAATGGTTGTCCAGACAAACACTTGCATATTCATTTTTTAGTCTAGGTATAATCCTCTAATTTCATTCAAGTTCATCTTATGCATGAGTGCCATGCTACTTGGTGGTCTAGGCCTATTTTGGCTTGATGCTATGTTTTTCCATCGTATATTGATGCCAAGTTGTAAGATTGACTTGAATTGGTTAGAATGGACGGGTCTCCAAGACCTTTAGTTCTCAAGTCTAGATGGTTTAGCCTAGTCTAGTGGTTTGGGAACCCTCTTCACGAAGAACCCTCTTCTCAGGTCTAGATGGATTAGCCTAGTCTACCAATATAGGAACCCTTTCAAAGAACCCTCACTAGCTTTGATGCATAACAAAGAAACTTTATCCTTTCTTGGATGTAAACCTTTCTCTATTGAGTTATGGAAATGTGCATCATAGTGGAGCAAAAGCGAGAGAGAGAGAGAGAGAGAGAGAGAGAGAGAGAGAGAGAGAGAGAGAGAGAGAGAGAGAGAGAGAGAGAGAGAGAGAGAGAGAGAGAGAGAGAGAGCATTAGAGTAGGGCCACTAGCAAGGCCACCCCCCTTTGTGGGGGCCCCATGGTAATGGATACACACCATATTGGGAGAGAGGGCACCATGGCCACCTATACACCCATAGGAGACCAGGTCTGCTAGCTAGGAGAGAGCTCTCATGATCCAGATAAATTGTTGAAACAAAAGACCCTATCTATAGGGCACCATAAAAAAGGGGACAAGTGACCAGATTTTGTCCCATATTTGTTTCAATTGACCCTCTCAACACTTGATGTGGAACAAACCACCAAAAGCCGAAGATGTGCTTGAATAAAGATGTTTGTTTCAAAGAATCAGTCTAGGGACTCTAACCGCCAAGAAATCTCCAAGTAGATGTCTTCATGAGTATTCTAGTGAACTGTTGTACTCTGCCACTCCTAAGCAAGTGTATCGCTCCAAGAAAGATGTCTCGAACTGTATGTAGAAACAACAAATCCTATACTACACTCAATAAACGTGATGTGCTAAAAGGCTTGCAAATGTCCAATCCAATCAAATAAGATCTCTAGTCACTCATCTAAAGAAAAGAGTAAGCAATGGTCATCTATAGATTACACGAACCACCACTACATGGTGTCTTGTCAATAGGTAGAGTGTCTTCCAAGCTGATGGAGAGATATCGCATGAGCAACCATCTTGTAGTCATCATCAAAGCAAGATTGAACAGTCTTCGATATGGTTTTCCTCTAAGAAGAGGGAGGGCCAGATTGAGTTGTTTGTGCTGAAGTTGTCGTCTAGGAAGAGGGGTAGACATACTCATTAGTCTACATTGTCGATATCCTCTAAGCAGAGGGATGTGCAACCAACTTGTCTAAACCCAAAAAAAATGGCATGCATCTCGAGCCTACAATCCTACACAAAACCACCACCTCATGGTGTCTTGTTAATAGGTAGAGTGTCTTCCAAGCTGAGGGAGAGATACCGCCTAGGTAGCCATCTCGTAGTCATCATCAAAGCAAGACTGAGAAGTCTCCACTATGGCCATCCTATAGGAAGAGGGAGGGCTAGACCGAGCTATCTGTGTTGAAGTTGTCCTTTAAAAAGAGGGATAATCATACTCAGCTGTCTACATTGTCAATATCCTCTAAGAAGAGGGATGTGCAAACCAACTTGTCTAAACCCAAAAAAATGGCACGATACTAGTGCCTCCAATCCTACACGAACCACTCTACATGGTATCTTGTCAATAGGTAGAGTGTCTTCCAAGATGAGGGAGAGATATTGCCTAAGCAACATAGAAACATTTTGGAGCTTTGAAGATTCCGAGGAATCTTCATCTCCAAAATCCGCGTCAAATCTACAATCGTTGCACTTGTAGTGGACCCTGTAGTGGATCCAGCCTCTTTCTTCTTAGCCTCTTTTGTCTTTAATTTCGGACACTGCTTGATCAAGTGATCATTAGCTTCACAATAATGGCAACGCGTCTTCTTTTTTCCCTTATCACCAGAATTGCCATACGAAGTGCTTCCAGCAGAAGCATTAGGAACAAAAGTTTTGCCGCTTGCAGCAAAACCATAAGAAGTGGTTACAATACTATTCCCACATTTTCTTTGAACTGCAATAAAAGCATGTTCAATTGCATGCTACCTAGTCCTGTTTTTTCTGGAAAGTGACTCTTGCAACAACAATGTGCATAATGCATCAAACTTGACAACTTTAGGATTTCCTTGGGTCATAAGTCTCTAAGTACTAGCAAAAGTCTGGTAAGATCTGGCAAAGCATCAAGAACACTTCGCACAAGTGAACTGTCAGAAACGACTTATCCTGCAAAAATTAGTTGCTCATTAACATCCTTGACACCAACAAGGAAAGTGTCCATTTCATCTTCCTCATGCATAATCTTTGATTCCAACTCTTTATGCAGCAAAGCAATTTTAGCCTCATTGCGGCTTGCATAAAGACCAGCCAAAATATCCCAAGCCTGTTTTGTAGATTTTGCTAAACGAATGTGAGGAGTGATAGTGCGCTTCACAAACAATGCAATCAATGCATGATCCTATGCATCTCTTACATCCCAACGAGCCTGCTCAACCGTAGGCAAAACAGCTCGGACATCAGCAACGTCCCTGGCAGCAAAACTTGGAGCATCCTCAACATCGCCTCCATCCACAGTCCTACCAAGACGTACATCAATGCCCTCCACAATGTTCCAAACTCCCTTTGACACAAGTACATGTTGCATCATGTAAGCCTACATAGGGTAATTGTCCCCGTCCAATCTGTCCTCAATAGCAAACATCTTGAACACATCTGTGTTGTTGTCAACCATGGAAAATCCTTGCACCTGATGTGAAAATTTCTCAAAATGAGAAGAAACTGAGTGAGAGTAGCACTATATAGCACAACCCGCAATGGACTGTATGGGACCTGCTATGCAATAATTGACACTGACAAAAATTTTGCACAATATGACGAAATCGCCTGTGCAGACCTAGCTCATTGAAATATGAGAAAAAAAGCAGGGGTGTTCTGGCGACGCAGGCCCAGAAGGATGTGACCTGCTCTGATACGAATTGTTGGAAATTAGTGTTGCAAGAAACACACACAACTTGGAGAAGCTGAAGGAAGATCAAGGCACACAACATAGAGTTTATTACTTAGTGTGCAATGGAAAGAAAGATAGCCCTAGAGTGATGGATGTATATACAATGCACGCGGGAAAAAACCTCCTAAAGAGGGGGGAAATGCCACGACGGTCCTAGTGTGTTCACACACATCACTACCACAAGTATATGGTAACAGCAAGGACATGGCTATTATTCTTGCCCCAAGAGAAATGCCCGCAATGAGACTCCTAGAGCTTCCACTATCGAAGCTCCAAAAGAGGATGCTCATTGCAAAGGATCACCTATGTCCTATGCTTGGGGAAAGGTAAGGAAACATGATGCATCATCTTGTTTGAACCTGGCTCTACTCACAACTTCATATCAATGGAGTTGGCCACCAAGTTGGGCATTCAAGCTTTCAAAATGGGAGATATTGTAATTGCCAATACTTCTTTCAAGGGACAACAAGCCTCCCTTACTCCCTTGATTGGAAAGTTGAGGCTTCATGTCCAAAGCTATGTCGACAAAGAAGACTTTTTCATCTCTCCTCTCCAACATGACGATGCTACCCTAGGGGCACCATGGTTCAACCGCATGGCTGTCAACTTGAAGTTCCTTAAAAGGAGAATCTACTTCACTTATAGAGGAAAGGGCATGTATATAGATGCTAGTGAGTCTGGTCGTATTATACCAATTGTAAATCATCCTACTTTTGATAAATCAATGAAGAGCTCAGTTTTTGCGTACATGATTTTTGTCAAGGAGTCCCTAAAAAGTCCTAATGTTTCATCAAATATAAATGGTAGGAATCAGGAAGAGTTAGACTTGTCTAATTTTCTAAAAGGATTCCAAGATGTGTTCATCGATGATATCCCTATGGACTTACCTCCAAAACGAGGGGATGATGACCATCGAATTGAGCTCCTACCAGGAAGCTCACTGCCTAACAAGCATCCTTATCGAGTTTCCCAAGCTAACCAAGAGGAGATCATGAGGCAAGTACGAGAATTGGTAGATAAAGGGATGGTGAGGCCTAGCTCCTCTCCCTTTTGCTCTCCAGTACTTTTAGTGGAAAAGAAAGATGGTACATACCGTATGTGTGTGGACTATCGAGCACTAAACCATATCACTATAAAAAATAGATTTCCCATGCCTTGGGTAGAAGATCTGTTTGATAAGCTAGAAGGCTCTACCTCCTTCAGTAGGATTGACCTTAAAAGTGGCTATCATCAAATAAGGATAGTGGATGAAGATATCCTAAAGACAGTGTTTCGTACAACATTTGGTCTTTATGAATATCTAGTCATGCCTTTTGGCTTGACCAATGCACTAGCCACATTCAATCGTCCAATGGAAAAAATATTTAGACCCTACCACAAATTCATTAGAGTGTTCTTTGATGATATCATCATCTACTCCAAGTCCTTGGAGAACACAAGCAACATCTCCAATTGATTTTTCAAGCATTGAGGGAGACAATCTTTTTCTCAATAAAAAGAAAAGTGAATTTTTCCTTCAAGAGATTCAATACTTAGGTCATATTATCTATCAAGATGGTATCCAAATGGATCCATCAAAGTTGGATGTAATAAAAGCATGGCCTAATCCAAGGAATCTACATGAGCTAAGAAGCTTTACTGGTATGTGTGCATACTATAGACACTTCATAGCAAAATTCTCTCAAATAGCAGGACCATTACATGACTTAACAAAGAAGAAGTATTCATGGATTGCTAGAGAGAAAAGTGCTTTTGACAAGCTCAAAGAGAAGCTTACCTCCCAACCATTCCTCATGCTTCCGGATCTCTCGAAGCCATTTGAGGCCCAATGTGATGCTTGTGGTGATTGCCTTGGAGCAGTCTTGCTTCAAGAAGGGCGTGCCATAGCATATGAGAGCCGAAGGCTCAATATGGATGAACAGGTCCTAGGCATTTATGAGAAGAGATTTTAGATATTCTACATACCCTAGACACATGGAAGCACTAGCTATTGGGGACTCCATTTATTTTACAAACAGACAATCAAAGTCTCAAATACTTCATGACGCAAAGCAAGCCTTTTGACAAAAAAATGAGGTGGGCAAATTTTCTTTTGCAATTTTATTTTCACATTGCTCACATTGTTGGTAAGCACAATCAAGTGGAAAGTGCACTTTCACGATGACCAAAAGTTAATGCGGTCTCTATAGCAACTCACAATGATCTATCTTCTATGATAGATGAGTATGCTACTGACCCTGACTTTTAAGACATAATGTTAGCCGTTGCTTTGGGGAACAATTTACCTTGTTATCTTCTCCACGGCAATAGGCTATGTGTTACCCACTCCCTTCGTGAGAAAGTTATGTATGAATCCCATGCTCCTCCCTATGCGGCACATAGGGACATTCAACCTACTCTTCGAGGAGTAGAGACATACTTCTATTGGCCTACCATGAAAGTGGACATACAAGAGTATGTTTCAAAATGTGTGGTATGCCAAAAGACCAAGTATGATAGAGGGAAGCAACTTGGATTACTCCAGCCATTGCTAATCCCTAATTCACCATGGGAGAGTATATCCATGGATTTTATCTTTGGATTACCCAAGTCTATCCATGGGAATATGGACAATAGTCGACAGGTTTAGTAAGCAAGCACACTTTATTCCTGTCAAAAAGACTTTGAAGGCACACCAAATGGCAACTCTCTTCATATCTCAGATTTTCAAACACCATGGATTGCCAACATCCATCGTGTCAGATAGAGATCCTAGAATGACCAGTAATTTCTGGAAAGGTCTCTTTAAAAATCTAGGTACAAGATTGAATTTCTCTTCGGCCTATCACCCACAAACGAATGGCCAAAGTGAGATAGCCAATCTTACGATACTCGATCTACTAAGACTTATGTTACAGAAGTAGATCAACGCTCACAATGGGAAAAGTACTTACCTCTTATAGAGTATACGTACAATAATACTATCCATACTTCTACTGGAAAAGCACCTTTTGAAATCATTGAGGGAAGACCTAAAAGTCCCTTGCTACTTAAAGTACATGGGAAGATCTTCACTGCCAATGAGTATAGCCGTGACCTACAAGAATCTTTTCAAAAGATTAAGGAGGCTATATCCATCTCTCAACAAAGGCAAAAAGTTGTTGTTGACAAGTACAGAAGGGCCTTAACGTTTAAAGAAAACGATTGGGTCTTACTTAAGTTTCCCAAGGCTCGATTGAGGCAAACAATGGGCAAAAATCCTACGGGCCATCAAAAGTGTTATGTGGAATGGGAGTTGGTCTCTTTAGACAGCTTATTCCAGTGTTAGAGTTCAGAGCTACTGATTATCTCGTTAGTTCAGTTAGAAATAGAGAACTGAACTGGAATGTTATACTAAAATGAAAGACACAATTGAGAGACTAGAACCATTAGCTTGAGGATAAACATTACAGTGTACAACACGCTTAAGCTCAGATGATTACAGGAGTAAATGATTACAGGAGTAAATGATTACAAGGGTGAATCTAGAAGCTAATGGTTATCCTTAAGCTCAGATCATTAGCTTAAGGATAACCATTACAGTGTACAACACGCTTAAGCTTAGATGATTACAGGAGTAAATGATTACAAGGGTGAATCTAGAAGCTAAGATCTCGTAAGCAAAAGTGTTTAGAAAGCCAAAATTCAAAAAGCCAAGAAGCCCGGTTATAGTGTAGCGGGTCCTATTTATAGCTCTCAGGAGTTATTGCAGTAACTGCCTGCGATAGTTGTTCTCGCTTTTCGTTGGTCGGCCTTCTAAGGGGTAGTTCCCGCCTGCTGGGACTGTCCTCGCCTTCTACATCCTTCCCTCCTTTCTTGAATTTTGGTATAATCCAAAATTTCCTCTGACTGGAAAAATTCCACCGAAACCCTGAACCCTAAACCCTTCTGGTTTCTTGAGTTGGCCGATGTTCCTCATGATAGTACTCTTTTGGTATTGCTAGCTTTATACCATACTTCATGCTTGTTGAGTGCTTGACGCCCATATAGTTGTAATTCCACTTTTAGTTGAGTCCTGACCTCCTTCATACATCTACATGTAGGTTTGTTTCCTAGCAGTAGATCCAGTTCAAGAGTTAGAGAGTGTCGATATGCAATGGACTATCGTTGCCAATGTGGATTGATTGTCATATCATCAGAAGTCAGTGTCCACTCAAGTACCCTTTCTAGTATTTTGATGGGATGCACAGGTAGTTGACACAACTCTTGATCATGAAAGGCAACTGACTTCCATTGATGAATCATTTCCCTAGCTCCTACATAAGGCCTTTGGAAGCGTTCCAAATCATAGATAAGAGTGCCATCTTCCAAATACTTTCTAGTAATAGGAGCTTGCTGATGTCTTAATCTCTTGTTTAGTGTGATAAGTTGTAAGGAGTGTTGCTCATCAGCCTTAAAGGGTGCAGTCACAGCTTTGGCTTTTCCTTTGCTGCCTGGAATGTGCCATGATTGGTGTACTGGAGAATCTCCAGTGTTGCCCTTATTGTGTTGTCATTTGCCTTGTTGCTTATCATCAGACTGTTGGTCATCCGACTGCTGGTCTGGCTGGTCTTTGTGTTGGTCTAGCTGGTCTTTGTTGGGTTCATTGCCCCCTGTGGCACCTGATCCACCACCTCCAGAGCCTGAGGGTGGAGAAGGAGGAAAATTATCATCACCATCAGGTTTGTCTACCGGGTTGTCCTCCCCTTCCTCATCCTATTCTTCTTCCCTCTCAGACTCCTTGTTAGGATCATTTTGCTTACTGATATAATCTATGATGGCCTGATTTGCCATGGCTGTGTTGTATTCAAAGAGCTTTTCTTGCAAATCACTCTGCATAGTCTCCATGAGTGCCTTCAAATTGTCCATATTTAAAGTTACATTGCCTTGTGGATTCAAAATGTCAGCAAGGTTATTATAAATGTATCTCTCTCTAAGGGAAGCCTTTAATGCATTGTGGGTTGTCAGCAGCTCGTTGAAGTCTACACGCTTCAATCGTAAAAGAGTTTGAAATCTGTCAGCATCTCTTAATGCTGCTACCTTGTCTTTATTTAATTGCCGATCTTTTGTTTCTAGCTTGAACAACTTTGTTTGCAGCTCCTTAATTGTTCTTGCTGACTGCTTTTCAGCAATACCATGCCTGAGAGATTGTGCAGCCCCATCCTTATGAAGTTTATGAATCTGTTGCTAGCTACTTTCCAGTTCTTCTTTCAGCTTAGCCACTTCTTCATTGGAAGCTGACGCATCCATCATCTATCCCAAGGAATTGACAATGGTGTTCCATGATGCTTGGATAAGCGTCGAACAGCCACCAGCTACTGTAGCTAAGTCAGATTGAACTGGCTCATAAAACATGACGGGAGCTATGTATGGCAATGTTGCCAAAGCTGGTTTTTGAAGAATCAATTGGCCTTTGAGAAGGTTATGTTGTAATTGCTGCAATTGATCCTTCTTGGTTACGGATAAAGCCATTTCGCTGAAAAGGATTTTGGTGGACGGGCCGGCAGGTGCTAGGCCCTTTCCTTTGTCATAATTAACTACCACATGTTCAATGCTTGGCGTTTCTTGTTGGCCTTTTCCAGTGCTGATTTCTGTTGGAGTCTGCTCTTCAGGTATTATTGAAGTCTGACCTGCTGAGGATTTTTCAGTGGGCAAGGGCTTGACCCAGACTCTCTAGTTGCTTCAGTAGAGTAGTACTCTTTGTCAACATAATCCTTGGTTTCTTCGAACGACCGGCCTCCACCTGTGTGGCCTTCCTCTTCTGTCCAGTTATGGCCAATTGATTGCCTGGAGCCTCTTCGTCTGAAGATAGCTCCACATTGTTAGTGGCTGGAATGGGCTTCGGACTCCAAGCCATCTTTACCTGGAAAGAGGCTTCTGGAGCAGTTGTCCAGTATAGAAATTGCCAGACATACCAAGTTTTGAATACACACTGAGATTTTAGCTTGGTAATCTACTGTAAAACATTGTGAGACAATATCTAGAGCAAATTGATTTTAGCTTTTGCATTTAGCCTCTTTGCGAGCAGCATGGCAAACACCTTCTCTGACACATATGTGGGATTGTTCTTCAAACTGATAGCCTCAGCAACAAACCTATAGGCTGAGGGGACATCCAGTCTTGCTACTAAAACCCCTCCTGCACCAGCCTTCCTTTTCTTTTTGGATGCTTCATCCTCCTTCAGAGCCAGACTTATCTGCTCTACAGACGCTGTGGTTGGCTTTGTCTCGTTGGGCATTTTGAAAGCGTAGGCAATGTCATCAAGTGTCGTTGCGATTTTTACTCCATTAACAATGGCACTGCCTTCCTCAACACTCAAAGAATCAAGAACCTGTTGAAGTCGCGGAACAGAGCTTAGTTCGACTCACACACACACACACACACACACAAAGATACACAGACAGAGAGCTTACTCAGTACGCAGAGAATTCGTTGAAGGGTTATCTCCCAAATCTTATTATTCACAAAAGTATAAGTGAGTATATACAAAGAGTTAGTGATAAGTGAGTTAGACAGGCAGCCGGCCATATCCATATAAGAGGCCACTTGGGCTTTAATCCCAACAACCTCCCACTTAAAGTCCAATGTGGCACTTTAAGTAACTGTAAATTTATGAACATAAATGTACAAAGATTTACATGGTTGCCATCTATCCAATGCCCAATAACTCACGACAATGCACAAAGCCCTCTGCTGGAAGTCCCTTTGTGAGTAGATCAGCAGGATTGTCCTTGGTGTGGATCTTCAGAAGTTGTATCTGCTTGTCTTCGAGCACTTCCCTAATGAAGTGATATTTCACATCAATATGCTTAGTCTTCGAATGGAACACTAGATTCTTTGCCAATTGTATAGCACTTTGACTATCACAATATAACTCTGGCATATCTACTTTGATTCCCAAGTCTGCTACCAATCTACCAAGCCAAATAGCTTCTTTGCATGCCTCATTTGCTGCAACATACTCAGCTTTTGTAGTAGACTGCGTAATACAATCTTGTAATCGAGATCGCCATGATATGGCACCTCCAGCCAATGTAAAGACATAGCCTGATGTAGATCTCCTCTTATCCAAGTTTCCTGCATAATCTGAGTCAGTGTATCCTCTGACACTCAAAGCGTGACCACCATAGCATATGTGCATACTCTTTGTATGTTTTAAGTATCTCATGATACCTTTCACTACCTCCAAATGTTTCTTGCCGGGATTTGACATATATATGCTAACCACTCTCACTGCAAATGCAATATCCGGACGTGTAGCAATCATTGCATACGTGAAACTCCCACATGTAGACGCATACGGCACCGTATCCATTTCAACCTTTTCCACCTCAGACTGTGGGCAATCTTGGTTGCTTAGTTTCACATATGACGGCAATGGTGTCATCAATGCCTTTCCCCTGTCCATGTGGAAACGTTGCAACACCTTGTCAATATACTCTTCTTGAGATAAGTAAAGCATCTTCTTTGACCTATCTCGTTGGATACGCATACCCAGTATATGACTTGCCTCACCCATGTCTTTCATGTCAAAAACCTTTGCCATTTTTTACTTAAGAGCTGAAATTTCTGCCATTTGTCTAGCAGCAAGTAACATGTCATCCACATACAAGATGAGGATTATCAAGCTATATAGGCAATAATGTGTCTCACTTCTCTTGTACCCTTGAGAAAGCATAAATTGGTGAAACTTCTTGTACCATTCTCTTGGTGCTTGTTTCAAGCCATAGAGACTCTTTCTCAAACGACATACCAATTTCTCTTTGCCTTTCTCAACATATCGTTCTGGCTGCTGCATATAAACCTCCTCATGCAAATCTCCATGAAGAAATGTCGTTTTCACATCCATTTGATGTAAATGCAGATCATGTTTGGCAACCAAAGCAAGTACACTTCTCAATGTTGTCATCTTGACAACTGGTGAAAAGACTTCATCGAAATCTATTCCGTGTTCTTGCTTAAAACCCTTAGCAACCAACCGTGCTTTGTATTTTGGTTGTCCATCACGAGGAGTAAGCTTATACCTGTAAACCCACTTACAAGGTAGAGCTTTCTTGCCCTTTGGCAATTGAACCAAATCCCACATTTGATTCTTATGCAGAGCCGTCATCTCTGATTGCATGGCCAACTGCCATTTTTTCGAGTCAACCACTTGTAATGCCTCCTTGTAACAAGATGGTTCTCCACAATCTGTGAGCATGACATAATTTAGAGGTGGCAGATAACGATCAGGTGGTTTGGAGACACGCTAAGAACGTCTCACCACAATTGATTCTGCCTCTCTAGCCACTATAGGTTGTTCCTTAGCCTGACCATGCTGTCTTAATGTGCTAGCACTAGGTCCATCTTCCCTGAAGACAACTCTTCTGATCTCCTTTGTCTTCTCTGGCTTAGCGTGAAACTTGGCTTCATTGAAATGCACATCATTGCTACGAATAACTTTTCTGGACTCAGGATCCCAAAGCCGGTAACCCATCTCGCCCGATTCTTCGTAGCCAAGAAATATACACTTCTTGCTCTTTGGTTCTAACTTATTCCTGAACTCCTTAGGAATATGGCTATAAGCTTCACAACCAAAGACTTTGAGATGCTTATACGAAGGTGCCTTGCCTGTCCATAGCATCTCGGCCACTTCACTCTTATCCAGAACCCTACTAGGAGACCTGTTGATCAAATGGATTGCTGTACAATCCATCAGGCAATTCATCATTTGACAACATGCTTCTGACCTTCTCTTGCATGGTCCTATTCATACGTTTTGCAACTCCATTTTGTGAAGGATTGTATGGTTCAGTAAGTTCCCGCTTTATCCCTTTTGCTTCACAAAAGTCTTGGAAAGCCTTGGAAACATACTCTCCACCATTGTCTGTCCTTAAGCACTTCAGCTTCTAACCACTCTGATTCTCCACAAGCTGCAAGAATGTCTTAAAGACCTTGAGCACCTCATCCTTGTGCTTCAAGAAGTAAACCCATACTTTGCGAGAATAGTCATCTATGAATGTATAAAAGTACGCTACTCCCCCTAGTGATAGGCATTGGTCCGCATAGATCATTGTGCACAAGAGCTAATCGTTTGTCCATACGATTCCTCTTTGATCTGTGCGGTTCCTATGTTTGCTTACCATAAACACAATGCTCACAAAACTCAAAATCTTGAAATGAAAAGCCAGGCAAATAACCATAACGAGAAAGTATTTCCATTCCTCTTTTTGACATATGTCCCAGCCTATGATGCCACAGTGACACATTTGGCTGCTCAATCACATTAATTACATGGTTTTTAACCTCTGAAACATGTAAAGTGTACAGAGTTCCTGACTTGCTGCCATGTGCTACAGTCATCGAACCTTTGGAGATCTTCCAAGCGCTGTTCCAAAAAACTGTTACATAAGCAGCATCATCCAACTTCCCTGTACTGCACATCTCCCACTCCAAGTATGTCACAAACCTGCTCATTTCCAAGTCTGACATAATCTTTAGTAGCCACATATGATATAAACCACTCTTTGTGCGGAGAAACATGTAAAGATGCCCCTGAGTCAATAATCCAATCACTCATACCATGTCCATCCTCTGCAGTCAAGAAAACAGAATCAAGATTGCTTGTGAGGAAGATGTCACCGGCTGCTATACCAGAATCACCGTCTGAACCAGATCCTGTGACATTCACCTCTTCAATCTTCACTGAACTCTTCTTTTCATCTTGCTCAGAACTCTTTGTTTTGCCTTTTTCTTGTTTCCACTTCGTACAGTCTCTCTTCATGTGACCCTTCTTGCCACAATGGTAGCATTCTATGTCATTTGTTGACTTTGAGTCACGAGACTTACTTCGGTTTTGTGCCTTCTTACCCTTCTTCTCTTTAGACTGTTGTCTCTATCGAACGACCAAAGCATTGTTGCCTTTGCCTTTGTCAATGTTCTTCCTATTCACTTCCTCTATGAGCAAGCTGCCTTCTACATTGGCACTTGTAAGACCTTCTGGCGCGACAAAATTACTTAACACTGTGCCAAAAGTATCCCAACTGTCTGGCAAAGTGATTAAGAGAAACATAGCCTTCACTGAATCTGGAAAGACTATCTCCTGTGTTGTTAACTGGCTGAAAATTGTGTGAAATTCATTGAGATGATTTGACATGGCTGTCCCTTCCTTCATCTTCAAATCCACCAATTTCTTGAGCCAGTAAATCTGAGAAGCAGCACTTTGTTTCTGGTACATACCATATAGCTTTTGCCATACGCCATACGCCGTAGTCTCTTCTGCTACGTTGAAGTAAATATTTTCTGTCAGTGTCAGCATGATTGTAGAACAAGCTAACTCATCAAAAGCTCTTCCCACTCATCTTCAGCCATACCTTCTGGTCTCTCCCCTTTGAGCTTTAGTGGCTTCACTTGTTTTTTCTGCACCAAAACTTGCCAAATCTGCTTCTTCCAAAATGGAAAGTTTGTGCCATCCAACTTCTTTATGTTGTAAAGAGTCTCACTTTGAGAAGATGCCATATCTGCCAAACTGTTTACTTCTGGGGAAAATCTGGCAGAGTTTCCCCTGTAAACTGGCCTCTGTACACAATAAACAAGCTGTAAACAACAAGTTGAACACCTCTCCTCAAGAACTGTCAGTATTTTGAAATTTTTTGAAAGAGTCTCTCCTGTAAACTGAGCTCTGGAAACCAAAAGATAGCTAAAAAACAACCATAAATAGCTGACCAATGACAAATCTAAAAATCTCTGTAATATGCTATCCTGTAAGCATACATTGTCTCCTGTCTGGGCCACAGAACCTGTATATGTCTCAAGACTGAACCCTGAACAATGCCTCAATGGCCTGACGCATAAGATGCAATACAGTGTCTACACAAAGTCATACATCCTATGGGATAAAAGTCGCCGAAGAGGATGCGTGTAGAGGGGAACTCCAGCAACCTAATCCACTCACACTGGGTAACCCAGCCCCCAGTTCTTGGCTTCAAAAAACCTCACACGCGACCCTCTCAGATGGCTCAGCAACTGCCTAGAACTAGCATACATCCTACAATAGACCAATCAATGTCCTATGACCGCTGCGGCGGTCTGTCTGCTACCGTGACTCACAACTAGCATACCCACAATCACAGTACGTCAATCTGCAATACATGCCAGTGGTGTCAAGCCGTCGTATGGCCACACCTCCCCTGGAACCTGGCAAGCACAAGAAGTAGCAATGCAGACTGCAATATATATATATTTGATGATATATACGTGTACTTGGTCTATAGATGATGCTTTGAAGACTAATGAGTGATGTATGTTGATGCCGACCACCTCCTACTTGCCAATCTCACAAGACGGGTTTCTTTGCGGCTGAAACCTATCTTCTGATGTAGTGCTCAGAACAAAATTCTGAGGGCATAAACAACTTCGAAAGGGGGATAAAACCGAAGGTCGCCTGATGAAAATACTCCCGGAATGCCGAGTGTGAATTTCCAAGCTCCGGATCCAGAATCTACCTAAAAAGTGCGCACGCGCGATTATGCAAAACCACACTGAACCTTGCTCTGATACCAATTGAAGTCGTGGAACGGAGCTTAGATCGGCTCTCACACACACACACACACACATACACAGACAGAGAGCTTACACAGTACGCAGAGAATTCGTTGAAGGGTTATCTCCCAAATCTTATTATTCACAAAAGTATAAGTGAGTGTATACAAAGAGTTAGTGATAAGTGAGTTAGGCGGGTGGCCGGCCATATCCGTATAAGAGGCCACTTGGGCTTTAATCCCAACACCTGTTTGATAGTGGATGTGTCAAAATCCAACCTTGTAGCTTGTACGACCACATGCAAATCCCATAGCTGCAACATCGATTCTGCCTGCTCAGTAAACACATATCTATGTATTTTGCTATGTGGGATAAGTGGTAGAGAGGCTTGAAGAGAAGTGATAATTGCTGCATTTTCAGCCATTGTATCCTGCATCTTCTCCAACATTTTTTTTCTACCCATACACTGCGACGACAAAAATAATGTAGCAGAAGAAAACTTACTTGTATATTCAAAGCCGCATTAAGGTGTGTCGGGTAGGGACAGAGAGGGACCAACAGAGTCTTTGGACGAGGAAGTTTTTGGTTGTAGTGAAGAGTCTTTAGAGCTTGGCAACAGCCAGTGTGTAACAGCAGGTAGTCGTCGCACAAGAGACTTGTGAGGAAGAATGCCCGCCCGCCTTACTGTTATATGCGTACGTGCCATAAAAACTCCACAACTTACCGTTCCTAGAGTTTTGTGCACCGTCGGTGATGTGGCACACATGCATTGGCCAATTTGTCCCACAATCCCTTTAATGATTATCACATTCATTCCCATTGGCCCTTTTTCCCTTAAGAACTGGTACTGACTCTGAAACTTGCTTGGCTCTGTCATCACTGACACTGTTTTGTCACTTTGAGACTTTTCTGGCACTGTCACTGGTTCTGGTACCGGTTGTACATGGAAGAGATTTAGAATGGCTGGGTCTGAAAGTCCCTGGTCATCAGTACCCAAAATACCAGTATCTTCTCCTCTAGAGGTCTCTATTTCATTAAAATAATATAGCTTGATCTTGGCCCCATTGTAAACTCTTGGCAACAGTAATCCAGGTAAGTCCTTCAACCTTACTGTGCAATTAGAAAATACCCAATTGACTTCATATGGACCAGCCCAAGCTATCTTTAAATTTGGTTTCTTAGGGCCCAGTTTGGATTGATAAAGCAAAACTAAGTTTTCCTTTTGGAACTCCCTAAACTTAATTCTTCTATCATGCCTGTGCTTTTTGCGTTGTTGAACAATCTCTTGTTCCAACATGGCTCTCATAGTCTATGTTTAAGATTATGATTAAAGTCTAATTCATACTCAATTTCCATTCTTAGACTGGGAATCACAAATTAAATAGGCACTATAGCTTCAATACCATACACCATTCTGAAAGGTGTCATTCTAGCGGTGACTTTATAAGCTGTTCTGTAGGCCCATAGAGCAGTCTAGAGCTTAAGATCCCGCTGGTGTGGCTCCTTCTGAACAATCTTGGTGAGAATAAGAATCCCCATCCTATGTTTCAGAGATAACTTGCATTCTTCCTACCATTGGCACACACCTTCGAAGAACACCATCTACTCCTAGTCTATAGAGCAATCCTTCTATTATGGTGAACTTCAGACTCTTAATAATCAGAGCTTTCTTCTGATTCTGAGTCTAATTTTTTGGGAATCCTCTTTATGAAAGGAACTGATATATATCATACCATTCTGGATCTGTATTTTCCTCAGTTGTCACCTAAAACAGCTCTGCATCTACTGGCTCATCTCTCAAGGATATTTTGGAGTAGCCTTCAATACTTCTAGATAGAAAATCAGCACCACAATGAGATTTACCGGGCTTGTGGAATATGCGGAATTCAAATTCCATCAGGAACATCATCCATCTGATCAATCTTCCTTAGATAATAACTTTGTTAATAAAAAATAATAATGCATGATGATCCACATAGAAATGAAATAATTTGCCCAGTAAATAATGTCAAAACTTCGTGGCACTGAAAACCATTCCTAAGGCTTCTCTCTCCGTGGTAGTATATCTTTGTTCAGCTTAACCGAATTTTGACTAGCAAAACACACTGGATAATCAGTCCTCCCATCTGGTTGAGCAAGTGTTGCCCCCATTGCCACTCCCGAAGCATCAACATGCACATGGAATATAACATCCTAGTTCGGTTGTCGAAGTATTGGCTTACTGATAATCGCATTTTTAAGACATTGAAAGCTTTCCTCACATTCAGAAGTCCAGATGAACTTACTGGTTTTCTTGGTAAGCTCTTATAAAGGTAATGCCTTGGAAGCAAGCATGTGAACAAATCTTCTATAAAAATTTATATATCCCAAGAATGAACTTAATTCAGATGCTGTACGGGGTGCCTTGGCCTGTTGGACGCATTGGATTTTATCATTGGCCATCTCTATGCCATTCCTGGACACTATATGCCCAGTAATTGTCCCTTTCAAACCAAAAAAATAGACTTGAATTCAAACAGATCCTCTTCTCCTACATTGCTGGAAAACCATTTCCAAAAATAGTAGATGCTCCTCCTCGGTTGAGAATACAGTGAAGTCATCCATAAATATAGCTAAAAATCGGTGCAAGAATTCATTGAATATATCCATCATACAACGTCGGAATGTTGCTAGAGCATTTCAGAGACCAAATGGCATGACTAAATACATGAATGTGCCCCATTCAGTAATATAATGGGTTTTTCCCAATCTTCAGGAGAAATCGTCAACTAATTATACCCACTGTAGCCATCCATAAAACTATACATATCATGGCCTGCAACCTCATCGAGAAGCATATCTGTAAAAGGTAATGGAAAAGGATCTTTGATGGTTTAAGCATTCAACTTTTGATAATCCACACAGACTCTGAGTTTTCCATTCTTCTTTGGTGCTACCACAAAAGAGAATAGCCAGTCACTACTGGCTACTTCTGTGATGAATCCAGCCTTCAGAAGGTTGTCAATTTCCTCTTTGACCTTCTTAGCATAGTTTGGATTCATTATGTATCTTTGTAGACGCACTAGTCTGGCATTTGGCTTCAAAGGTATTCTGTGTTGGTAAACCTCTGGATCTACACCATTAAATCAGTATGTTCCCATGTGACTACGTCTCTTGTACTTCTGGAACATAAGTCGGGTTTTTTCTTTCATTTCTGGGTTTAGATGCTTATTTACTTTGATCAATCGAGGACTTTATTCAGAACCCAGATTCCATTCTTCAATTTCTTTGATCATCTAGAAGCAACCAATTCTGTCCACCTCCCTTCCTTTTGGTTGACTCTTCAACATAATCCCATGACAGACCTGTTAGTTATGAACTTTCATTTTGAACTCCAATAACTCACTGAGTGTACTCTTCAGTGTGTGATAGTGTACTAGAATCTGAACATTCTTCTTTGGAGCCGGCTGGTTTCTTTGGCCATCCAATCAACTGAACCGGTCTTTCTCCAGGCTTTAGTTTAGTGAACTGATCTGAAGATTGCTTCCTCTATTTTTCAGCTTGATCCTTGTCAAATAATACTACATTTAAGTCTATTTCAATCAATGGAAAAATATTCATTGCTGCCAACATCCTTTCAATCTTCTAACCCCATACTTCTCGCAAAGCTCTTCTGATCGCAGTACCTTCTTTCAGCTTCTGGTGTTATTTGTCTGGATCTGAATTCTCCTACCAGTGCCCTGTATTGTCAAGGTGTCTGATTAGCATAATCATGAACAGCTTACGCCGTCCTCAGCCATGGGTCCCAGTAGCATACCATATGCTCCTTGAACATCCAGTACCAAAAAGTTGGGTTTGAATTTTTCTTTACCCACCCTTATCTGCATATTCTTGATTACATCAATTGCTTGAACAACTCTATGATCGGCCATTCGAACCTTAAAGGGTGCTGGTTTCAAATCTGTGATGCCCAGTCTTTGCTGAAGATGTGTCCCCAGGATATTTATACCTACTCCTCCATCCAGTATAACACCGGATAGCGGCTCCCATTGTTTCCTGACCTTATAGTCTACCTGGATTAATGTAACTTCATCATCTCTGACAGCCGCCAAATCAACTGCTCTGGCATCGGATTCAACCTTTCTTTGCTGTCTAATGAATTTTGCTACTTCAGGCAAAGTGTTCATGATATCTTCTAATTCAACTGTTAGCTTTTAAATTCTTTCACAGATTTTGACATGAATTTCTTCACTCTCTTGGTCAGAATTATTATCAGAACTCGAGGAATCATGACTATCTTCACAGTGCCAATCCCCTGTCCTGTTGTCTACTTTGCCCAATTCAGTGTCTCCCATTGCAGTAAAATCTGATTCAACGTTTCCTAGATCTTCCACCAATCCTTGCACTGCAGCAAGCATAGTCTCAGAGATTCCAGATCGTGACTAATCTGGCTGCCTTTTCTCAGAAGACTGGGTTGGTATCTTCTGAATAACTTGAGCATCAAAACTCTCAGGCCGCTCTGTAGCTTCTTAACGAGATCTTCTGTGATCTTAGCTGCCAGTTCTCGCTGCTCTTTTCATTCATCGACTACCTTCTCCTTGCCCTTAGCCTTCCAGAATTCTCCCTTCTAAGTCCATTTGCTAGTTTCAGGACTGACTGGTTTCGCAGGCTCTTTTGGGATTTCTTCAATGACTACCTCTTTACTGCGAGTGACTGGATGTACTGGAACTGGTTCTGGGGCTTTCGCCTCAGTAGCTGCAGTATTGGGTGCTTCTGGACACTAAGTCGCAAAGTGTCCATATTTTCCACAGTATAGCATTTAAGACTTCGGTTTTGAAAATTACCACGACCTCGGCCTCGGCCAATACCCTCTTGGTATCTAATGCGCCCAGTATTAGTGCCACTGGTACCTGATTTTTCCTTTTGAGGTTTATTGGTCGTCTCTACCTTAGCTGATTCAGCATTGGTAAATGCCACTAGAGATAGATCCTTTCCCTTCTTGAAATGATGAATTCGAATGCCACACTTGTTCCATAAATGGCCATATGCTTTGTAGTAGGTACAATGTGGGGATCATTTGTGCTCAGAATCAATTCAATTTGTATGCTCCATCTTCATCATATCTCTCTCTCTCTAGTATTAAGCCCTCGACTTCAAGACCCGTCGGAGCTCTTTTTTAGGTCTCTTGGACCACGACGCTGTTTGGTTCTCCTCTCCTTTACACCCCCCCCCCCCCCCCCCCCCCCCAAAATCCCATTAAAGTCAAGTTCTTAGGGTAGAGGTGGCGCAAGGGTTTTGGAGGGGTTTTCGAGAGTCAATACGCAGATGCAGTGAGCTGTGAGCTGCGCTCATCAGCACGTTCACCATCTTAGGCATGGCTCCATTTCTCCGAGCAAGCTTACATGGGGTGCGCTCTACACTTTGCTCGCAGCGGGAGCGCTGTCTTCTCAAGCTCCCAGGTGAACAAATTATCGATTTTGGGTTTCTTTCTGCTTTGTTAGTTCTAGCGTGAGGAAGTAATAATATGCAGTTTTGTATGTGTTTTGCCTGGAAAACCCCACATACACTCCGTTCTGATTTTTATAAGTAGTGATTTCTGTTTTGGAGGATTGCATGCGGTAATGGTGTATTTCCCAATGACATCGTCGTTTTCAAGTTTTCATGTAGATTTTTCCTTCTTGTCCATTGTCAGAGTCGAAGTATGTGATGTCAAGATGGTACGGCAAAACTGCTACAGCTGAGGAGTCATCTACAGCAGCCAATGACTCTGCTGGGTACGACAAGCATATTGCAGCTTCTTGCTTGGAGGATAGTAGGCTTCATTTAAATAATGGTTTGGGTTTTTCTGCAGAGAGAATGGTGTGTCGATCAATGGATCCAGCTCATTGAAAATGTCTATTGATGCTGATGGCCAAAGACCAGCTAAAGAGACATCAATCTCTGGCTTGAAGCAAGAGAATGCTTCGGAAGAATCTGCAACTGACAAGCTCACAAGTTTAATTCTTGGGAAAATGAGAAGCAGGAATAATTCAAGTAGTACAGTGTCTCCAGAAACAGGGTCCACATCATCAAAGGCTGCCAAGCCTACGGAGGAGACCAATGAGAGTGTTCGAGGTGATAAGTGGGACCAAGTTATGGAGTCCATGCGCAACATGGCTGCCAAGAGAAGAGAACAGATGGGCAAGGGCATTACAAAGCCAACCCCCCGGCCCAAACTTCAAAATACTGAGGATCAAGATGATTTTGCTGACCTTGATAGCCCAGTGGGAGACCTCTCCAAAGCCTTAAGCGATGTAAGTTTGCGTAGATGTGTTTGTTGATTTTTTTATCATCTTGTACTCATAGAAATGGTGGTACCTTTACTTAACTGTGATTATACCAGCAGCCATCTACAGACGATGTCTCCCCGCAATGGGAGTTCCTACAGGAATCAAAAGACGAGGCAAAGAAGGTCCGTTTCAGCTTTCTGAAATCACTTGAGAGTGACAGTTCCACCGCCAGCCCTCAAAGCTCAGGGGCTAAGAGTCTTCCAAATAGAAATGTTGGGTTATTTTCTAGTAGTAAGCTGAAGGACGATGGACTGCAAGCGCAGCCTACCAGAAAAGAAACAAAGCCACTAAGTTTTGAGTTTCTGAAGTCTCCTGACTTGAAAAGTGGCCCTCCACTTGGAATCCAAGCAAAGTCAAATGGTGCTGCACGCTCGTTTTCTCTCAATGAGAAGCGTGAATCGAATACCTCTTCTGGCTCAGTTGATATTCCTGCACGCACACCATTCTTTGATGAGCCAAAGCGTGAATCGAACAGTACTATGCCTACACTTCCTTCTGGCCACGTTGTCTGTGTCCGCAATTTACCAAACCATAGCAACCTTGCTTTGATAAAGGAGGCTCTCTCAATTCATGGTGAGGTTGTGAGTTCGTTCAAGAAGCCCAATTCTGATGGATCATGCAGTGCTTTCATTGAATTTAAGGTACAATTGTTAATTCTTTTGTTTGGAACTGTATGGTGACGATGTTTGAACTAATAGTATTAGGGCTGACTATGCAATCAAATTGTGCTGCTACAGACGTCAGAGGCAATGGACGAGGCACTAGCAATGAGATGGCTGCAAATTGATAGCAAGTCCTTCGGCATCGTAAGGGCAGACTCACCTATTACAACAGTGGTGAGGCTTACTAGAGTAAGTGCAAATACTACGGACACCCTAGTCCAAGCCATGTGTGAGAAATTTGGCAGCATCGACCAGGTCCGGAAACGGGGAAATGGAGTCTATGATGTGTTTTATAAGACGGCAGAGTTATCAAACATGTTTGCGATTTTAGACAGGTATGCTTGTGTATAGTAGTACTTCTGACAAGTTGCTGTAGAAAGCATCTAGAATATTAGCATGGCAAGCTGTTTCCGGTTTATGTGATACCCGTTTTGATGCGATGTACATTTTCTTGCAGCTTGAATGAGGTGACACTGAATCAAAGACGGTGGGTTGCTTTACCGGCTCCCCTTTTACATCCTGTAGTGAAAAGAGAGGTCTTAAAGAGCGGTGAAGGGCAAGCTTGGCATGCTCAGCAGCTGAACCAGACTCTTAGCAGACTTGAAATGGGGCTTGAGGCCATGTCGGTGTACTTTGAAGACTTGAAGTCATTGGTTGCTATGGAGGACGAGTTCACGAAGTAGTGGGCTACCTCCATGTGACTGCTATGGAAAGGTAATCGCAATTACTCTACTGAAGGGGAGGCCATTATCCATTTTACAATTCTGCGAGCTTATTGGGTCATGGAGTCTGTTCATTTTGGTAAGGAGCAGTCCTGTTTATGATCCTTCTGAATTTTAGGGGCTGGGAGGTATTTGAAGTAATTAGGCTGTTTTGAAATGAGCAGAGTGAGTGCAAAGATCGGTTTCCACAGCCTTGGGCTTTCTTGAGGTGGAGGAATAGTGCAGTGGTAGTATATTGAGTGTCTCACCAGAGATTATGTTTATTTGTGGGCTTGAGGAGTTCCCTATCATGCTGCCACTTTTTTCAACTGATTTGATGCCGAAACAGGAATTCAACATTGGTTTCTTGGTAATTGACCACCTGGAAAATCTCTAGAGTCGAGCGTCTTGTCTGTCCCTATATGCTGCCACCTTTTCTGACCGATTTAATGTCAAAACAGGCAGTCAACAATGGTTACTTGGTAATTGACCACCTGGGAGATCTCTAGAGTCTAGCTTCCTATCGCATACTTCTGTTTTGCTCGATGTATATGATAATTCAGTAGCTTCTTTTCTGCCAATTTTGTGTGATTTACATGTCCTTTGTGAGTCTGCAAAGGTTTAACATATTGTGGGTTTGAAATCATAGTGCTTTTTGGTTTTGGGAATCGTTGGCAAGGTGCTTGTTCTGGTTTGAGGAGCCTTTTTAGAAATGTGCTTGTTTGTTCCTGAGAGTCTCAACCTATGGTGCTTTTGAAAAAGACTTGACCCTTGTGAGATTTGTGTTGGGTGTGTTGCTTTGAGTTGGTATCAAAGCACCACTTGAGTGACAACAGCTCATGCGTCAGCTCAGGCAGTAATGGCTATTGCAAAGCAGCAAGTATTGCCAGCAATATTACCAATTGGTCCATGTGGAGGTAACTGTTGAGGCAAAAGATGCAGTGTGGTGTTGTACTGCAAGTGGGTGCCACAGTAGTGCCTAAGGCCAGGTTGAGAGGAGCCCTGCATTTTTGACACAATGAAATGTGCCAGCGTGGCTTCCAAGTTTCGTGCATCAAGGGGATTAAAGGCTATGCATAATAGCCAATGTGTATCTTTCAGTGTAGTGCATAACTCTTTGTAGGGTTCGATGTCTAGTAATGTTTAGGGGCTCATGAAGAGCTTACCATCAAATGCATTGTATATGCATTCACTGTAGGCTTTGAGCAAATGACCTAACACAACCTTCTCTGTTAATTTTCATGCTAAACATAATATCAATCAATCAAAAAGCCCTTGTAGGAACACCAAGGCGGTCTCTCTGATAGTCTTGGAACCTGTTTGGTGCGAGGCTTTTGAAAGTGTGTTCAGTGGCATCTCTAGCATAGCCAATGCTGCATATCCTTTGGTGAACCTATATGTGGTAGCTCGAGCCATGGTGAAGCACATGGGGGGATCAGCAAAGTTAACCTCTAGATATACATATGACTTTACCACTTCACTCTCCCTCCAGCTACTTTGAAAACTGTGCTGTGTCAGACTCCTTTGGATGTGTGAAAGATCATGACCTTGGTTTTGCCAAGGTTCACTGATAATTTGCCATGTGCAAAAATAATCAAGGGCACTGAGATGGCATGGTAGCCCCTCCTGGAGGAATTGCTTGGCATACATGCCTTTTGCCTCGTTGGCTTTCGGATTATTGGTCGAAAGCTGCAAAATTTTATCCTACTTTCTAAGCTCGTTGTATGTGGTTTTGTTCCATAGTGACGAACCTAGGCAAGTCCTACATCATGATATGGTGCACATGGTTCCTAGATATGGTGCAATGTATGTAGCTTGCTGATATTTCTCAGGCTGGTTGGGATTATGAGTCTGTGGTATCCATGGTGCCCAACGACATTATAAACCTTGTCTTTTTACCATGTGCTCTGGATGCCACAAGCTTGCATAACCACTTGCCCATGGAGTTTGCACCGAAGATCGAATGTGTGGAAGCAAAGATGATAATAAAAATGTCGCGCTGTCGTAGACACTAATGTCAACCTTTGGGTGGATATTTGTAGGCAGAGGAGAGACGAGTTTGCTAGGTTATTGCATGTTGCTATCAATGTGTGGAAGTGATGCTTTGCGTTGGTGGATGCACCAATGGAGTATTATTTGCTTTGGTGAATGTACTTCAATTACACATTGGTTATACTAGAGGCCATGTCGGTGTGGTTGTTCAAGCCAAGAAGATCGAGTCAATCTTTTCACTAGAGTGTTGACACATATAATGTGAATATCATATTGCGTTCACCTAGTGGGAAGCACATTCATGATGTGATCAACAAGTTGTCGATGTGCAAGTTGAAAAATATGGGTAATGAAGATATTGTGCAAAACGTTTGTGTCAAAGTCAAGATCATCATTGAACTATTTTTTTAATCCTTTTTTAAGGATACCTTACAAGAGCAAGGCATTGTGGAAAACCTATTTCCAGATTCAGCCAAAGTCAACCTTGCAAATAAGGCCACAAATGAAGATGTGCTCTCATGCATTGGAACCTACTCGCTCATGGGAGCCTTGTTAGTATATACTCAGTGTCTGCCTCTAAGCATATATTTCACTTTGTTGTATATATATGCACTTTTTTCAAGCCTCCGTTACGAGAAGCCAGCATTACACATATCTTTAGTGGAATACCTGCTTTAATATCGAAGTGGTTGTTGTCATCATTGATGAAACCGAGCTACTTTCGGATACAACCTTGCTTTGGATCCAGATATAAGAAAGAAATACCTTTGGTGACATAATATATGCATGTATGTACTCTACTAGTGGTTAACATTTGAACAGTGGCTAGTGGCTAATAAGTCAATGGCTAGAGGTCATGATTGATAGCTGTGAGCAGGACACAATCAATGTTGCCCAAACCGTCCATGTTATATACTCACCTACCACTCTAAAAAGAGCTCATTGCCATGAATTAAATAATCTTGTGCTGTGAATATTGAACCCCTACTATTTATATGTGCTATTAGCTTGACCCTTTTAAATCACCATTTAAGCCCTACCTTGAGAGTGTATGAGTCAACATGCCATCACATTGTATCAAGTTCGTAATCAAATTTTTTTATTCCTACCATTGTCTAATATGCATTGTTTCTTTTCTCTACTTACATTTACAAGATCTTACTTTGTTGTTATTTGTTTTTCATGGTATGGAAGGGAAAGTGCTCGTAGTTAAGATTGTGTGAGAATACTTTAAATTTATGTGTACTGTTAAGTGAGCAAAGCCTTGGTCTCACAATGCACACGCTCCTACTTGCTCACACACACACATATACACTTGGAAAGAATGACCAAAGAATGCATAACAAGAAAGTAAGCATGCTCAAGAATAGAATGCAAGTAGTACATACACACTCAAACATAGAATGCAAGCAACACACATATAAACATAGTTAGTATGTAGGAAAGAGATTAATGATAAGGAAGAAGGAGATAGACACCATATCCAAGCTCAAAGTTTACTTCTTTTCTAGAAGGTAAGTTTATATTTTACAAAAATGACTTTTATACTTAGGGTTGCTCTGAATGCCCAAAACTTATGAGCACTCTAGTCACTTATCACTTAAGATGCACTAATTGAGTTGCTCTTACAACATGAAGCTCTTGATGAGTGTGATTTACATTACACCACATTGCATTTGTAGAAATTATATGAAAATTATTGTTTATAATGGGAATTGTAGATTGCTTTCACATTTAAACTCCAATACGATCGTCACTTCGACCGTTGTAACTTGCTATCATGTAGTGTGTGAAATCACTACATAACTCCCTCCCTAAAGGGCGTACATCTCATCCTCAGGTGTCGTTGCAAAAGGGTTGCACGGGCCAAAAAAAGTGTTGTTGATGAGCAATGGGACACAAGTAGAAAGATTATTTTATCAATTGGCTTTCTTCAATATGTTGCATTGTCAAGGGAAGTAGAAGGTGGTTGGTATTGTAGAGTTGCTTTGTTATTGAAGAGCTGATTGAGGTGGACTTAGTAATTGGTGATCCAATTAACACATGTCTTGGAGCTTGCTGGCTTTATTGATACAGTTGAATGACGTAATTATTGTGTTGGATATCCTAGATTAACGTCTTAATACTTGGATGACCAAGGCGTTAAAACCTAGCAAGAAAAAGTTTCCTTGGTGTACGCACATGGGATCCTTATATGTATCGTACTTTAAGGAAATTGATTTGGCAATGATAAAGTACATAAAGAGAAGGTTGAGGAGATTACATAAGTGGATATGACATGAAAGAAAGAGTGTAGCCAAAATTGGTGTAGTAAAATCAAGAGGCTTGAGTGGCTAGGCTCCCATTGATGTAGAGATACATCATATTGGAAAGACATTTTGGGTAATGGGGCCTTGAATGATGAGTTTTCCGAGGTGGAAGATGTAGTTGATAAAAATGGTCATTGTGCTCCACCAATACATAAGAGTAGACCAACTATTATGCTCACCTATTCTAGCATGAACGACACACTTACATAGCTCAACTTTTTCAGATTGAGCGTAACCTATTAGCTATGACCTTTAGCATAGTGACAAAAGCTTCACCTTGTCAGAGTAGGTCAGGCTTGGTCCCGACCTCCCAGCTTGCTAAGGGAAATTTTTTTTTAGCACAGAGTTTAATAGGAAGCTTTGGGGAAAATACTTTGCTCATTTGATGGCTCAACTACTCGAGTCTTGACTATATCAAAAGTCCTTTTTCAATTTCCTACCTTGGTGACTTGACTCTATTGCAAAGAACTCTTATCATGGAGTATCTATGATGTTACCCATTGCGTGTACTCTAATGCTTAGCTGAAGATTGTAAAAAGAGCTTGTGTACATACCTTTCTATAAGCTAATAAACTAGTGTTTTGTGTCAAGTTTATGCCTTTCTTGCAGTGAATCGTTTGTGTGCAATTATTCTCTCTTGCATTGAGTCATTCGTGTGTAGTTAGTCTCTCTAATTACTTTTCAGTATGTTCATATCATGAACGGAACATTGGCTTATCCAACAAATGAAGAGTGTGCGGTGCGTGTAGAGTGAGAGGGAGAAGAAGACTACACACAAAGTGTTGGTGGAGCTCAATGTGAGGGTTGGAATGTCTCACTACTCCTTATTGTTCTATTATCAAAAGAATAAATAAGGTTAATAGTAAGTACGATCAATGTGATGGTTGTCCAGCTATTTAGTATGAACCCTAACAATCTCCCACTTGAAGGGCAACATGATCCAAGTGGCTATATGTGTAAGTATGTATATCTATACAACCGTGAAGCATCCAAGTGGCTTCACTGTACACCCATAATCTCCATGCAATGTCCAAACCAGTCTAAGGATAGGCTCTTCGTGAGAGCATCTGCAGGGTTGTCATCCGTATGAACCTTGACCAGCTCAATGTGCTTGCTAGACAATATGTCGCGTATCACATGATAACTGACTTCTATGTGTTTTGACGTGGAGTGAAACACAAGGTTCTTTGCTAACACAATTGCACTCGGAATGTTACAATGCAACAATGGAGTCCTAGTAATGCTTAGGTCTCCCACTAGGCGAGCTAAACACACAGCTTCCTCACTAGCATCAGAAACTTCAACATACTCTGCCTCTGTGGTGGAAGATGATGTACAATTTTGGAGACATGATCTCCATGATACGACTACAAAAACGTAGGCAAATGTGGATCTTCGGCTAAAGATGACAATTTCATCTTTAGACTTCTCGACAATGAACATATCATCGACATAAAGTATTAGGATGATAAGTGAATCATCGTTCAACTTTCGGTTATACAAGCAGTGATCTTCCTGGCTCCTTTCATACCATTGGGACTACATGTACTTGCTAAACTTCATGTACCACTAGTGGCCTTGAACCTTGTTTTAGGCCATACAATGTCTTACACAATCTACACACCAGTTCTACCCTCCTAGGCTTCTCAGATTTGACTTCAAAACCCTCTGGGGCTCTTTCATGTAGACATCCTTATTGTTGGAATTAGGGGGTTTGCAAGGAAACGCACATAGCTTGGAGAAGACGAAGGAAGCTCAAGGCACACAATAGAGAGTGTATTACTTGGTGTGCAATGGAAAGATAGATAGCCCTAGAATGAATGGGCGTATATACAATGCACGGGGGGAAAAACCTCTTAAAGAGGGAAAAAATACCCCGGCGGTCCTAGTGTGTTCACACACATCACTACAACATCTATATGGTAATAAATCTCCCTTGGAGTGATGCGGTGAACGAGAGTTGGCCCATGAGTAAAGGGAAGTGCCATGCCCTGAGGACATGATTAGTCCACAAAGGGGAGTAAGCCCAAAGCTTTGCGGAAAGCTTCGAACTTCTCACGAGACAATGCCTTTGTGAAAAGATCTGCAAGGTTGTCCTGTGTTGGCACATAAGCCAAGCTGATCTCTGCTGAGAGCCTCTCCCTGACATAGTGGTAATGCACCTCAATGTGCTTTGTGCGAGCATGAAAAACTAGGTTCCTTGCAACTACCAATGTGCTCTGACTGTCAGTGTAGATAGTGTTGGTAGTGTCGAAACAACCAGCCCAATTTGAGTCCGAAAAAGCATGTAAGTCTGGCGGCAATGATCCCCCCTTGGGATAAAACAAGCCAAGATGTGAAGTGCCACTAAGGTAGCGGAAAATCCTCTTGACAACCTGCCAATGCTTAGACCCGGGCTATGCATAAATCTGTCGACCTGTGAGACTGCAAACTGAATATCTGGACTCGTGTTGCATACATAAGTGAGGCAGCCAACAGTAGTTTGGTAAAGAGTGACATCAGCAGGATCGCCAGCATCATGTAGAATCAACTTCAAACCTGTTTCCATGGGAGTGGCAATAGGTTTGCAATTCTCAAGTCCAAAGTTACATAGCAATGTCTCTATGTCACTTTTTTGACACAAGGCAATACCACCATCACACTGCTTAAACTATATGTCCAAATAATGAAACAACAGTCCCAAATCTTTCATCTTGAAAGTAGCATTCAAATTAGCCTTAAATTCAGCAATATGTGCCTCATTGGGACCAGTGATCAGCAAATCGTCCACATAAAGAACAACAATGAGAAGTACATCGCCTCACGCTTGACATACAATGTGCTTTCTGTTGGACTCTTACGAAAGCCTCGTTTGACCAAATAAGTGCCAGCTTTCTCATACCAAGCACCAAGAGATTGCTTCAACCCATACAAAGCCTTCTTACAACTGCACACTTTGTCCTCTTGTCCTTTCTTGACAAAACCACGAGGCTGCGTTACATAAACTTCCTCAAATATGTCACCATTCAAGAAAGCAGTAACAATGTCTGGTTGATGTACATCCCAACCAAAATGAGCTACCAATGTACATAGAAAACGTACAGTAGTCATACGACAAGTGGGAGCAAAAGTCTCTTCATAATCTATGCCTTTTTGCTGTGCATAACCCTTTGCAACAAGTCGAGCATTATGGCGATCGATCTCACCATCCGGCTTGCGTTTCAACTTATAAACCCACTTCGTACCAATGGCCTTTTTGCCAGGAGGCAAATCACATAAAGTCCAATATTTTGATTGCATGGCAGCCATCCAATTAAAGCCATAAATCACATAATATTTTGATTGCATGGCAGCCATCCAATTTTCTGAATTATGTGCTTCAACAAAAGACAACATAGGAGACGTGGACATGCAAGAAGCCTAATTATGACAGATTACGTGTATTTGGGTGTGAGGCATTTTCACATGTGCCTAAAGATCTTAGAAAGAAGCTGGACCCCAAGTCCAACAAATGCATCTTCATTGGCTATTGTGCAGATGGACATATGGGTTGTCGTCTCTAGCACCCAAAATCTCAGAGAGTTATTTGCAGCTCACAAGTGACCTTTAATGAATCAAAGATGCACAGACAACCCTTGAGTGAAAGAGGTTGAATATCGCAAAGTAACATTTGAGGACGTAGCCTCAAGTCCAATTACGCAAACAACTCAGCCTACTAGCAATGTACCTACCACTAGTAATGCTCCAGAGAGAGCTAATGATGCTTCTATGAGAGTAGAGTCCAACAGTCAAGCAGTGAGGAGATCTACACATGTATCTCATGTCCCTGAGTGGTTCTTTTTTCAAAAAGGATTAGACTATCTATTGGTCACTGATTACGAAGAGCCTACCTGCTACCAAGAGGCTATTGAGATGGAAAATAGCGTGAAGTGGGAGCAGGGAATGCAATCTGAGTATAACTTGACTACGGAAATTGAGACTTGGAAATTGATAGAGTTTCCAGAGGGAAAATAAGCCTTGCCTTGCAAATGGGTGTATAAGAAAAAATACCTGGCAAAAGATCCCTAGCTTAAGTACAATGCTAGATTGTTTTCTAAGGGTTTCAAGCAAAAGCAAGGCATGGATTTTGATGAGATTTTGTCTCTACTGGTTAATAAGACTACATTGCATCTTGTGCTTGGATTAGTAGCAACTAAGGATATGGAACTTGTCCAGAGGGACGCGAAGACGAATTTTCTTCATGGGGATCTTGATAAGTGTTACCATATACATGTGGTAGTGATGTGTGTGAACACACTAGGACTGCCGAGGCATTTTTTCCCTCTTTAGGAGGTTTTTTCCCCCGCGCATTGTATATACGCCCATTCATTCTAGGGCTACCTATCTTTCCATTGCACACCAAGTAATACACTCTCTATTGTGTGCCTTGAGCTTCCTTCGTCTTCTCCAAGCTGTATGCGTTTCCTTGCAACCCTAATTCCAACAATTTGTATCAGAGCAGGTTGCGTCCTCTCGAGCTCAGTCGCCAGCAGCTCCAACACAGGCTTGCTCACTTTCTCCGATTATAGTGAGCTTTGGCGAGCGTTTGCAAGTCGACAAATTTTTTGGGTAAGCTCGTAGAGCTTAGTCTGCTCAGACTTTTGATTCGGGCTCATTTCGACCTCCGTTTCCACTACAAGCAGTACTGCACAGGCTATTTCGTCATTTTGTGCAGAATTTTTTTTCAGTGCCGTTTTCTGCATAACAGGTGCCTTACAGAGTCTTCTACGGTTTGTGCTATATAGCACGTGTTGTTCATGCTTCATTTCTCCTCTTTTCGGACAGTTTTCACATCAGGTGCATCATTTATCATGGTTGACAACAACACATATGTGTTCAAGATGTTTCCTGCTGAGGACAGATTGGATGGGGACAATTACCCTATCTGGGCTTACATGATGCAACGTGTTCTTGTGTCAAAGGGCATCTGGAATATTGTGCAGGGTATTGATGTACGTCCTGGTTCTGAGGATGCAGGCGATGTTGAGGATGTTGTAGGTCTTGCTGCTATTAGAGTTGTTTTGCCTACAGCAAAACAATCTCATTGGGATGTAAAGGATGCGCGATGCGCAGGCTCATACATTGATTGCATTGTCTTCTGTGAAGCGCACCATTGTTCCTCGCATTCGTTCAACAAAATTTGCAAAACAGGCTTGGGATATTTTGGCTGGTCTTTATGCAAGTCGCAATGAGGCTAAAATTGCTTTGCTGCGTAAAGAGCTGGAGTCGAAGATTATGCATGAGGAAGATGATCACTTGATCAAGCAGTGTCCTAAGTTGAAGGCCAAAGAGGCTAAGAAGAAAGAGGGTGGTTCCACTGCAAATGTTGGTTCCACTACAAATGCAGCCATTGTTGAGTCTTCTGTGAATGGAGACTGTGATGCTGATGTTGATGCAGAATGGGCTTTTAGCGCAGAGTGCACTTACAATCCTGTTGTCCATGATGCATGCTTGTCGGTTGCTACAGATTCACACGTGTGGTATTTTGACAGTGGTGCTACAAAGCACATTACCTCACATCGTGAATTGTTCACCTCTCTCGAGTCTGTCCATCATTGGGAATTCAGTCACTTGTGCCAACAATGCCTCTTATCTAGTTCAGGGGGTTGGAAAGATCGTGCTTACTGCAGCAAATGGTAGTTCTTTCACAATTGTTGATGCACTTTATGTACCTGGGATCAAGAAGAATCTTTTGTTTGTATTTGCACTTGCTAGACTTGGACTTGTAGTCAAATTTGTGGATGAAAGATGTACAGTTCATGATCTCAATTTTGGTGATGAAATCGTTGCATCTGGGCTTTTCTATCGTGGGCTGAATAAGCTCACTTTGTATGACAAGTGTGGACAAAATTTTACAAATGCAGTTGCTGATTCAAGGGCTATTTCAGATGCAAAACTTTGGCATGCACGTTTTGGTCATTTGAATTTTGTCAGTTTGCTGCGTTTGCAAAAATCTCATATGGTTGATTCTTTGCCGCCTCTTGAAGCACCTGTTGAACATGTTTGTGAAGACTATAATTTGGGTAAGATGCAGCGTTCAAAGTTTACAAAGGATGGTTCAATTAGGGCCACATGCAGGTTGCAGCTTGTGCATAGTGATGTTTGTGGGCCCATGCAAACTCCGTCCTTGGGCAATTACCTTTACTTCGTGACTTTTATTGATGATTACTCGAGGCATGCATGGGTATTTTCACTTAAAGCGAAGTCCGAAGTTTTTATGTGCTTCAAACAATTTTTGGCTATGGCTGAAAATGTCTCGAAATGTACTGTGGGCACCCTCCGTTCTGATCGAGGGAGGGAGTATATGTCTCATGAATTTAATGCCTTTCTGGCTAGTGTGGGATAAAACACCAATGTACAATGTCTTATACACCTCAGCAAAATGGTGTTGCTGAGAGGAAAAACAGGTCACTTACGAAAATGGCACGATGTATGGTCAAAAGTCAAGCTTTGCCGCATTCTTTTTGGCTTGAGGCCATCATGTGTGTCACTTATGTGCTAAACAGGTGTCCTATGAAAGCTTTTACTCCATATGAAGCATGGCATGATAGAAAGCCTTCTATTGAGCACATGCGTGTTTTTGCTTGTTTGGCATATGCTTTGGTGCCACAAACACAACGCAGAAAATTGGATAATAAGGTTGTCAAATGTATTTTTGTTGGTTATAGTGCTGAAAGCAATGGTTACAGTTTGTATCATCCGCAAACAAAGCGTATTCTGGTTTCATGGGATGTAGTGTTTGTGGAAGATTCTGTTCAGCCCTTGCTGTCATGTACTAGAGATAGTAATGTAAGCTCACAGGACATTTATGACACTTTGTTGCCTCTTTTCAGTGGTGGAAATAAGCATGTAAATTCCAATGAGGCAACTGTACAGCCTATGGGGGTTTCTTAAAATGTTACACATCAGCCTATTACTGATGCAGATGTACATGATGTACTTGATGAGGAAAGGGCTGAAAATGAGCAGGCTAGAGGTATGTCAAAATGACTGTTGCAGACATTGCGTGACAGTAAATTGGACGCACCTTTGTTCAGTCGTAATCATTTACGCTCTCGCCATGCATCTTATACATCAAATTGTTATGCTTTGGCTGTGTCTAGCTTACATGAAGCAGTTCAATGGTGTACTAGGTGATCGATTGATTATATGCACCGTTGTTATAGCAGCTTTTCCCCAAAACTCTTGAGGTAAATTTTCCATAGATAGCATGGAAGTGACCCTCTCTTGAATAGTCCTATTCATGTGTCCTCAGCAACTCCATTCTGAGGGGATGTGTACGGTGTAGTAAACTGCCACCGAATTCCTCTTTTGCTACAATATATGTATAGATGGGTATAGGGGCTTTGATGCCAAGTTAGTAGTCATTCTTGAGACAGTTTCTTTGAGCAGTATATACCAGTTTATGCCCAATCAGCACTCTTTGTTGGTATATGCATTGTTTTTGGCTCAATTTTTCTTGAAGTTTGATCTCCGTAGACTCTAGCTGATTTTTCTTGTGAGTCCTCTAGTTTGATTACATCACAGTTTTGCATTAACATTGCAAGGATTTTGTTGAGTTTCCGGTTGAGAATATAATCTCTGTACAAAGGAGACTCTGCTAAAATTTCAGTAGAAATCTCGTCCCACTCTCTTGCATTTGCTCTTGTCAGTCATGGCTAGAACTTCTAAGAAAGAAGAGTATTATACCAAGAAGTTTGATGGCACAAACTTCACGATATGGAAGCAACATATACTTGATGTCTTGGTCAATAAGGGTCTTGCAGCGCCATAGAAGGAGTATAAAGAGGATGTTTACATTGATGATCAATGGGAAGAGCTTGATGCTTATGCTATGGCAACCATTCGCTTGTACCTTAGTGAGTCCATTTTCTTATTACAATTATGGACAAGACTAGTGCAAAGGAATTATGGGAGTCCTTATGCTCATCATGGGTGGTAAGAGTGCATCGAAGAAATTTTTCTCATGAAAGAGCTCATGCATTTGAATATGAAAGAAGGTAGCGGTGTCAATTCACACGTGAATGAGTTTAAGAGTGTGTTTACTCGATTGACATCAAATGGGCTTTATTTCGATGATGAAATGAAAGCCATCTTCTTGCTATGATCTTTGCTTGCATCATGGGATACATTTAACACTGCAATTAGTACCCGAGGGCATGGTTATTTTCAGTGATGTTACTAGTGCTTTGCTCACAGAAGAGATTCAATGTTAGTCTCTTGATACTAGTGGGCATGGTGATGCATATATGGCAACTGGAAGTAGTCAGAGGAATAATCAAACACAGAGAGGTTTGTAGTTGCGATCGTTCTCAGGATTGCAAGTATGCACATAGCAAGGGTCTTAGACATGACATGAGAAACATTGAATGCTACCATTGTCATACAAAAGGACACATGAAAACAGATTGTCATTTGTTGCAAAGAGAGAAGGGTAAAGCCATTGTCGTAAACTTTGAACCTCCTATGAGCAATGTGAAGATAGAGAAGCTCAATGTCATTGAGTCTCCACATGTTAATGTTTTTCTTGACGTGCCACAACCGTCATATGTACTAGTCTTCACTTTTGATTTGAGTCCAGAGGCATTGTTAGCTTTTGGTGAATGCTATGCCTATTGATTATTGACTTAAGTGTGAGTTTTCATGTTACTGGCTCATTTGAGCTAGGTAATTCTTATCATCTTGACATATGTGGCATTGGAGATGTGAAGTTGTGTATGCATAATGGTACCGAGTTCGTACTACAATGTGTTAGACGTGTGCCAAAGCTAACTAAGAGCTTGGTTTCAGCAGGACAACTTGATAATCTTAGATATCATGCTCAAGGCCAAAAGTCTGGCTCATTATATTCTTTATATGTCTCTTGTATGAAAGAGAACTCTATCTATTTAGGCAAGTTGCCTTCTAGTGAGTTGTGGCATAGCCGGCTTGGTCATATGAGTCAGAAGGGAATGAAGTAGTTACAACGTTTTGGCTATATCCCTATGTTAAAAGATTCATATTTTAGTTTGTGTGAGCATTGTATATATATAAAGGTCCACAAATGGGGATCTCGAACAACTTAATCCACCTCACACTGGGTAACCCAGCCTCCGGTGCTCAACTTCAAAAACCCTCATGCAATGACCCTCACAAAAGGCTATGTAGACACAACTAGCCACAGTCTCAGAAAGGGATCTTCCGGATCGAGTCTCAAAAAAGACCGCCAAAACAAGCCAAAAACAGCTCCACAACAAGGTACAATGGTAGTATCTGCAACACAATGTACATCCAAAACGTAAAACTATCATTGCAAAACCATAGGACACGTGCTCAGAAAGGCACCAATGAGATGCAAGCAAAAATCAAAGAACCAACTTCCTGTGGGAAAAAAACGCTCTTAACAAAGTACAAGCACTCTCAAGTTCTAGTCAAGCATAAATCATATGCATCCAAAACTCCCACTAGAACTGTAATGGTTGACAATGCCAAAGATGCTCACAGATCTACGATGTCAAGAGAATCTGTGCCTATCTCTTTGCATGTAAAATTGTATCTGAGAGCTGTCTCTGAGACCTGGCAGTGGCTATGCATAAGAAATACCACAGAGAACATACATCATGGCCAAACACGCATATGGAAATCCAAGTACGCTTTCACAAAATGCATAGAAACATTGCTAATGGCAATCTGTAACCTGCCTATCACTGCCCACGAATTGTCTTTCTATTCTGCTTTCTACAGTGCTAGAAAGCATGTGGTCCAGTATTGATAAGGATTTCCTATCAAGCATTAGGCATGATCGACGAGCTACCACCTGTGGAGACCAGTTTTTTTCTTCTCCTCTTCTATTTTTGAAGGGATCGGCTCTTCTTTCTTCTTTTCTTGGTCATCTCTATCATTACTTAGGATCTTTTTGGCTAAGCTGATGTCCATCACTGTGGAACCTAGCCTCTTTCACTTCAAAATAAGTTGTTCTTGACTATCTAATGTACAAAACACTAGAATGGTACCTTATTCTCACTATGATGTACAAAAATTAATCAAAGACTGAGTTGTTTTTGTGCTAATCATTGTCCTTTGTCGAAATCCTGCTGTCTTTTGAAGTGTTATGTTCTTTTGTGTATAAGTATAAGTCTAAAAAAAACAACACACACACACACACTTTCAGCTTTTTGAAGTTTGTCCTTTTGTTCTTGTTATTGGATGCATGCTATCTATTGAATATTTCAATAGTTAGTGGCTCACGATTTTTTAATGAATAGTCGTGAATTTGTTTATAAGGTAACAATTAACTAATAAAAAATTCCCTTGGTCACTTACCCTCTCTATGGGCAATCAAAAGCATACAAAGATATATTTGCAGAGATATTTTGTAGTTACTTGTGTTGTGTTCTTTGTAATGGCCATAGCCTTGGTCCATTTAGTAAAGCAATACGCCACTACAAAAATATATTCATTCCTTTTGCAGGTGACGAACAAAATCCAAGGCACATCTACTGGATCTACACCAAATCCATTGATTAATTTGTCACCAATTATCTTGTATCTCTAATGGTCACAATGACTATCTTCTATTCCATTGTGTGGCATAGGTTGACCTTTGACATAGAGAGATAATCATATATACACTTGCCATGATTAGGCTGTAGAGTTGCATAAATCTTAGGTTTGTAAACCTTGCACTTTGGGCAATTCTTTATACATTCTATTGAGTCATCTCTCTTTGTCATGTGATTAGGCTCAAGATGGAGTCATAACTGTATTCCAAAAAGTAGTGAAAAAAGATTTTAACTATATAGACCATTGTCAAACCCGCCCTCTCTGTGGTAATGCAGCTCATTTTGGCCTAGTTCATTTTCCCACTTGCACAAGCTATGGGAAAATCTAAATTTCCTCTGCAAGTTGACCAATATAAGATCCACTCACATCAATATGCACATAGAAAATCTTCTCCCAACTAATTCAAAGCTTTCACAATAGGAGCACTTTATCAACGCTTACTTAAGCTTTCTAAGGCTTCTATATAAATTTTGGTCCATTCAAATTTCACAAGCAAGGAAAACAAAGGTCTAGCAATCTCCACATACATGTATATGAATCTTCTATAATATCCATAATGCCCCATGAAAACTCAAATCTCACAAGATCCTCAAGGAATATAAATTTATGATTACTTGAATCTTGTCCACATGAGTGCTACCACGCTTAGACACAATATGACCCCAACATCTCACCATAAGCTTGGCACTTATGTACATTTAGATTCGATAGACATGGAACTGAATAAACACTTTGACAAGTGAGAATTATGATCCTGCCATAAACACATGACACATTAGTCTTTGGAATGTGGGTTTGGTATGCCAACAAATAAGCCCCATTCTATTGCAAAGGCTATGTTATGTTAGTCCTTTAGAGTGGTAGATACCTAGGTATAGCCAAAGAAGTGTCCAAACAATTGTGAGCTTCCTTACTAACTATACTCTCTAGCCCATAATCCACGATGAAGAAAGGATCATTTTCTTGGATAGTGAGCTCATACTTATACTTCTCTTGGTGGTGGTTATCCTCAAGCTACTCTTCTATGCCACATTTATTCAATCTATCTATAGAATCTCTCAATCTTCCAACTCCTATGGTGATGAAAATTTGACACATCATTACTAGCAAAATTGGTCTAATTGATGTGGCTTTTAAGTAAATGCATGAGTGTAGCTTGTCATCAATGAGCCACACATGCTTTTGGTAGCCTAAAAAGAGTAAATGGGGGCACTAACATACAAAGAGGCAAAATGTGAAACTTTGAATAAGGAAGTCAAAGTTCAAACGTTAATACACACTATTGGCAAATCATGCATGTTGGTTCAGGGTATTGGTTTAGGAAAAATTTCCTCTCATTAGCACACGCTTCCACGAGTCAAGTGCTTGTAGAGGACCAATGCACAAAGTCTTCTCCCATGGTACACAATCACTCACTCACTATGGAAACCAACTGCTACATCCACAATTCTTTTTAATTTTTTTAATGATAGTTTTGTTGCCTTTATCCCTATCTCTCTTCACTAGAAGAGACGGCCCAGAGATGGTCGCTCATACCAGCACTTTCAAATGGCTCTTAATTTATTGCGGCATTAATATGATTGTCGGTCCAAGTTGTGGGACACAATCACTGGTATAAGCACCGATATATACCACCGCAAATACCGGCAACAAAAACTATAATTTTTTCAACAAGGTGCATGTTTCCTTGCCACAACTGCTATGAATGACATATTGACATACTTTTTTAGTAGTTACAGCAAAGAAGCCACAGTCTGCTAAAAAAAACCAAGCGATCTCCAACTTTACCTCTCACTAACTTGATACCTATGGCATTGTGACAAAAACAAGCCATAAACATCTTGTTGGCTAGCATCCACAACTCCTCTTCCAAATCAATTGGAAGGTTAAGGCCATAAAATCATGCTACTATAAGTATATTCTCAAAAGACTACTAACAATTTGATTCAAACAAAAATAACCATATCAGAAAACAAAAAATACAAAAGCATAACATGTCAAAAGTTTCCATACAAACCATCTCCCACCATAAACAATACTTTGATTCCTCCATATAGACAAGTATCAATTGCAATGCAAACAAAAATTTAACCACAATGTACACAGATGAAAAAAGTAGACATATATTCGTAAATAAACAATTGACTATGTGAAGAACCATATCATTATCAACAAAAATATACAAAATTACCATCAACATATAGTACCCATAGCGACCACAATAACAACATATATGCTCTAGCAAATAAATACATGATAAGTAAGCGACAACTATCTCCAAAGTAGAGCAAACTTTGTGTCAAATGGTTAAAAACTTATAAGCGATACTTTGAGTCAAAATACACCCATCATATATATCAAAGATAATGAAAATAATCACATAAAAAATGAACATAAAGCATATAAGAAAAACCATATCTCATGCTCTCCCCTCAAGATGATAAATGGGACCAATCACCTTTGCCCTTAAATCTATCTCCATGTGCTCTAAAAGAGCAATAAGACCCTGTGAATAGCCATACTCCTCTGCCTGTAAAGGACGATGCCCTATGGCTAACTCTTGCAAAAAAAAAACATCAACTACACTTTGTGTATGCTCTATATTAGAAAATCCAAACTGTAAACAATTTTAAGAGAATGCAATAACACTTACAAACTTGTGGCATAAAGTATTGTTTATGCCGCTGCTCAAATGAGAAGCACCTACAATCTATAGTTTGTCGTTGTGGCCTCCCTATGTTGTCTATATTTATCTAGAGTCATCTCCATCTCTTTCCCTAGCTACACCCACCCATCTTTCTTGCAACTCTTTGCCCTAAAGGTAAAACTCTAGTGAGATGTGAATTCTCTTCTTGAGTCCATAGGTGAGGCATCTCAAGGTCTAAGGAGCACAAAAATTTAGTACCATAGACTCCTGCACAAGCCATCCCTTGGCAATGCTTTCCTCTAGATAAAATGAGTTCCTTTACAGGCTTGATAAAGCTCTCTAGAAAGAGCATCCACCTACTATGAACATCTACCTACGTGAACAATACTTTCCACCACAACTTTTTCAACAACATGTACTAGAGATGCATCTAAATTGTCAAAACACTTGCACAAAAGTGCTCCTCTATCATGCACACACCTCAATTAAATTCAAGTGCGCCTTTTCAATGAAATTCTTGTGGATCTCCTTTGAAGATATTCACCCTGCTAGCTTGTCTATTTTGTAAATGGTGTTTCTAATTTCATATGTGAGGAAATATTTTATAGCAATTGGAAGCACAAGCTAAACGAACTTGTGCCAATTGTGTGACTTTAGCCCATTGAGATCATCCTTTGTGAATGTTGTTTTCAGTCCATGTATGCATCTCGTAGGAGTCTTGAACTCTAAAATTTTCTTCTTGACCTATCACACCTTTGCTTTGCACATCACCCATGATCTTGGAAACTTAAATTTACCATCTATCTTTGTTTTGGGCCACAACTCTGAAGGAGTACGAGCGGAAGTGCGACGCGAGAGAGAGTGCGAGAAGAAGAGCACGACGATATGGTGAACTCGCTCTTCTGTAATGTGTAGAGCATAGTGAGTTCTTATTAGGTTTTTACAAAAGAATACGTGTACATACCTGGCGGCCCGCCCACTTACCTGGGCGACCACATTGGGCTTTATACCCCAACAACCTCCCACTTAAAGTCCAATGTGGTACTTTAAGTGTGAGAGAAGCTACTATACAAGCTAATATACAAGAGATGTAGAGAAGTGATGTACTACCCTACAGCTATCTGCTTGCGAAAATGCGCAAAGCTCTATGAGGGAAGTCCTTTTGTAAGTAGATCAGCAAGATTTTCTGTGGTGTGAACTTTGACAAGCTGAAGTTGCTTATCCTCGAGCATTTCCCTGATGAAATGATACTTCACATCCACATGCTTTGTCTTTGAGTGATAAACTGGATTGCGAGCCAATTGTATAGCACTTTGACTATCACAATATAACACAGGCATCTCTTCTTTGATTCCCAAATCTGTTACTAGTAGATTAAGCCAAGGGAGTAGAGATGTACTTTTATTGGCCAACAATGAAGGCAGACATACCAAACTATGTTGCCAAATGCATTGTATGTCACAACACAAAATATGATAGAGGGAAGCAGCTCGACTTGCTTCAGTCATTGCCTATACCAGATTCCCCATGGGAGAGTATATCCAATGGATTTCATCTTTAAATTACCCAATTCTATACATGGGAATACGGGAATATGGACAGTAGTAAATCGGTTTAGCAAGCAAGCATATTTTATAATAGTCAGAAAGACTATTAAAGGACACCATATTGCAACACTCTTTATCTCACAAGTCTTTAAGTATCATGGCTTACCAATGTCTATAGTATCCAATAGAGACCCAAGAATGAACAATTTTTTTTGGAAGGTTATTTGAGAATATGGGCACTAAGTTGAATTTTTGTTCGCCCTATCACCCTCAAAAGGATGGCTAAAGTGAGAAAGTAAATTCATTTATCATTGATCTACTTAAGGCCTATGTGGCATAAATAGATCAAAGACATTGATGGAAAAAGTACTTACCCTTAGTAGAGTATGCATACAATAACATTGTCCATACTTCTACAGGAAAAGCACCCTTTGAGGTAATTGAAGGAAGACCTAAACTCGCATTGATAGTCAAGACATTTGGGAAGATATTTGCTATTGATGAGTATAGTAGATATCTTAAAGAATCTTTTCAAAAGATCAAAGAAACTATATTCATTATGCAATAAAAGTAAAAGGTTGTTGCTGATAAGCAAAGATGAGCCTTGACCTTCAAAGAAAATCATTGGGTATTGCTCAAGTTTCCAAAAGCACGCCTAAGCCACACTACGGGCAAGCGAACACAAGGACGTCGAACAGGTCATCATAAATATTATGGTAAGTTGGCAAAAGATATCATGGCCCATTGCAAATTCTTAAGCCTCTCAATGGAATAACTTATAAGTTAAGGTTACCAAGTACCTAGTCCATTCATAATGTAGCTCATGTGAGCCTCTTGAAACCTTATTAGGGCGAGCCACCCAAAGAACCAATAATTGAAGAACCACCTGAGTTTGAGGGGCAAGGAGAGATTTTGCAGCCATAAGAGCATCCTACAACATGATGACAATGTTTCAAGAAGTGGTAAGACTATCTGAAGATATCTGATAAAATTTAAGAATTATCCTTTTGAAAAAGATGCAAGGTGGATGCAAGACATCCAAATAAAGCATTTGTAAACCTTGTAAATGCTTATAATGACTCATGTCAAAGGTAAGAATCAGACATGAACAAGTTAGCTATTGCAAGCATGTCTTTACTTAGCCCTACACCATCTTTTATAGTAGATTAGCAAGGTCTACTAGATGCTTGAGAGACTAAGCTATCGTAAGCATGTCTTATGGTATGCATACACTTAAAACTTATGAACATTTAAAACATAATTTAGAGTTAATTTAAAAAAGTATTTATAAATTATAAGCCTTCTAAGCATCAAGTGAAGTTAGTCACCACTTTGGAAGAATGTTGACGGTTAAAAAGGGATCCTCTGCACACAACAACAGGGCTAGCTATGACTTTATTTTCCCTACCCCATAGTCGAGGACGACTATGATTTTAAGGGAGAGGTAATGTCATGAATATTAATTTTAACCTTCTAAATGTATTTTTCAACTTATTTTAGCCATTTAAGTATAGGAAAAATAAAAAGAGAACAAGTCAAATTGATTAAGGAGTGATGGACCAACCGATCAAGGCTTGGGACCAAAAGGGAAAAAGTCCATAAAAGAGAAAGGCTAATTGCTATTCAAATTTTATCAGTCGTAGGTACAGGTCAAGAAAGGACGGATATATCCGTAGAAGTCTTGAGCAAAGGTACATGATTGAAAAAGGAGATGATTGAGAGCAATTATAGGAGTCTAAAAATATAACGTGTCTGTGTTAAACTCAAGTCATTTTAATATGTTAACCCTCATGCACATTCCTATCACCTAAGACGAACGCCGTATTATTTATTTGGTAGAGTCAGGTATCGGGCTTGTCGGTCCAATAGGAAAAGAGTAAGAGTGATCGTCGATGAGAGGCGCACTCTAACTGGAACATTCAAGGGATTAGTTGGCTAAGCATGGGCGCCCAAGTGTGAATGGGGCAAGCTCATATAAAAGTCAACTAAACCTAAAATTCAATGATTCTCTCATTTGTGCAATTGAAGAGTGCTCTTGCTCCATCTCCATCTTCTTCTTCTTCATTCCTTGTGTGTGTTTATATGTGTGTGTGAGAGAGAGAGAGAGAGAGAGAGAGAGAGAGAGAGAGAGAGAGAGAGAGAGAGAGAGAGAGAGAGAGTGTGTGTGTGTGCGATCGAGCATTGCGACGGTGGCACGATGGCGACAAAGCAGTTGAGCGCGGTGCAACGGCGACTCCTTCTTCTTCGCGGTGAGGAATCCTCCACGAGGACAGCAAGCGTAGAGCGGTGAGTGACACACCATCGCCATCTTTGAGCTTACAAGTTTAGGCTAGTTGCGTGCTTGGAGCCATTTGTGGCTCGCACACAGTGTATTGGCAAGTTCCCTTGCATTGACACGTGCGACATACGCGCATATTTTTGGCGCCGTTGCCGGGGAATCACCTTGCACTAACACTCAAGGGGCACTCTGTGCTTCTTCTGGGAGTCTTTGAGTTAGGAAGGAAGAGGAAGAAGAAGAAGTTATTTTCTGCAAGTTTTTATTTCCTGCACAATCTCTGTTTTCTGTCAATGCCTACTTGCACAGTTAGTAGTTAGTGTGTTAGTAGTGAATGAGTGTAATGGAATTTGCCTATTCAATTTGAGAATAGCAGAATTTAATGAGAGTACTTTCAAGAAATGATTTTGTGAGCATAGCTGGTAGACATAATTGAAGATAGCAACATAATCATAGCAATTAGTTAACTTGGCATAGACAATACTTTTGCAAGAGAGAGAGTTTAGAGAACATGACAACAATTGAGGACCGGATTTATGTGGAGCCGGTCCCCCCTCCAATAAGCATTTGTATTATGATTTCTCCCATAAAGAGAGACTTGTTACAATACAGTCTTTGTGTTCCTTGTGACCTAGGTGATGCCATGAAGATGGAAGGCTTCATGCACCACAAACATAACATAAACTTGAAGAAAGCTTTAACTATCCCAAGCCTCAGTCCCAAGACCTCAAACACCTTCGAAGGTGGAGAGAGCTAGCAGGGAATGAGGGTAGGGAAGAGGAAGAAGAAACATTTCGTAAGAGAAAGAATTAGTTCCTCACTTATCATACTCTTGTTGCTAGCATACATAATAGCATAGTAATGAAGAAGAAGGAGATGGCAAGCTTAAGCATTGAAGCATGGCTCTTGGTTGGATTTGCACTCCATAGCCAAGAGTGTTGGTGTAGGCTCTCAACCTCTACTTGCTTGGAGAGGGAGCTCTTGCACTTTGCATAGCACACAATGAGAGTGATTGTGAGTGTGTGTGGGTGAGTATACCCCCTAGGCACCCCCCTAGCTTGCTTGGGTCGACCCCCCCTTGTAGCTCATGCCTGAAGCTCATTGGACCCCTCCAGGCCTAGCCAATCACAAGCAGGAGCCATTACAAGCAACATGGGTAGCCTTGGGACAAGTGTCCCCCTTTCCCCTTTGAGAGAGAGGACTTGATAAATGCTAAAACAATTAGATAATTCATGTAATTTATCATTGGACCCCTTTGAAGCTTAGCCAATAGGCTTCAAGAAACACATGAAGGTAACATGGGTAGGGGCCTGACATGTGTCCTTGCTGCCTCTTCAAGTTGGGGCTTCCCTTGTGTGTGTGAGTGGGTGTTCTCTCTCTAGCTCCTAGGAAAAGGGCTCGCCCCCCCTCTTGTAGGAATGATTTTGACTTTAGGTGATCAAGCACCTTACTCATCAAGCATGACAAAGCACTTGAACTAGGGGGTGTTCCCACAAGCATCTCAGGCAAGCTTCTCAAGGCACCTCAAGTACCTTAATCATGCAGCAAGTCAAGCACCTCAAGCATGGAGCCAGTCAAGCACCTCAAGCATCTTAATCAAGCACCTCAAGCATGAAAAACACCTCAAGCATGACAAGCACCTCAAGCAGGACAAGCACCTCGAGCTTGGGCCGGGTTCCCACCTCAAGCTCATCAGCCCTAGCTTACCTAAGGTCAAAAGGACTTTTTCACACATTTATTGGAGGTCTTCAATGAAGCTAACCCTAAGGTCTTATGCTCCATTGGTTAGCCTTGCTCTTTGATAGACCATCTCCCTTTTGGGCCCCTTTACATTGGCCCCGTGTTGAGATAGATCTAAAAGCACATACCTATATCTTAACACTTGTTCCCGTTTATTCTCCCACATTAAGTGATCAATTTAATATGAGAAAATCATTTGGGTTAGTTAGATATTAGATTTTATGACATTACCTCTCTCTTGAAATCATAGTCGTCCTCGACTATGAGGTAGAAGAGATAAAGTCTTAGTCATTAGTCAATCGTACTTGGCGGGTAAAGGATCCCTTTTTACCCTACGACATCTTTCCAAGATGGATGACTAATCCATTTGGTGCTTGGGAGACATAGCTGCCGCAAGCATGTCTGCTCTTTAGTCCATTTCATTCTCCCAAAGTAGAGTGATAAATTCTACTTGGTGTTTGAGAGACGTCGTCATCACAAACATGATTCTAAGCATGCATACTAGTTAAATTTGTGCACAATTAAAAAGAGGACTAGTCATATAAGACAAAAACATGAGTTATTTAAAAGAAATTTGTACATTTGCTTACTCTAATGTAGCATTGTAAGCATTGACAAGGTTCATACTATCCTTAAGTTGTACTCCTTGCATCCATTTAGCATCTTCAAAAGGATAATTTTTGAACTTAATAAGATACCGTCGGATAATCTTACCATGTCGTAGTACCTTGTCTTCATGCCGAAGGATAGCTTCGGGTTGTAGCACCTCTTCTTGGTCTTCAACTTCGGGAGGGTCTTCAATAATTGGTTCAATTGGTGGCTCTCCTTTGTAGGGCTTAAGTAAGCTTACATGAAAGGCATTGTGTATAAGCCAATGGTTGGGCAACTTGAGTTGATAAGCCGTCTCATTGATAGGCTTCAAGATTTGGAAAGGACCATAGTATCTTTTTGCTAGTTTAGCATAATACTTTTGATGGCCCGTAGGATATTTGCCCGTCGTTTGCCTTAATCGAGCCTTAGGAAACTTGAGTAAGACCCAATCATTTTCTTTGAACATTAAGGCTCTTCTGTGCTTATCAACAACAGCTTTTTGCCTTTGTTGAGAGATGGCTATAGCCTCCCTAATCTTTTGAAAAGATTCTTGTAGGTCACGGCTATACTCATCGGCGGCGAAGATCTTCCCATGTACTTTCAGTAGCAAGGGACTTTTAGGTCTTCCTTCTATGATCTCGAAAGGTGCTTTGCCCGTAGAAGTATGTACAGTATTATTGTAGGCATACTCTACTAGCGGTAAATACTTTTCCCATTGTGAGCGTTGATCTACTTCGGTAACATAAGTCTTGAGTAGATCGAGTATCGTAAGATTGGCTATCTCACTTTGGCCATCCGTTTGTGGGTGATAGGCCGAAGAGAAATTCAATCTTGTTCCTAGATTTTCAAAGAGACCTTTCCAGAAATTACTGGTCATTCTAGGATCTCTATCTGACACGATGGATGTGGGTAATCCATGGTGTTTGAAAATCTGAGATATGAAGAGAGTTGCCATTTGATGTGCCTTAATAGTCTTTTTGACAGGAATAAAATGTGCTTGCTTGCTAAACCTGTCGACTATTGTCCATATTCCTGTATTCCCATGGATAGACTTGGGTAATCCAAAGATGAAATCCATGGATATACTCTCCCATGGTGAATTTGGAATAGGCAATGGCTGGAGTAATCCAGGTTGCTTCCCTCTATCATACTTGGTCTTTTGGCATACTACACATTTTGAAACATACTCTTGTATGTCCACTTTCATGGTAGGCCAATAGAAATACGTCTCTACTCCTCGGAGAGTAGGTTGAATACCTCTATGCCCTGCATATGGAGGAGCATGGGATTCATACATAACCTTCTCACGAAGGGAATGGGTAACACATAGCCTATTGCCGTGGAGAAGATAACCATCCTGCAAGGTGAATGGTTCCTCTTTCTTCCCCAAAGCAAGGGCTGACATTATGTCTCTAAAGTCAGGGTCAGTAGCATACTCATCTATCATAGAGGATAGATCATTGTGAGTAGCTATAGACACCGCATTAACTTTTGGTCGTCGTGAAAGTGCATCGGCAACTTGATTGTGCTTACCAGCTATGTGAGCAATATGGAAATTAAATTGCGAAAGAAAATTTGCCCACCTCATTTGTTTGTCGGAAAGCTTGGTTTGCGTCATGAAATACTTGAGACTTTGGTGGTCGGTTCGTAGGATAAATGGAGTCCCCAATAGGTAGTGCTTCCATGTGTCTAGGGCATGTAGAACAGCTAAAAGCTCTTTCTCATAAATGCCCAAGACTCGTTCATCACCATTGAGCCTTCGGCTCTCATATGCTATGGCATGCCCTTCTTGAAGCAAAACTGCTCCAAGGCAATCACCACAAGCATCACATTGGACCTCAAATGGCTTTGAGAGATCCGGAAGCACGAGGACTGGTTGGGAAGTAAGCTTCTCTTTGAGTTTTTGAAAAGCATTTTGCTCCTTAGCAGACCATACAAACTTAACGTTCTTCTTGGTTAAGTCGTGTAGTGGTCCTGCTACTTGAGAGAATTTTGCTATGAAGCGTCTATAGTATGCACACATACCAATAAAGCTTCTTAGCTCATGTAGATTCCTTGGGTTAGGCCATGATTTTATTACCTCTAACTTTGATGGATCCATACGAATACCATCGTGAGAGATAATATGGCCTAGATATTGAATCACTTGAAGGAAGAATTCACTTTTCTTTTGGTTGAGAAAAAGTTTGTTCTCACTCAAGGTTTGAAAAATCACTTGGAGATGTTGCTTATGTTCCTCCAAAGACTTGGAGTAGATGATGATATCATCGAAGAACACTCCAGTGAATTTTCGATATGGTCTAAAAATTTTCTCCATCAAACGATTGAACGTAGCTGGTGCATTAGTCAAGCCAAAAGGCATGACTAGATATTCATAAAGACCAAATGTTGTGCGAAACGTGGTCTTTAAGATATCCTCATCCACTATCCTTATTTGATGATAGCCACTCTTAAGGTCAATCCTACTGAAGTAGGTAGAGCCTTGTAGCTTATCAAACAGATCTTCTACCCGAGGTACGGGAAATCTGTTTTTGATAGTGATATGGTTTAGTGCTCGATAGTCCACACACATACGGTATGTACCATCTTTATTTTGCACTAAAAGGACTGGAGAACAAAAGGGAGAGGAACTAGGCCTCACCATCCCTTTGTCTACCAGCTCTTGTACTTGCCTCATGATCTCCTCTTGTTGAGCTTGTGAGACTCAATAAGGAGGTTTGTTAGGCGGTGAGCTTCCTGGAAGGAGCTCAATACGATGGTCATCATCCCCTCGTTTTGGAGGTAGGTCCATAGGGATATCATCGATGAACACATCTTGGAATCCTTTTAGAAAAGTAGGCAAGTCTAACTCTTCTTGATTCCTATCATTTTCATTTGATGAAACATTATTAGCTTTTAGAGACTCTTTGACATAAATCATGTACGCAGAAACTGAGCTCTTCATTGATTTATCAAAAGAAAGAGGATTTACAAGTGGAATAGTGCGACCACGCTCACTAGCATCTATATACATGTTCTTTCCCCTGTAGGTGAAGTAAATTCTCCTTTCAGGGAACTTCATGTTGGCAGCCATGCGATCAAACCATGGTGCCCCTAGGATAACATCCTGATGTTGGAGGGGAGAGATGAAGAAGTCTTCTTTGTCGACATAGCTTTGGACATGAAGCCTCAACTTCCCAATCAAGGGAGTAACGGAGGCTTGTTGTCCCTTGAAAGCTGCATCAGCTGTTACTATATCTCCCATCTCAAAAGCTTGAATGCCCAACTTGGTGGCCAACTCTATTGATATGAAGTTGAGAGTAGAGCCAGGATCAAACAAGATGAAGGCATCATGCTCTCTTACCTTTCCCCAAGCATAGGAGAGTGATGATCCTTTGCAATGAGCATCCTCTTTTGGAGCTTCGATGGTGGAAGCCCTAGGAGTCTCATTGCGAGTATTCTTCTTGGGGCAAGAACGATAGCCATGTCCTTGCTCCCCACACTTGAAACACTTATGGTCCTTGCGAAAAGCTTCAAGCTCTTCAGGAGAGAGTTTGTTTTTACCTTTGTAAACTCCCTTCTCCTTGGACCGATTGTTGTTGTTGTTGTTGGAAGTGCCTTGGGAATTATTTTGAGCATTGGATTTCCCCTTTGCATCATTTTTATCTTTGTTTTCCATGGGCTTGACATTACGTCTAGCCCCTTGATGGAAATTGATGCGTGAAGCAACCATGGTGTGGTGGATTACTTCGGTAATAGTACCGGGCCTTTGAGAGTTGATATATTCGGCCATCTCTTCAGGTAATCCCGCATAGAATTGTTGTCTTTGCTCGGCAAAGTCTATCTTTTGAAAGACAGTAGCTTTGAGATGTAAATCCCAAAACTTATCTACATACTTGTTGATAGACTCATTAGAGAGGAGCTTCAAGCCGCGCCATTCGGTAAGAACTTTATCTTTAGTATCGCTTGGAAGAAATTGCTTCATGATGGAAACTCATAGAGTTTTCCATGTCTTTGGGGCTTCTCCATTGCCACGAAGGCTAGCCCACCATTGACGAGCTGATTTTTGGAAGTGCATAGCTACATGGCGTAGCTTGGAGGACTCTGTGAAGCCCTCGTCCCCAAAGGCCGCATCAAATTGCTGGATGAAGGCCAACACTTTGTCGGTAGCACCAAAGGTGCCATCGTAGGTGAGAAAAGAGATACTCTTTCCTCCCTCCTTGAACTTCTTTAGCTTTTGTGACCTTCGCCATGCAGGAAATGATTTGCGATGTCCTCCCCTCTTGTATTCTTTAGGAGAATAGCCATAACTTTCATCGGAAGAGAAGGAAGGTGAAGAAGAAGGAGAAGAGGGTGACCTCTTCCTAGCCCTTTTCTTCCTTTGTTTCCTCTCTTGCCTTTGAGAGTGATGAGGAGAAGGACTATGGGTTGCTCTTTTCCTCTTGGGAGGAGTAGGCGATCGTCTAGACCGCCTTCTTCGTGGAGCCACATCTTCAGAAGAACTTAGACTTTCATTACTTTCTTTCTCTTTGGATTCCTCCTCTCGAATGGGGGAGAGTCTTCTTTTGGGGGTCTCTTCAAGAGGCATCCTAAGCTCTCTCTCCTCTTGGAGAGGAAGGGAAATTCCATAAGCACGAAGTTGTTGAGTAACTTCGGCTTGCAAGGTAGGGTTGCCCATAGCTTGTTGCAACCTAGTCACAAGATAATTCACAAACATGGGAGCATCATCATTAGCACCTTCATGTGCAAAATCAAAGCTATCAATGTTCATTCTACTCTCTTGATTATTGTCAGCCATGATAACAAAATTTTATGTATGTACTTAGTGTATGCTTTGGCAATTCAAAACCTTAGTTGCCACTCCTCTTAGCCTTTGAAAATCGGCTCTTAAGTATCTACACCCACGGCTCAAAGTGGTTAATTATAGAGAATAGAGGAGTAGGTCTAACATAGCAGAGTTCTTTCGGACTTCTTATGGCTCAATAATGGTAAAGCCGTAGGCAAGTCTAAAAAGACTCCATTATTAAGTCCAAAGCTCCCGAGGTGTGCACCATCCCCCACATAGTGGGCTTAACAAAACCGGTATTAGATCCCAGTTCCACTTACTCTATTATAATTAACAACATCAAGCATTTATAGGCTACTTAAGGACCTCTCTTCTTAAGCAAGAAAAGAGAAACCAAATGCTCTGATACCAATGTAATGGAATTTGCCTATTCAATTTGAGAATAGCAGAATTTAATGAGAGTACTTTCAAGAAATGATTTTGTGAGCATAGCGGGTAGACATAATTGAAGATAGCAACATAATCATAGCAATTAGTTAACTTGGCATAGACAACACTTTTGCAAGAGAGAGAGTTTAGAGAACATGACAACAATTGAGGACCGGATTTATGTGGAGCCGGTCCCCCCTCCAATAAGAATTTGTATTATGATTTCTCCCATAAAGAGAGACTTGTTACAATACAGTCTTTGTGTTCCTTGTGACCTAGGTGATGCCATGAAGATGGAAGGCTTCATGCACCACAAACATAACATAAACTTGAAGAAAGCTTTAACTATCCCAAGCCTCAGTCCCAAGACCTCAAACACCTTCGAAGGTGGAGAGAGCTAGCAGGGAATGAGGGTAGGGAAGAGGAAGAAGAAACATTTCGTAAGAGAAAGAATTAGTTCCTCACTTATCATACTCTTGTTGCTAGCATACATAATAGCATAGTAATGAAGAAGAAGGAGATGGCAAGCTTAAGCATTGAAGCATGGCTCTTGGTTGGATTTGCACTCCATAGCCAAGAGTGTTGGTGTAGGCTCTCAACCTCTACTTGCTTGGAGAGGGAGCTTAATTATTATTTTAAAAATCAAAAATATTTAAGCATGAGGCGTGAGTGTGTTCTACAATTTTTTTGGATCGGGATCATTTTCCCAAGCCCAAGCCCAGGCCCAGACCTCAGTCCTCAGTCTTATGATATATACCAGACTCACTCTTATATATATACCCTACCTCCACAAGAGGGAATGAGGGCATAAGGGATAAGTTCCTCAAGTCCTCCACCAACTCCTTCACACTCACCCTTTGGACTTACTAATTCTAGCCCTCTCCTCACCTAGGAAAAGACTAGTTTTAGGATTCTGAGGGCTGTACGTAATCGAACCGGGGGCTGTAAAGCACGGTACGTCCCTCTAGCCAAGACGCTCATTTTGAGCTATCGCACGTCATATTCTGTGGCTCAGTTAAAAAAGGAGCTAAAAATACAAAAAAAGGGTTGTAAACACCTAAAAGAAAAAAACTAGGTGAGCAGTCTCCAGAGGCACTCACCAACACCTCTAGAGTGTCGAGGTCACATGCACCTACGCTCTGGGCGTGTGCTAGAGAACGAGCACATTGAGAGTGTTTCCCTTTATGCGGGCACTCATTATTCCTCTACCTTAGGCTCTAGGCCCTCAGCGGGAACCCAAGGTAGTACCACTATGGACCCGTATATAGCATCTAGTGACTCTTCCTCTGACTACGATGTCCTGGAGGGTTACCCAATGCCTAATTCTGATAGCTCAAGCCAAGACATGCATGCCACAGGCCCGCGGTCCGGGCCGAGCGTGCTTACCCGCTTGAAGGAAACCTTTAGTAGAGCCACTCGCTTCGAACATGGAACTAACGATGTAAATGAGGGGGTGGGGAAGTAAATTCGCCATTCACGACCAACGTAGACCCTATGCCCTTAGAGAATGTGCACGTGAATACTCCATTCACTGCACCCCCTGACTCTTTAGAACTATTTCCTTCTGAGGTTATATTACCTGATGGTAGAAGCCTTGCCGAAGTGTAAGAGGTTGAGCGATATATCATTGCGGCTAGGGAAAAGAAAATCGAGAGCTTACGTAAGGCGGAGCAACGAAGAGAGTTAAAAGCGAAAGCTCCTATGTCAGTATCTTTGCTAGGAGAGCAATCGAGTGCTCCTAAATTAGCAACCGCTAAGGGTCAACCCATGGAGAGCCACATTGCATCTAGTTCAAAGGACACCCCTACCACCTCAAGCTTAGATGGAGCGTTCCTAAATGAGAACTGGGAGTACAAACTACAAACGGAAACTCTAACTGACCTATACACAGGTCACACCTATCACGTGGGTTGGTTAGATGTCCTACAATCTACAACGGGTGCTACTAGTGTGGAGGATCAACAACAAAGAGTTTGTGAGGTCATCCATAGGGTTATTGAGCTAGAGAGACAGAACAAGGGGATCCACATGCCTTCAACGGGTCTCATGAGATTCTTCGATACAGGGAAAGCTAAACAACCGACCTTATTGCAAATGGAGACTCCCTCGGTAAGTCCGATGGATCCTCCATATATTGTTTCGCCAAGGGTCTCAGTGCAATCTGAGCCCACAAGTGATAGCTTTACTTTTCCAAGTCTAGCGCATTTTTCTCTTGATGACACCATGGCTACCATGCCGACTCCAATGATGGGCATGCCAAGAAACATGCCATGGACCTCATTTGTTAGTAAAGCACCGCTATATGGTAGCTCAATGCCGGCAACAACCCCTACAAGTGTGTATCAATCGTATGCACCTATGGGTCCTCGCACTCATGTAGCCCCTACCCCTCCCATTGTTTCAACAACCTATGCTCCAAAACCACAACACCCAAGCTCTTATTTCCATGGGACCATATTGGCTACCATTAGCATGTCACATACAACGTCTGCTATGCCTAGGGCCACACATATGAACTTTGGGCCGCCATATGGCACCACACCATATCAAACGTGGAACCCAAGGGCTTCCTATGCGCCAAGACCAATGCCAATACCTACTCCACATGTAGTCTTTGGAGCGCCTTCACCCACGGTGCCTGCTCACTTAGGTGACTTGGCAACATTTGCTCAACCTATCTGTCGATCTATTGCTGAGAATATGCGTAACACGCCTGATAGAGAGACTAGAAGTAAGGCAATACAAATAGCCAAGCTCACACAAAAATTTAGTGGAGACGGGGATGTGAGAAAGCATATCGAAGTGTTTGAACAAATAGGCGATTCTCTAGGAGAACACAATGACCTGCATAAAACTAATGCTTTAAGGCTAGCCTTAAGTGGGAAGGCCGGGGATTGGTATAGAACCCTAAGTATAGAAGCAAAAACGATTTACCCTACTCTTAGGAGACTGTTCTTAAAAGAATACATACGAGAGGGAGTGCTTTGGGGTGTAGCCTCTCAGCTCCAGGAAGCCCAACGAGAGGAAGGAGAGTTGGTGAGAGACTTTATTAGTCACTTGAAGCATTTGAATTCTCCTTGTAATCCAAATGAGCGCTTCAATAATAATCAACTGCTTGATAGATTCATTAGGGGATTACGACATGAGGATATCTACAATGACCTAGTCATTAGAGGTATCACCACTTGGGAAGCAGTCACCACCAATGCGATCCAATTGGAGGATAATTTAATGATTCAAAGAGAAAGAGTATCTATTGAGCCTAAATCTATTAGCTCGCAAGCATCGGGGCATCAGCCAATGACCCTAAAGCCTATTGCTAAGGAGCCAAAGATATATGAGATGACTTTAGCAGATCTCACCAAGGCCATTCAAGAGAGTCTTAGAGATACTCGTGCTCCGCAAAACAATCATATGTATCCAAGAAGGGAGTAACAATGGTTCTTAGTATGCTATGGACCTCATAGTCCTAGTGAATGCCCTACTTTTAGAGTAAAACTCAATGGGAACTGCAATGCCTGTGGGAGGTATGGTCATCGAGCTAAGGATTGCATAGTATTTAAGCGCGCGATGGCCAATAGACCAACCTTAGCATGGACAGACACACCTCGAGTGCCTGCATTGATGCCGGCCCCACGGACCTCCACACTCATAGCATTGAAGAGGTGGTCTCTTAGCAGTGTAATTGATATTTTGGCCTCTTTCCGCAAGAGCAGCTACTTGATATAAAGGTTTGACTTGTCCCCAATAGTCCTCCATGTAGTATTGTGGACTTTCTTCAAGCACATCCATCCCATAGGCGATATTAGGATCTATATCTTCCTCATAGCCTTCCAAACAAGAAATAGATGACTCACAACCCACTTGATTCACAGAAGTGATTCTCGGATGTGGTGGTTGCGGTCCTAGCACTGGAGGTGGTAAGGGTGTTGTTTGAACAACATTTTGGGCCCTAGGGACCATGTGTTGTGTTGTTTGTTCAAGAGGTGGGGCCGGCATCAATACAAGCACTCGAGGTGTGTCTGTCCATGCTAAGGTTGGTCTATTGGCCATCGCACGTTTAAATACTATGCAATCCTTAGCTTGATGACCATAGCTTCCACATGCATTGCAGTTCCCATTGAATTTTACTCTAAAAGTAGGGCATTCACTGGTACTATGCGGTCCATAGCATATTGAGCACCATTGTTGCTCCCTTCTTGGATACATATGATTGTTTTGCGGAGCACGATTGTCTCTAAGACTCTCTTGAATACCCTTGGTGAGATCTGCTAAAGTCATCTTAGATATCTTTGGCTCCTTAGCAATAGGCTTTAGGGTCATTGGCTGATGCCCCCATGCTTGTGAGCTAATAGATTTAGGCTCAACAGACACTCTTTCTCCTTGAATCATTAAATTATCCTCCAATTGGATCGCATTGGTGGTGACTGCTTCCCAAGTGGTGATACCTCTAATGACTAGGCCATTGTAGATATCCTCATGTCGTAACCCCCTAATGAATCTATCAAGCAATTGGTTATTGTTGAAGCGCTCATTTGGATTACAATGAGAATTCAAATGCTTCAAGCGACTTATAAAGTCTCTCACTGACTCTCCTTCCTCTCGTTGGGCTTTCTGGAGCTGAGAGTAGGGTAAATCGTTTTTTCTTCCACCCTTAGGGTTCTATACCAATCCCTAGCCTTTCCATTTAAGGTTAGGCTTAAAGCATTGCTCTTATGTAGGTCATTGTGTTCTCCTAGAAAATCACATATTTGTTCAAACACTTCGATATGCTTTCTCACATCCCCGTCTCCACTAAATTTTTGTGTGAGCTTGGCTATTTGTACTGCCTTACTTCTAGGCTCTCTATCAGGCGTGTTACGCATATTCTCAGCAATAGATCGACCAATAGCTTGAGCAAATGTTGCCAAGTCACCTAAGTGAGCAGGCACCGTGGGTGAAGGTGCTCCAGAGACTACATGTGGAGTAGGTATTGGCATTGGGCTTGGCGCATAGGAAGCCCTTGGGTTCCACGTTGGGTATGATGTTGTGCCATGTGGTGGTCCATAGTTCATATGAGTGGCCCTAGGCATAGCAGACGTCGGATGTGACATGCTAATGCTAGCCGGTATAGTCCCATGGAAATAAGAACTTGTGTATTGTGGTTGTGGAGCATAGGTAGTTGAAACAATGGGAGGGGTAGGGACTACATGAGTACGTGGATCCATAGGTGCATACGATTGGTTCGCACTTGTAGGTACTATTGCAGGCATTGAGCTACCATGTAGCGGTGCTTTACTAACAAACGAGGTCCATGGCATGTTTCTTGGCATTCCCATCATTGGGGTAGGCATGGTAGCCATGGTGTCATCAAGGGAAAGACGAGCTAGACTTGGAAAAGTAAAGCTATCACTTGTGGGCTCAGATTGCATTGAGACCCCTGGCGAAACAACATATGGGGGATTGATGGGACTCACTGGGGGAGTCTCCATTTGTGATAGAGTGGGTTGTTTCCCTTTTCCCATGTCTAAAAATCGCATAGGACCTGTCGAAGGTATGTTTATTCCTTGATTTTACCTCTCGGATTGGATAATCCTATGGATGACATTGCATGCTTCAAGGTAAAGATTCACAATCTGAGGAGTATCTGCTAGGTCCTTCTCCTCCATCCACTTCGCATCCAATGCGGGATAGTTCTTGAATTTAACCAAGAACCTTCTTATCGCTTTACCCTTTATCTTTTTGTCTTTATGTGCCAAGATCTTTTCTGGAACAAGGATCTCCTCGTTTTCTTCAACTTCGGGTTGTTGTCACGAGATTGTGGCAACTTCTGTGTTGGTTTTCTTTAAGGGAGATTTTATTTCCTTTGTTTATATCCCTCTGGAAATCTAAACGCCCGGGAGTTGCATGGGCAGTGTGGAACGGACGGGAATGTCCAGTAAGAGTCTAGGTCGGATAGGCACTTACCTTGTTTGACCAGTTGACACTGAAGATGGACAAGTAGACAAGAGACTAGCACCAATATTAGACCCATGGGTCGTGCAAAGGAGAAGAGATTCTGAACCAAACATCAATTCTACACCAAACACAGACATATCCGAGCACTATATTGAGGAGGAGCACATTGAAGAGATGCTTGACGCATCCCTTGGCATGGAAACCAAACCACAAAGGGTGACAAAAAAAGGAGCAAGGTAGAGGCAATCAGAAAGATGTAATGTCCAACAAAAAAAGGAGGATATGCTTTGCAATCTTGCCCATCTTCCACTCTATAACGGAGTGAAAAATTTCGTATTGTGTGCATATGGTAAAAATCTTTCTCTATCTCTATTTATCTTTGTTGAGGATATCTTATCATCCAACCCTCTCTCTTTGTCTTTTATTTTATCATATATGCAACCATCTCTCTTTGTCTCAATAAAAAACCCACATGAAACGGTCATATCCAACTTTAACCCCAAACCCTAACTTGGTACTTACGACATTGCTATAAAAGTAAGCTAAGCATAAATATCTTCTCTCTTTCCTTATCTTATATTCCTCTACCTCTCTTTCTTTATTTCTTTGTCTCTCTTCTATTTTTTTATTTAATTCCTAGTTAATTCTTTCTTTTTTTCTAGTTAATTAGTTTTTTAATTAACTTTCATTAATTAACTTTCTTTGTCTCTCTTTTAATTTTTTTTGTTTAATTTCTTTTTTATTCTTTCATTTTTTTCTTGTTAATTAGTTCTTTAATTAACTTTCATTGGTTTCTTTTTCTTTCATTTTTACTTTATAAAAACAATCAAACACATGTGTTTTCTTAAAGATAAAAGTGATTAATCTACAGCTAAAACAAATATAAATTACTTGTTTTAATCAATTATCTACTTAACTTAGTTACAAATGCAATAGAAAAACTAAATAGCTTTTAGGTAATTAATTAAACTACTCTATTTAACATTTATTTAATTAACCTACTTAATATTAGCATAATTTGTTACCATATACATGTGGTAGTGATGTGTGTGAACATACCTAGGACCGCTAGGGTATTTTTTCCCTCACTACAAGGAGGTTCTTTCCCTCGTGCATTGTATATACGCCCATCACTCTAGGGCTAACTTATCTTTCCATTGCACACTAAGTAATATACTCTTTGTTGTGTGACTTGAGCTTCCTTCGTCTTCTCCAAGCGATGTGTGTTTTCTTGAAACCCTAATTCCGACAATTGGTATCACAACAGGTTGCGTTCTCTCGGGCTTAGTCGTCTACAGCTCCAGCACACGCCTTCTCACTTTCTCCGATTTTGGCGAGCGTTCACAGGTCAATAAATATTTTGGGAGAGCTCGTAGAGCTTGTTCTTCTCAGACAATTTCCTTGTGCAAACTTTCTTGGTGCCTTGCAAGATTCTTACCAAACTTTTGCTAGTACTTAGAGACTTATTACCCAAGGAAATCCTGAAGTTGTCAAGTTTAATGCATTGTGCACATTGTTGTTGCAAGAGTCACTTTCCAAAAAAAAAAAGGGGGACTAGACAACATCCAGTTGAACCTGCCTTTATTGCTGCTCAAAGAAAGGGTGGTAACAGCAATGTAGCCACTTCTCATGGTTCTTCTGTAAGCGGTAAATCACATGTTCCTAATGCTTCTGCTAGCAGCAATTTGTCAAAAATTTTGGTGAAAAGGGAAAAAAGAAGATGAGTTTCCACTATTGTAAAGCTAATAATCATTTGTTCAAGCAATGTCCTAAGTTGAAGGCCAAAGAGGCTAAGAAGAAAGAGGTTGGCTCCACTACTAATGCTGGTTCCACTACAAATGCAGCTATTGTTGAGTCTTCTGTGAAAGGAGACTGTGATGCTGATGTTGATGCACAATGGGTTTAGTGCAAAGTGTACCTATAATCCTGTTGTCCATGATGCATGCATGTCGGTTGCTGCAAATTCACATGTGTGGTATTTTTACAATGGTGCTACAAAGCACATTACCTCACATCGTGATTTGTTCACCTCTCTTGAGTATGTCCCTCATGGGAATTCAGTTACTTGTGCCAACAATGCCTCTTATCTGGTTCAGGGAGTTCTTTTACAATGCCTCTTATCTGGTTCATTTGCTTATTGCTGCAAATGGTAGTTCTTTTACACTTGTTGATGCACTTTATGTACCTGGAATCAAGAAGAATCTTTTTTTGTATCTGCACTTGCTAGACTTGGACTTGTAGTCAGATTTTTGGACGATAGATGTACATTACATGATCTCAGTTTTGGTGATGAAATTGCTGCATTTGGATGACAGATGTACAGTACATGATCTCAGTTTTGATGATGAAATTGTTGCATTTGGTATTTTATGTCCTGGGTTGTATAAGCTCACTTTGTATATAAGTGTGGGCAGAATTTTGCAAATGCAGTTGTGGATTCTAAGGCTATTTCAGATGCAAAACTTTGGCATGCACGTTTTGGACATATGAAATTTGCCAGTTTATTGCGTTTGCAGAAATTCGTTATGGTTGCTTCTTTGCCACCTCTTGAAGCACCTGTCAAACATGTTTGTGAAGGCTGTATTTTGAGTAAGATGCAGCATTGGAAGTTTCCAAAGGATGGTTCAATTAGGGCCACATGCACGTTGCAGCTTGTGCATAGTGATGCTTGTGGGCCCATGTAAACTCCATCCTTGGGTAATTACCTTTACTTCGTGACTTTCATTGATGATTACTCTAGGCATGCATGGTGTACCCGCTTAAAGCAAAGTTTGAAGTGTTTACGTACTTCAAACAATTTCTAGCTATGGCTGATAATGCCTCAAAATGTACTATTTATGGGCACCTCTTTTCAGTGGTGGAAGTTCGAATGTAAATTCAAATGAGGTAAATGTACAGCCTATGGGAGTTTTTGAAAATGTTGCAGATCAGCCTATTTTTGATGCAGACGTACATGATGTACTTGATGAGGAAAGGGTTGAGAATGAGCAGGCTAGAGGTATGTCAAAATGGCTGGTGCATACTTTGCGTGACATGATGTGTGCAAATGTACTTGATGAGGAAAGGGTTGAGAATGAGCGGGCTAGAGGTATGCCAAAATGGCTGGTGCATACTTTGCATGAAAATAAATTGGATGCACCTTTGTCTAGTCTCGCACTAGTTCAAGCTCTACATCTTATGCATCAGATTGTTATGCTTTGGATGTTTCTAGCTTACATGTTTGAGGAACCTCTGTCTTTTGATGAAGCACAAAATTCAAAAAATTGGATAGCTACCGTGCAATCTGAATATGATGCACTATAAAAAATGACACATGGACTTTATGTGATTTGCCTCCAGGAAAAAAAGGCCATTGGTACGAAGTGGGTTTACAAGTTGAACGCAAGCCGCAGATGGTGAGATTGATCGCTATAAGACTCGACTTGCTGCAAAGGGTTATGCATAGCAAAAATGCATAGATTATGAAGAGACTTTTTCTCCCACTTGTGTATGACTAATGTGCATTCTGTTACCGTGATGTGTGTGAACACACTTAGGACCGCGGGGGCACTTTTTCCCTCTTTAGGAGGTGTGTGTGTGTGTGTGTGTGTGTGTTGTTGTTGCTTTTAGACTAATACCTATACACAAAAGAACATACCAGTTCAAAAGACAGTTGGCTTTAGACAAAGGACAAGGATTAGCACAAAAATGACTTAGTCTTTGATTCAATTTTTTACATCATAGTGAGAATGAGGTATCATTCCAATGATTTGTACATAAGATAGTTAAAAACAATAGATGCTAAAGTATAGAGGTCAAGTATTGTCAAGAGAAAAGATCTTTTTGGTAGCAAAGCCAAATAGATCCTAAGTAAATATAGAGTCTCACCTGCATCCATATAAGCAAGACAACATATTTGTTAGCCTTGAATACGTATTAAAGGTGTCAATGAACCTATCGATTGTTATACATGTCCTACTTAAAACCTTTTAAACTTATACCTACCATCCATGAAGAGTTTAAAATGTAATGATGTTGTCACAATGAGATTCAAAGGCCATTACTTTATCAAGTAAAATGTGTTTTGCAAAAAGATTTTATAAAATTCATTTTAGGCTTGTGATTAGAAGGCCATCACCCCTTGTAATCCAAGTTGTACATTTATAATAAGTTTGTAGAAGTAGCTAGTTAACCCTATTTTTTAAGAAAATTATATATGATAATTAGATAAAATTTTGATCAGAAAGCTATCGCCCCTTATGATCCAAGTGTCTTAACCATTTTCTTATCCCATGAAGCTCCTATTATTATTTATGCTTTAAGAAGTTCTTGCTATGTAATGAAATAAAAATGACTTGATCACATCTTAGTTCAAACCACTTACAGTGTAAACTGGTCTTTGTAATCAAGAAGTATACTTAAATATTTTATATGTGTTATCTTCAATCACCTAATATCCAACTCCTTAGTGAGGTCCACTTATAGTATCCAAAAAGATATGCCAACCACTAACCACTAAAGCTATGCTAACTACCAACAGGCATTGTTTTCCAATATGCCTTATAGCCAAAGCCCCTTTTATAGTTTAAAGTGTTTTTTTTGTGAACAAATTATTGAAAAGAAAAAATTGTCAGTAGCCAGGTATCACAACTCATCCATGACCATAAGAGGGTAGGTTGCCCTTGCAGATGTTGGAAATAGAACATAGAGCTAAGCCATATAGCAGACACAAGGCTAAATGAATTCCATATTGCAAACAGCCAAGTAGAACGCACATGACAATTATTTTTCATCAAATTTGAAAACTAGAGTGGTTGCAGTGAGCTCCAAAATGTAACAGTTTAGGACAGGAAACTCAGCTATAACCAGGCATCAATGATTTCCACAACGCATACAATGAGCCAGTAAGCAAATCACGCTCCTCACTTCACATTATGCAAGACCAGACAAGATTCGAGGCTAAGTGAGGGATGAGAGGATCCCTTAGCTTTGTAAAGAATTTCCATTAGTTGAATACGGTTGGCTATGATTGTCGGCTATGCTCCAAGAATCAGCACAATACCAAGGAGATGCAATCCTCTCCTTAATGAATAGTAGGAAATGTAAGCCCACCCGGTCTGTTTAGCACAAAAAACATTCCCAGGCTTCGTATACAAGATCGACTACAAGACCAAAATAAGTGTGCACAAAATGATGTCAGGGGTAATAAACACATGAAAAGCCAGTTTAGGTTATTGTTCTTCCCCACAAGTCTTGGCAGTTTAGTCAAATGTAGTTTAGGGATGAGTTCCATCAAATGTACAGAAGCAAAATGTTGTAAGCCAATAGAAAGGTAATTTAGATATGTACGGGGGTGACATCGACTCATGAACAATCAACAAATATGACTTAGGTCACTCCTAATGCATATAAACCAAAAAGGGCTATAAGTCAGAAAAAGGGGGGTCCGACCCATATGCGGGCCATAAGTTTTGCTAAAAACCATCAGATCACACCATTGAGACAAAAGCAGAAGTGGATGTGTGTGTGAATTCCTGGAGAAGCAGCCCATGTAAAGCAAAGTGACCAATTGTGTGTGTGTGTGTGTGTGTGTGTGTGTGTGTGTGTGTGTGTGCACCCGTGCGCGTGCGCGCCCACCCTAACCCAAGCACCATACTCAATGAGTCGCCAGTAGGCCCATTGAGTATGGGCTGACTGCCTCATCAAGTTGATGAGAGTAGAATAGTCAAGTTTGAAATAAAAGGAGTTGCAATCATAGCAAAAAATCCATGAATCTCAATGAAACAATAAGTGACAATGTTGATAGAGAGGATTATACTCCAGTCGGAGTTTTAAGGCTTTGTTAGCCAGTAGAATATAGTATGGATGCCATTCAAAATCAGTCATAGAGGATTGCCATGCTTATAACACTTTCAATGGATAGTCTTCAAAAGAATCGTCCCACCAAGAGTAGTCCGTTTATGAGTAGAAGTGATCCTAAAATCATAAGAATCGATATAATTAACCAAGGGTAAGTAATTCTAGATTAACCTGCAGCTTGAAACTAGCAGACTCAAAGACTACAGTAGCTGTGAGCACGAATCCGATATATAGATAAGAAAAGACCACCTAACACCTGTCAACCTAACAAGGAATAAACGACAGTGGGTCAATCCAAGCCTATAGGCAAAAAATCTCCAAAGCCAGTGTCCTTGGGTTTAGTAAACTAGGAGGACCTTGTGTTTAGGACGTGTGTGTTGCTTCTTTTAGACTAATACTTATACACAAAAGAACATATAAGTTCAAAAGACAATTGGCTTTAGACAAAGGACAAGGATTAGCACAAAAACAACTCAGTCTTTGATTCAATTTTGTACATCATAATGAGAATGAGGTATCATTCCAGTGATTTGTACATAAGATCGTTAAAAACAACAGATACTAAAGTACAGAGGCCAAGTATGTCGGTGATGGATAGCAGCAAAGCCAAAAAGATCTTAAGTAAATATAGAGTCCTCACCTACATCCATATAAGCAAGACAACAGATTTGTTAACCTTGAATACATATTGCAGGTGTCAACAAACCTATCTATTGTTAACCATGTCCTATTTAAAACCTTTTAAACTTAAACCTACCATCCATGAAGATTTTAATTCACCAAGTATCAAAAACATGTAATGGTGTTGTCACAATGAGACCTGGAGACCATTACTTTATAAAGTGAAATGTGTTTTTCAAATAGATTTTATAAAATCATTTTAGGCTTGTGATTAGAAGGCCATCACCCCTTCTAATCCAAGTTGTACCTTTATAATAAGTTTGTAAAATTAGCTAGTTAACCTTATTTTTAAAGAAAATTATATATAATACATAGATTAAATTCTGATAAGAAGGCCATCACTCCTTCAAATCCAAGTGTCTTAACCATTTTTTAATCCCATGAAGCTCCCTTATTATTTCTGCTTTAAGAAGTTCTTGTTCTGTAATGAAATAAAAAATGACAATCACATCTTAGTCCAAACCACTTACAGTCTAAAGTGGTCTTTGTAATCAAGAAGTATATGTAGGATTTTATATGTGTTATCTTCAATCAACTAATATCCAACTCCTTAGTGAGGTCCACTTACATTATTCAAAAAGATATGCCAACCACTAACCACTAAAGCTATGCTAACACCCAACAGGCATTGTTTTCCAATATGCCTTATAGCCAAAACCCCTTTATAGTTTAAAGTGGTTTTTTTGTGAACAAGTTACTGAAAAGAAAAAATTGTCATTAGCCAGGTATCGCAACTCAGCCGTGACCATAACAGGGTAGGTTGCCCTTGCAGATTCCCAAAGTAAACCCCTTGTTAGGTAGGTAATGAAATAGCTATCACCAAGGTGTGCGACATAGGTAAGCCAGATATGTTAGCTGGTTATGTTAACAGGTAAAACCAGTATGTGAACAGAGGTTAACCTTATCAACATAACATCCATTAGGAGAAATATGGATCTTGCATGGGCCTTGTAAGGAATCTTAATTTTTAAGGATTAAGGCTAATGTTGTGTAGGGTTAAGGGGACAAGGACATTCAAGAAGCTAGGTTTGAGTAGGTTTTTCTAGCCTTTTTTTTAGACACATGTAGGATGTGGACCTAGGAGGTCACCTTCTCTCTCTAGCTTTTTGAAAGTGAAGGGAGTAAAGAGGTGTGGCCACATCAGCAAAAACGTGGGTCACTAAGAGCCAAAATTTGACTTTAAAAAAAATAAATATTTTTACTTCTTTTTTACTTAAAACTTCCCCCCAACATATATGCATATCAAAAAATCATTTTTTGACATTTTTTAAAACCTACAAGCACTAAAAGTCCAATTTTTTAAAAAAAAAAGCCCCCAAAAAAAAAAACCTTTGTTCTCTCTTCCTCCTCCCTCCTTTCTCCCTCTCCTCTCCCTCCCTGCTCCCTTCTCTCCTCCTCTTCCCCTCTCTCTTCCCCTCTCCCCCACTGCCCCCTTCTCTCCTCCCATGTTCCTCCCTCTCCCTTCCTGTCCCCTTCTCTCCTTCTCCTCCCCTCTCTCTCCCTCTCCCCCACTGCCCCCTTCTCTCCTCCCATGTTCCTTCCTCTCCCTCCCCCCTCTCTCTTTTCATCTTTTGCTTCCTCACGCAACAGCTGCCATGGTGCTCACGGACATTAGAAATCGTATGCATACATGTTTTCTTGTCCGTGGCGTTTGCACCGAAGGCCACACTTAAGGGTGAGCAGAGGTCATCCCAAGAACGTCGTGCCGTCGGTGAGATGAATGTTGATGGTTCTTCAATATCTTGCCAATACCATCACATATTTGAATAAAACACCCCTTTGTGCAAGGTAACAATATACTTCTTTCTTTTGGTTGTGTTCTTCTTATCATAAACTTTGAAGTATAATGTGTTGCCTCTACTTGTTTTGTAGTGCTTGGCACAAAGGTTGCTTTTGTTCACAAATAGTAAAAAGCTGCAGGTTAGAGAGGCCAAGTGTCACCACTTTTCCTCTAAAACAGTCTTCTTTATTACATCTTGCAGGTAGGTGCTTCAAATCCATGATTATTAGAGGTGGGTAATCTCATCATAATGTATATTTTAGGATTGTTTATTCCCAGTTGGATGGAAATACTTGCACATTTGTACAACTTATACTGTCTTTATTATACAGCTTGCAAATGTTGAATTCATACATGTTTTTGTTACAAGGTGACCTCTTAATATGCTAGTTGAGTGGTGTTGTTTGCAAGAATGGCTCAAGGAACTAGCATAATATGAAGCTTTTACGGTGGCACAAAGCTCTCCTCAACGGCAATGTGGCTCCCACTACACTAAAAATCATTATGCTAACATGGAGAGATCCCTAGTAGGACAATGCAACATCTTTTCATCAGCAGCAACACACCCTTTTCTAGCATGAGGGCACTCCTACCAAATATATTTTTATGTGATAGGTCACCCCATACCATGCCATATCATGGAATGGATGTAAGAACTATGACCGCACTACTCCTTGGAAGTTGTTCACAAATGTATGTTTATCAAAGTTAATGAGAAGAAATTTGGACTTTTTTGTTTGTTAATGTGAAAGAGCACTCTAGGTCTACCATATTTTAGATTGTTTGATAAGTTAAATAAGATTTGTAGTCACTTAAAGTGTAAATTTGTTTTTGTTTGGTAAGATTGTACATGAGAAGACATGATAAAGTAGAAGAGATCTTGACGGAATAAACCTCGATACCACATCTCTCCTTAAACCCTTTGATTTCTATCGTTGTGGGAAGTTCAAGGGAAGTCTATTTTCAAGTTTTTAGTAATAACTTTTTTTGAATGAAATTTTGGTTATTTTAAAGTTTGTACAGAGTTCAGGAGTTCATTCTGATTATTTTCCTTCAGTTTCAAATTTTGACCGAGGGCACTCCTTAGAAGCCACTTTTGAAGGTGTTAGGGTGGGATTTTGGGAAAGTTTTGTACGTAGGAAATACTCCTTAACACAATAAAAAACATTGGTTTTTGAGTACTTTCAGATTTCATGGTTTTAATGCTCGTTGGAGCCCGCAGATTAAGGAAAAAGTAAGAAATGTCTGTTTTAGATTAGTTTTTAAGAGATTGCCAATTTGCACGTTGTTTTTTAGAGAATCCGAGCAAGGTATGTTTTTTTTTGCATCAAAGTCTACAAGTTCAACACTAAAAAAAAATAAAATTTAAAAAGTGGCCACAAGGGCGCGCGAAATGGCCATCCGGGACTTTTGGATGGCCATTTTGCGCGCCCTTGTGGCCACTCTTGTTGAAGGCCCTGGAAGCTTTTACATGGCAAAAATTTACAAAATTATTGTGTATAAGTATGAGATAAGGCTATAAATTAGATGTACAGAGAGCAAGAGCTTACCCCTTGGGGCCTTTCAAGGTGTTAGAGCAAGATTTTGAGAAAGTATTGTACGTAGGAAATACAGTCCTTAACACAATAAAAAAACATTAGTTTTTTGAGTATTTTCAGATTCCATGGTTTTAATGTTCGTTGGAGCCCGCAGATTAAGGAAAAAGTAATGCTTTACATTAGTTTTTAAGAGATTGTCAACTTGCACGTTGTTTTATAGAGAATCCAAACAAGGTATGTTTTTTTTTGCATCAAAATCTACAAGTTCAACACTAAAAAAAAAGAAAAAAGTGCCCTTGTGGCCACTCTTGTTGAGAGCCCTGGGAGTCTTTACATGAGAAAATTTTGTAACACTATTGTTATAAGTATGAGAAAAGGATGTAAGATAGATGTACAGAGAGCAAGAGCTCCCCCCTTGGGGTCTTATACTGACAAATAGGAGCTTTTTTAATGCATGGCCATGAGATAGAGGTGTAGCGTTTGATGTAATCAGAGCACCCCCCCCCGGTCCCTTTTTCTATGTGTTCAAAGGTCTGGAACATTCACTATGTAAAATTTTCCTATATCATGTGCGTTCACCAAAATGGATTAAAAGTACCCCTTATAGACCTTATCTACACATCTTTCTGTAACTTTACAAGAATACAAAATCCCTTATGTTGAACACGTGTGCTATGTTACATATACTTTAGTGAACTCCCCAAGTCAAAGGCCTCACAAATCCTGTGCACTAAACATTCACACTAGAAATTGACCAAACAAGGAGCCAATTTTTACTTCCTTGTGTCCATCTCGTGTTCTTGGGAATGTTTTGGTTAAGCCATTTCTTTGGTATTTGAAACCACATGTGACCCCTATTGTTATAGTATCCAACCAAAGGTTTCTTGATTAGCAGTTTACATAGGCTCGATTGGTACATATCTTCTATGTTAATAATGCATGTATCTATAATTGATGTTACACTTTCTCTATCCAAATGAGCTACATAGTAAAAATCAAATCCACAATTTAACAGCTAAGTTCACAAGGTAATAGCTATTGGTATCATCTTTAGCAATACCAAAGAAATAGCTACCAGTAGCTCATGAATAGGGATATTTAAGAATGTTTGATACCAAAAACTTGTCACCACTACTAAAAAAGGTGGAAACTCAAAGGCTTTACAATATATGTATGATGAAACATGAGTCAATAATAAGTCACCCTTATACATCGACACCTTCATCTCAAGTTGTCATTTCTCTAAGTCAAGCTTGGCATAGGCATAGTATGGAAACAATAACATGTTGGAAAGCAAGAATTTAGCTTTCTTAACTTGTGAAATGTTGTTAATGATATATATTCAGCATCCCCAAATGAGGACATCTTGACAAAGGTTATGATCCACTTTAATAAGAATAACCATTAATGATTAAACTGAAATCAAAATATTGCTTGAATTTTTGATTAAGACTTGAGACTTTAAACATCTTATAGGCAAATAAAAATATCCATAAAGTTCAACAATAATTCTCAAATCTGTATGAAACTCCAGTAATCTAAATTAAATACTCTCACTCAGTGCGATGCCATTTAACAAAAAAACACATTTATATTGCATTTATAGAAGAATCCAGCCTCATGAAAATAATTACAAATGGAGACAATGTTGTTGTTATTAGGCTTCTCTTACAAGTATTTGTCTTCCTCATCTAGAGATTCATATACACTTGAGTATTTGTGTGTCTATGACACTAGGGAAGATAGTAGTACTATATGGATGGCTTTTCTAAGAGCTCCTAGAGAGTACCTATTGGTTCAAGATCCTACAAAAATTCTACTATTCTTATCAAAATCCTTTAACATCGTAGTGAAAGGTTCCTCATGGAACAAAAATAGAGTGACTTCCATCTTTGCACATGTTTGCTTGCTCATGTCCTCTGAAAAGAAGTTGACTCTGTAAGTAAACAACAGATTATGTGAGCACAAAGTTATAAAGTAGAAAATGATAATCTAATGACAACTATACAAAGAATAAATTATAAGAAAAATCTTTGATGACTCTCTATAGATAACACAACTTACTTGCATTGTGAGACTCAATCACATGCTACACAACTATAGATGGCGCGCCAAAGCCATCAACAAAATAGCACCACCCAGTGTTATGAGGTATGAAGCCTAAACATTGAAAGCCATAAAGAGGTTTATTCTCTCCAGCATGATAAACTTAAAGATGGAGATGATGTTAAGCTCTGAATGTAAGCTACAAGGGTAGTTTTCTTACCATTTTATCTTTATGTTGGAGATCAACACTTGCAAAGCCCACACACTTTTCACACCTCCTATTGTTGTTGTATTCAAGTCATGTGAGCTCATATTTTTTCCATCTTCGGGAGTAGAGGTTTCCATGTAGTGTGAGTGAATAGAATTAGAAGGAGTAGAATCTTGTTTCATGGTGTAATAGAGGTGAGAGAAGGAAGAGGAGCTAGCTTGGTGTGAAACTATGTGGTGGCCAAGGGGAAGAGATGGGGGAGGAGCTTGCTTGGTGCTACAATGGAGGTGAGAGAAAGCTAGTAGAGAGATAGTGTTACACTATAGGGGGTGCATGTGGTTGTTGCAGCAATGGAGAGCTTAGAAAAGAGTTTGTAGAGAGAGAAAATCACTTTTTAGCTATAGAATAGGTTTGGAAAGACTTTGGAGGGTGGAAAATGATGTTTTGAATTTTTTTGAAAAAATTCAATTTTTTGTATTTTTTAGTGTACGTTTTTTACTTTTGAAAGTCAAAAATACTTTTTTGACCATGAAATAAGTTTGGGGACCTTTTAAAGAGGAAAATTTGAAAATTTTTGAAAATTTGAATTTTTTAGTGTATTTTTAAATCCAAACCAAAAAGTGGGGGAAAAAAAGGTAAAAGTGGTTATCCCCCCCCCCTCCCCCTTTCCCCTAGCCACCTCCCTTACCTTCTCACTAGGTAAGAGGCCATAAAGAGGTGTAAGGCTACCTTGTCCTCCTACTTTTTTGAGGGTATAGAGTGTGTCCACCACCCTCTTCCTATTGGCTGGCCTCTAATTAACCTTAATCCCAAAGGGTCCCTAGAGGGTTCATATTTTTCCTAATGTCTCCAAATAGAAACAGTTATTTAACTTTATACCATGCCACCATCACCTAGATGGCTATCATTATTTAGAAATACCTCGTAGATGGGCAAAATTACTTATAAGTATCCAGGTTCATAAAAATCCAGACCACGGAGATTATATATCACCTATTCAGCATTAGAAATCCAATTTGAAACAAGCTAGCCAATGTCAGTAAAGGGAGCGTACTAGTTTTTGGTGTCTGAGTTTAAGCCAGGCAAGCCACCCCAGTCCATCCTCTTTTTTATAAAAAAAACTATAAAATACTTATAATAACAAGGATTGGTCCTGCAACACTTAAGGCTGGTAGAACCTAATTTACCATAATAAATGGGAATCAGCAGAGTTTAACAAAGAATCCTTTTCTTATACTCATTTTAGTGCTATTTTTTCCGGCCTTATCCACCATCAGTAGAATACAAAACGGTTTCAATAATAAAAGACTAATGTATTCCATATGTATTGATAACAACAAAAAGTCATAATGTCAAGGTAATTCAACAGGTGTGAGAGTAAAAAACAGGAAAAACCAGAACAAGCATCATAAAGTCACAGATGTCCGACGAATTTCAAGGCCCTAATGTTAAACTTTGAGCTACAATGTCTGCAATATCCCATATGAATTTATAGTTGTAGGACCTAGGATTATTTATGCCATCTTAATCCCCAACAAACCCCATTGGTGAGGTCCAAAACCTAGTTAATAACCAAAAGGAATGGCAACCACTCATGACATGCACCTCAATCAAAGTCAAGCTCCACATGCAGAACCAGGCCAGTTTTCAATTTTTCCAAAAACCAAGGGAACCAACAGTTCGGCCTCAGCCAGTAGGGAAAATGGTTGTATTTCACATGTTAGATTATGGGGGGAGATCTAGAAACACTTTTTTAAGGTATCGAATCAAATCATAGCACCCACATATATGAAGTAATCAATATTAGCAGATTTTGGCTTTAACTAGTTCCTATAGAGACCATCATTTATGCCTTAACCAATCAACATTATTCCCTTGATTTTAATAGTTCCTATATAGACCTTCACCCCCCATCAGTTGCAACATTCTAAACAATCAAAGAGTACACCATCATCAACCCATATGTAGTATAAATTTAAACACGGGGAGAGGCGACCAACCTGAGCGCGCCAGTTGATTTAAGCCCGGTGCGCTCCAAAATGTAAGAACAGGAAGTAGCACACACCCACACCCCACCAAAATTTGTAGTTCCATGGTAAATTTGGAAATAGAACATGGAGCTAAGCCATATTGCAGACACAAGGCTAAATGAATTCCATATTGTAGACAGCCAAGCAGAACGCACATCACAGTTATTTTTCATCAAATTTAAAAACCAGAGCAATTGTAGTGAGCTCCAAAATGTATGCGGCATTAAAAGATTCTTTGTTGTCATTCTCTCATGTCTCTGTGCACTCTATTTCATCCTCCACTATACTCTCTCTCTTTCTTTTCGCCGCAATGCAGTGTACACATATATTCACCCTCCACAATGTTATATTTTCTTGAGTATGCTTTCATTCATAACACCCATTCACAGGTAGCACTAGTCACTAGGTACCTGTGGATGCAGTCTGGCTCATGGCCTAAACTCCATGCTTGGTCGGGCGTTGAGAGCTCCTCCCCTATGCAAGCGCTTCCGCAACTCTGATGTACATTGGAAATGTATAAAGGTATAAATTGTATATTTTGTGCATAGACCCTCGGGGAGGGGTATCTCTCACCTAGTATCAGAGCCTATGCTTAAGGTTACGGGGATAGCCTAAAGCCTGATACTAGTTGGGTTAGTTATGCATCATGCACACATTTATACATGCTGTTTGGGAAAAGATATTATATTCATGATGTATCTATAAGTGACATTGGTTGGTGGTACTTGTTTGACTTGTCTTCTTGAATGGAAGTGTTTGGTTTATGGTAAGGTGGTTGGAGTTTTCAATGATGGTGTTGTAATTTCTTTGAATGGTTGTTTTGTAGTAACAAATGGCTCCTAGAGTGACGTCTGAATGCTTTAGCCAGCGGAATGAGGTTTTGGCCATAATGTTCAACAATATGGCAACACGGTTACCAACAGACGCAAGGGAACTCTTCTACTTAAAAATTGGGACCAAAGTCTTTGGCATGCCAGGAAGCACAACGTGTTGGAAGAGCATTGATCGTAGTTACCTTACCCGTCACCAAGAACCCTTTCGTCAATTCTTTATCTACATTGACGACAGTCCAAGGAATTGATTTTCCAACCTCAGGCTACTTCAACTCAAAATATGATTAGGCCTAGAAGACATGTTCTACTACTTGGCAATGCGCTCCCAAATGTTAAGGATTGTTGAGGTTGCTAAGAAGTTTTAAGCTCTTGCAACTGTCATAGTAGGGAAAGAAAAACTAGAAGATAACTATAGACCGCGTTGTCACGTGGGAGGTCTAAGATAATGCCCTGTCATGAGAGTTAAAAGAATATTTAGAGAATTGGCTATGAGACACCCATATTTTTGTAATGAAGTCATAAAAATCAAATTTTGATGAATAAAAGAAGCATAGACTCAGTTTTGATTCACATGTGTACTAAGTTTTTTCTCTCCCTGTCTTGTTTTTTTTATGGATCTTCTTAATTGTCTAGATGAACTCCTTTCACAAAGGGTCTTTTTTAATTATGCGGTTGGATTTAGTTTCCATTGGGGAATTGAAGCAGTTTGAGCTTCAAAGGGGACTAGAGACTACCTTGTTTTGAACACTTACGTAGCGTGGGAGTTATATGTTGAAGCCCAACCTGAACATCAAACACAAGTGTCTGATAGGTTTATGACCAATCCACACCTTTGGGTCAAGGAAAAGATCCAAGAAGGTAATATTAAAGTGCAGGGATATGTTCTTTATCTTAACCTATGTTCTCTTTTGGACATACCGAGTCAAGAGCTCATACTTAGTAAGAAGGCCCTCATGCTAAACCAAAGATATGGCTTTTGTGAAAAGGTCATAATCAAATATGGAAGAAGTCAAATGGCGAAAATCAATTTTATTATGTACCCCAGGATTGGTTCAATAAAGTCTATGGACCTATTCTCAAATACAATCCTCACAATGTCACCATTACCTTTGATGACTACGAGAAGCCCAAGTACATTAGTGACTTTGCCCAAGCACAACCAATGGCAGTAAACTCAAGTAGATATTTCTATAGAGATGATGTAAATGAACGGCATGCTCATGTAAACTGCTTTAATGGATTACCACCCATGGATGTATCATGAGGAGAGGAATGGTATGAAAACAAAGACATGAATTTCATTGCACAAGTGGAAGTTCTAAACTTTGAAACTCGAGATGTGAACAAATATAGGGGTAGAACCTCGGTTGTAGGAACTAAGAATTGGTTCATAGGACCCTTTCATATTTATGTATCTCTCTAAAGACACTATGTATCTTTTTGGTTTTCTACGGTTATAAAAATTGATTTTGATATGACACATACTGTTTTGAGGACATATTATTTGAGTTTGAATCTTGGTTTTATCATGCTAACTAACTTGAGTGATGGGGTGTGTGTGTAGATGACTGACATCTTACCTCAAGGGATATGGGTGGATATACTCTCCCGGCATATGGTGGATGAGCATCTTCAAACTGGAGTGGAAGTGCAAAGGCTTGTCTCTACCATGCATAATGGGGAGGAAAAGAAAAGGTTAATGTCCACGGATTGTATTGTACCTAATACATTCTGAGCTTGGTACTATTACGTTGTAGGAAACCCCGAGTTTAGACCACCTGAACGTAAACCCTTGTCTGGGGAAAGGAGATTGTTTTCACTAACCAAGTGTTGTATATAAATGCTTATGAATTTACCTTGAGACCGACAAAGGAAACATGGATAACTAGAAACATACTACCCTTGGTAATGGCTACGGGATGTTTCAACATTGTTATGTTCAATGTATGGGGCCATCAATGCCAAACCAACGACCAACATTCCTTTAGTCGTCGGTACCTTGGAAGTTGTTCTTTGACTTATTTGGAAAGTCACTAATCCACAATCCTTGCCATGTAAAAGTCTTATATAATGCCTATAATAGACCCTAGTGCCTTTCAGATTGTGCAACATACACAGCTCAGATGGGTGGGATACATCTGATGTCTTTCCAAAAGAATCTGCTTACTTTGATGACTACTTCGGGTACAAGAAGGCAGTTGTTCATGCCGAAATGGGAGTACCTATAACTAACGGATCCCTTACTCAACAATGGTATGACTCACACACCAAGGAAGAAATGTTTCAACCAAAGAACAAAAGGGATTATTGGGGTCACCCGTCCGTTATACTCAAGGAATGGGATAGCTATGCACCATTGGTGGAAGGATGTCAGAGTAGATATTACTGAGTGCATTATGTGAGAGCCATTAGGATTTATTAGAAACTTTCAAGACACTTTGCAGACTTTTTTGGAATCCCAAGGTTTTGTGATATAGAAATTGGATTAATTTATTTGTTATTCTTTCTCCTATTCTCTCTCTCATCTTATCTTCAATTGTCTATTCTATTTGGCTTAAAGGACTTCGAGCGGATTATAATATTGTACTAAGTATGACCTTGGTTGATATGGTGCAATAAGTTACCATATCTCCTAGAGGGAATGTGGTTGCTGTTGACACAAATGTGCATATTGTTCCTCAACACACCATCATTGATAAAGACATCGATGCTATGCTTCGCAAGTCTCTGCCTAGAAATTTTAGCAGGAAAGACAAAGAAGTATGCAAAGTTCTTGAAGATTAGATTGAACGCATGGATCACTACTTTGATTTGGCTCATTCGTCTGCATTAAACAAGGCTATCATCGCTAAGTTCAAACTAGAGAGAATATCCAAGCATTGGAGGAGAGACCATTGCACAAATAACAATGTCGATCCTAATGCTACAGCTTGGGATTACCTTAAAACCCAGCTCAAGAAGAACTATCATAACAAAGTTTATCATTTAGACTGTATGAATGAGTTTCTTGACTGTACTCAAGGAACCAAAGATCTGGAATCATACTATCAATATTTCTTAACCCTTGTCAAGTATGCTCCAGCAGGGATGACTCAAGAGGTCAATGTAGCTCGATTCGTGTCAGGGCTACATATTCCTATGAAGACTAGACTTCAAAGTCTTCGTCTTACCAATTTTGTAGATGTCCTTGATGCACGCAAACCCATTGAAATAGAATTATCTACTACCGAAAAGATTAAACCAAAACATGTTCCTGTTCGTGAAATAAAAAGGCCTCGTTCCAAGGAGGAACAAAGATCTGGAAATCCACAGCAAAGAAGAGAGAACTTATTACGTATGAAGGCCAGCCATGATTATTTGCGTTACACTTGTCTTGATCCTGGTCATCAGTCTAGGGATTTTTCATTTAACAATTCAAGCTTCACAGGACTAGTGGACAATTATGAACGTAATAAATTTATTTCCAAATCGAAATTTTAGAAATTTTAGACCTAGACCGTTGACAACTCAGAGGAACTTTAATCATCACAACTTTAACCAAAACATGAGACGACCTCAAAACCAAGGAAACTTTAGACCAGGCAATCCACCTTTTATTCGGAATGGACCACCTATCCAACAATAACAACAATGGAAATGTTAACTGTCAACCTCGTCCAGGAGGAGGAGGAAATCAAAGACCTCAAGGAAGACCTCAAGTTAACGAAGCTCAAGGGGCTAAAGATGAAGGAAGTCAGGCAAACGCATATGTTCATGCTACAATTGAACATCATGGAGTGAAGAAATAATTTTCAGTAATTCAAACCCCAATGGAGTATCAAGGTAACCATTTTACCTTATTGATTGATTCAGGGAGTACACATCCTTTCATATCTCCTAAGTGCATCACAAATCTCATTTTGCTTGAACACCCTGATAAAGACCTTATAGTGGAATTAGTTACGGGTAGGAAGGTTAGATCTTCTACTTCATAAAGTAACTTGAATTTTGTTTTGGGTGTCACAATACTTCTGCGAACTTCAGAGTCTTACAAATAGGGACCTATAATGGAATCCTAGGAATGGATTGACTTAAAGCCAATGACGCTCACATACATTGTAAAGACGCTTCAACTCTAGGGTTATAGTTATTGGAAAGCGAGGAAAGCCTAAGCTCAAACTAGTGAACTTTACCAAACTTATGAAGAGTCATAGGAAGAATGAAAGGATTTATGTAGTAAAGCTTAACCCTAAGGAGAAGAAAATAGATTCACCTGAATCCGAATGGATAACAGAATTTGATGATGTCTTTTCCAAAGAACTTTCACAGTTATCACCCAAGCTTGATGTTGATCATGCAATAGAGCTTATTCCAGGAGCTCAACCAGTTGCCCATAGACCATACAAAATGTCGGTACCTAAATCTATGGAACTCAAGGAGAAACTAACTCAACTTCTTGGACAAGGCTTCATTCAACCCAACGTTTCTCCATGGAGTACTCTTGTTCACTTTAATTGTTGGAAGAAGGATGGTACTCTACGTCTTTGTATTGATTATCGTGGATTGAACCAGGTAACAGTCAAGAATAAGTATGCAATGCCAAGGATTGATGAACTACTTGACTGATTACATGGAGCTTCTATCTTCACAGAAATTGATCTTAAGTCAAGGTATTACCAAATCCGAATCAAGGAGGAGGACGGACCAAAGACAGGATTTAATACTCGTTTTGGACATTATGAATTTACAGTTATGCCTTTTGAACTTACCAATGCTCCTGCAACTTTTAATTGTCTCATGAACGACGTGTTTCGAGAGCATCTTGATGATTTTGTTCTTGTCTTCTTTGATGATATCCTACTTTACTCAAGAAACAGTGAAGAACACGAACAACATGTGCGGTGAGTACTTGAACTTCTCCGTCAAAATCAACTTTATGCCAAACGTAGCAAATGCACCTTCTTCATTGACAGTGGAATATTTGGGATTTATTGTATCCAAGGATGGTGTCTCTACTGATCCAAGTAGGCCTACACCAAAATCAGTATGAGAAGTACATGGCTTTCTTGGTTTAATAGGATAGTATTGTACATTTATTCAAGGTTGCGCTAAGATTGCATCTCCATTGTCTAATATGCTTTAGAAAGCTAAAGTGTTTACTTGGAATGAACGTGCTCAAGCTAGTTTTAAGAAACTCAAAGAAGCTTTGGTGAATGCTCCAATAGTACAGCTTCACTGTGCCCACTGATGCAAGTGGACAAGCAATCAGTGGCGTTCTATCTCAAGAAGGAAAACCAATAGCTTATGAATCTTGTAAGTTACGTATACATGAGTTAAATTATCCTACATATGACTTGGAATTATTGGTCGTTGTGCATGCTCTTAAAGTATGGCGACATTATCTTCTTGGAAGGAGATTTGAACTACATACCGACCATAAAAGCCTGAAGTGGATCTACACCCAACCTGACCTTAATATGCAACGAAGATGGATGGAGTTATTATGCAAATATGATTTTGGAATTGAATAAACCTGGGAAGGAAAGTCTTATGGTTGATGCCTTAAGAAAGAAAAGTATTGTAGTGGTTGTCACAACCTCTACTACTTCTTTAATTGACCTTATTTGAGAAGGTATGACTCAAGATCCGTATTACATAAAAATACAATACTTGATGAACTTAAATAATCGAACGAAGAAGCAGGAAATGAAAATCAAAGGCTTCCCATGTTAAAGGAGATGATTTTGACTTCTGTAATCGTTTTTGTATTCCAAATCAAGGTGGAATCAAACTTCAGATACTACAGGAAGCTCATGATATACCTATAGCAGGACACCCAGGATACATTAAGTTAAAATCCCATTCTTATATTTGGTCTTTGACCATGTCCCTTCTTGACACAAAGCTGGGAAATTCTTGAAAGAAATAAAGGGAGCATCAGTAATTTGGAAAGCACAAGTAATGAGATTATTGATCAAAGGAATTAGTCCCATCTTTTTAGTATGAGGGATGTTCTCATAACATATTTTAATGTCTGTTGAGTAGAAAGAGTAAGCATCTTTTGGCAGGTTAAGTACACAATCATAGATACATTCAATAATCCACCATGATTGAATTTTTATATTATGGCAGAGAAGATCTTTTTGGTTAAGGAACCTCTCTCTTTTTTTAAGCTTTGGGAGGCAAGATTTCAACAAGCAGGCCATAAGTAAGGAGGCCTCCGATTAAATACTAGAAGCACCACAAGTTAGCCATATGAATTTTTTTTTGTGTAATTTAAAAGATGTCATTCAGGTGGAGGTGCTAAGGAGGGTATATTCATCCTCTTAAGCATATCTCTTACAGTCTCACAAGGGTCTTCTGGCCAAAGAGTGAAGTCACTGCTAGTGAGTCTTTGTTGAATTTCCATTTGAACAAGTACTTTACAAATAAAAAGTGGGTTGTTAGGAGCTTTGTCAATGGATGTAATAAGATATCAATTCTTGAGGGCATGAAAGATGACATTCATATCCAAGTCAAGAGTATAACCAAATTTTTGAGGCAACCAGGCGAGACAGTAATAATATAAAGCTAGCCTAACAAAGTAGATGTCAAGCCAAGGAGGTAAGAAGATAATTTCTTCAGTCAAGAGTCTTAAAATAACCGACAAAAGCTCTCCATATGCCTCATGCATATTAGGGGTATAGGAAGATATATGATTTAACCCAAACATGAGTACTTGCTTAACCTTGGGAGGAACTACTAGATGTTCTACACCTGTCAATACATGACCAAGATTAGGTACAAACCCACAATCAGCCGGGGAACATGAACAAGGAGAAAGTTCAGAGGTAGTAGTGAAAACATCCTTGTGATTATAAAGTAAAAGCCTTACGGAAGGTTTAAAGCTCCATGTGAACATACACTTCTCCCAAGTGGCAACAAAACAATGTCCAAGCCAAAAAAGAACACCCCAAAAAAGGTTTTAAGACTAGGAAAGTCCATCAAAGAGTTACAGTACAAAACATTAATGAGCAGTCGATCCTTTTTCCTTTGCATGGGGGCTAAAGATAATCGTCCAATAGCTTCTTTTGAAACCTGTAGTAGTAGGTAATTATTAGTTATAGAGCAAATATTTAGCACTAGGGGGGAAGCTTTGATTAAAGGCATGTCGTACACGCCCATTAGAGCTGACAGATAGCCGTCCCAGGTTTACAAGAAAGCTAGGGGTATCAGAGGTGTTGGGGGGTACCATCGTAGCATAGCTCCAATGACCAACAAAATTATCAATACGGAGAGATGAGCTACCCGGCTAGGGCATGGAAACACTCACACGATAAGTAAGCTAATCATGGCAACACGAATGGTGACTCTATGAGGTGAGCTTTTTGGCCTATGGAGGAGCTAAGCCACAATGATTGGCAATCTCCACATCCACTTCTCTTCACCTCAAATCAACCCAATCACACACACTAGCGGTTGCAAGACAAACACATCAGTAATCCTATCATGCAACACATTAATCACAAGCAGACACACATAGATCTATTGAGCACCAGACTCCATTCAAACCTACAGGCACACACAAGCAAAAGAGGGCAATCACACAAGATTAGAGAGGGATTAACCACTAATTATTTATCATCTAGCTAATCAAAGCATCATTAGCAACCATAAGAAGTATGAGAGAGGCATAGTGAAAGAGAATTAAGCATTGATTAGTGTTAATCAAATCACATGAGCAAGGAGAAGCTCAAGGAATCCATAGCCACACACCTCATGAGCTCTCACCAAAGAGTGGTCTCAACAAATGAGCTTGAGAACCCTAATTTCTTTTACACACTGCCTTATATACCTAGTGTAAAAATATGCAGTGTCCGGGCGCCCAAGGCCTTTAGGGCTCCACCACTTACTGGATCTGCAACCTAGGCACACTAATTGACTTGTTCTTTACAGCTTGGAACTCCCATTGAGCCCGTAACAGACTAGATATATTACAATGGCTTGAAATAAATCGGGAATTTACAATACATGACCATTTTGGAAAAATGTGAAAAATGTGTAGCTCTAGTCAGTTAACAGAGAGGTTGTAGAGGTCATACAACTGCCCGTGAAATCAACCAAGGAGGTGGAATTCCAATTTGGATTAGGGAGAGGAGCAGAATGAGCCATCATATTAGTGCCCATATGCCTTCCCCTACCACGATTAGATTTTTGAAACTCACCCCGGGCCTGCTTAGGAGTCTTGCCATCATGCAACATATCTTTGTTGGGGGCAATAGCTTTTTGGATGAAGGCATCTACCTCAAAAAGGGTACTATTGGAAGCATGCAACTACCCGAACAAAGCCACCTGTTTAACTGCATCCTTGAGCTTATCACGACAGAAGACATGGATTAACAGGGCCTTGATAGCCTCCTGAGCTTCAGTAGCAATCCATCTTAAGAAAGTTAACATCGATTTCTTAAGGGAAGGGGTAGGAAAGAATACCAAAAGGTTATGTAAGATCATCCACAGAGCATGGTCGAACCATAGGATGTTAGCATCCTTGCAAAATTCACCCTCTCCCACATGGTCACATCCACACTTAATGAACGGTTGATGCACATTCCAAAGTTGGGTGGTATAGTTAGAATCCCGGCCAATAGTACTGATTATCCCTTTGCATTACATCTTTGAGTTTCAAAACTGCTCATAGGAAATGGGCAGGCCATTAAGTAAGACTAAATAATAGTGGAGCAGTTATTTTGTAAAATCTGCTGCAACCCAATTTTCACAGCCTCCTTATCCCTAGCTTGAGGGTGAGCAGTAGCCCTTCAGTTAAAGGAGAAAAGAGGGCAAAGTTGCCAAGGGTCCATGGTATATGATTAGCATCACTCAAGTAAACTTCCAGCAACCGAGCAGGGATATATGGATCTGTGTAGGTTACAAAGGGCTTTAGCAATACCAAGTGAGGGGCTATTCATGGAGAAATTTTTTGTTGTGATAGCTACCTCTTTTTCGTCAAGACCATCAGGGATTAGCATGTTTGAAGGGGCGGTGGGGGGTGAGATAGACAAGGATGGGGCTCCTTGAACTGGTAATTACCAAACTAGTTATTACGGTAACTACACATTGGATAATCAGTCAAGGGCTCAACCTAGTAGCAATACATAGTGACCATTACTTCATTTGATGGGGGATCATTGTATGCCATTGTATTGTGCACTTGTGTCTAGTATCATTCCTAGAGCTCATCTCGCTCTCTTGTACTCATTTTGCTATTAGGCCCAGAGCAGTCCTTTGGCTCATGCTATTGCACTCCATTCCATTTGTACCAATTTGAATACACAATCCAGTTCCAGCTCGAGTTTCAGTTTGTGTGTCATTTCTATTTCAGTATTATTGTCTCTATCTAATCCGTTGTTTGAAGCCTACTTTCCTGAACTAGTTTAGCTAACTCTACTAACTCAACCCGGACTAGCTATTTAAAGAGAACAACTCGTTCCATTTTGGTGATCATAGTGGCTTGAGCTAAGTTTCTCTTGATAGTGAATCACTCTTTGAGTTGGGTGCTGGAGTTAGTCAGATTCAATCATGTCGAGCACTAGAGTGCGACATGGGAGGAGGATTTCCCAGCTTACCCAAGTTCAGGATCAAATTTCTAATACTAAAACATACTATGGATATGATGGGTTTTGTGGGTCAACTAGGTCTTTAAGAACAACTTAGAGCATAGTGCAAAATGGATATTGAAATAGACTATGGATATGATGGGTGTTGTGGGTCAACTAGGTCTCAGAGAACAGCTCAAAGCATAGTGCAAAATGAAGATAGGATGGGAACAAATATTGATGAAGCATTTCTAAAAAAGTGGAGTAATTTTTTATCAGAATCTTTTAGGAAATGCAAGTATTGTCATCCCAGATATCACTCAAAGTACCATTGCTCATCAAATATACCAACTGGAGATCCTTTCAAAGACATTATGCTTGTTCATATGAAGATCTCTTGGCAATATTGGAAGTGTTCAAGGAAGTGTGGCACCAACCTTTGATCTAAATATTCAACTACAAAAAAGGTGTGATCATTGCCAAAAGAGAGGTCACAAGGTTTCAAATGGTGTGTATTGTCCATATTCGACTCTTCAAAATCTGGTGGATATCCAAACACAAGTCTAGAACCAATTAGATGAAGATATCTAGGTCCAAATGGAGTTTTCCAAATCATCTAGATATTCGTGTGATTCATTAATGGATTTTGAATTTGCACAACAAAATCAGAGTGGTCGAGAGACCCATCATCAAGAGCTGCAAATTCTAGTGAAAGGCGTTCCACAATTAGATGAAGACAAGTTTTGTCATCTGCTATCATGGTTGATCTCACCTTGAGAAATGTATATAGAGCCAGTAAGTAATTGGACTAGTTCCCACTCCAGTTACACCTTTACAAGTCTGACATCAATCTAGAGTTCTACACTCCAAGGAAGGATAATGTTTATGAAGGCATTACCAGGATCACAACACTGGAATCCTATCTCTCATATTGTTTGATGGAGGATGCACCAATTCCACGAGTGAGGGTAATTCCCAAGCAGGTGGAGACACTCATTATAGAGGAGGTGATGATCCATAAGGAAGGGAATGTACTCATCACGGACAAGGGAGAAAGGGTGCAAAACAAGTGCAATAGGAAGGAAGGTTGTGTTTAGGGGCTACTGGAAGAGACTCAACTATCTAAGGTTGGATGGGCAGACATGAGAAATCCAAGGGTCCAGTGTGTAGACAAGTGTCAGACTATGGTCAAACAGAAGTACCAAGTTTAGATGTATTTCAATAGCAGCTCAAAAGGGAGTAGTGATGAAGGGACGGTCAAGGTGTGTAAGGGAATTTATATGGGTGTATCCGAACAAATGAACCCAAGGACCAAAAATCTCCGCTGGACAATGACTGGAAAATAAGGCATCAGACCATTGATAACCAAAATAATTGAGTTTTAGATAGGGTTAACCTAAACAATAATGTGTATTGGAGTCAGGATACGAATTCAAATTTAGGTGAGGCTATGAATGTGTTATATATCAGACCAATGGAACTGAGGGCACAAGATTTCTAGGGACTGGAACTAGTAGATTGTCTGGGTATGATTCCAGTTTAGGCTCAAACTTCAAAGCCATTAGTTGGGTATGAAATAACGGTCACTGGCAAGAAATAAATGACCAAATCACTACAAGAATCTCGCCAATAATGAGTATAAGGACCAACCACTGCTTAAACGCCATGTCACATAGGAAAGGAGTGGAGCATTCATGAGGCGAGTGCGTATACCTATGCAAAGAGTACACAATCTGTTAACCCTCATAGCTCACGGACACCCTATCACCTACGACGGACGTTGTAACCTACGGCGGATGTTGTATTATTTATTTGGTAGAGTCAGGTACCGGGCTTGTCGGTCCAATAGGAAAAGGGTAAGAGTGATCGCCGATGAGAGGCGCTAACTGGAACATTCAAGGGATTAGTTGGCTAAGCATGGGCGCCCAAGTGTGAATGGGGTGAGCTCATATAAAAGTCAACTAAACCTAAAATCCACTCATTCTCTCATTTGTGCAATAGAAGAGTGCTCTTGCTCCATCTCCATCTCCATCTTCTTCTTCTTCACCTCCTTGTGTGTGTGTGTGTATGTGTGTGTGTGAGAGAGAGAGAGAGTGTGTGTGGGCGATCGAGCATTACGAAGGCACGACGGTGGCGGCAAAGCGGTTCAGCACGGCGAAGCGGTGGCTCCTTCTTCTTCGCAGTGAGGAATCCTCCACGAAGCAAGCGTAGAGCGGTGAGTGACACACCATCGCCTTCTTTGAGCTTACTAGTTTAGGCTTGTTGTGTGCTTGGAGCCATTTGTGGCTCGCACACGGTGTATCGGCAAGTTCCTTGCATTGACACGTGCGACATACGCGCACATTTTTGGCGATGTTGCCGGGGAATGCCGTGCATTAAGCTCGAGTAGCACTCTGTGCTTCTCCGTGGTGCAATTTCTATTGTAGGAAACGCAAGGAAAGAGTGTGTGTGTGTGTGTGTGTTGAGAAGAGGGATTTGGTGTTATACTGTGTGTTTTTTTTATAAATGGAGTTTTCAAAGGTTCTGTGTTTATTCTCTGTGTATTAAGGTAGTTAGTTTTCTTTGTTAATAGAGATTTCAAAGGTTCTGTGTTTATTCTCTGTGTATTAAGGTAGTTAGTTTTCTGTGTACAGTAAGTAGGAAGTAGATTAGTGAGAGTTAATAGAGTGTGCTAGTGTGTAAGAGTAGGTATATTAGTTAGAAGTAGGTAGATAGAGTGTGTGTGCTCTCGCGCAGGCCGCGGCGACCTTATCCTTTTTTTAAAATAAAAATTTAAAAAATTTAAAAAAATTAGGTAGGACCGGGATTGGGAATATCTCCCAGACCCAAGCCCAAACCCAAACCCAAGCTCACGCTCAGGCCTAGGCCTCAGTCGCCTTTTAAAAAAACGAATTTTAGCTTCACACGTAGCTAAAAATTCATTTTTGAGGACCAACGGAACGTCAGATGCCCGAAAATTGTGATGTAAAGCACACAGCGACCCTTTAAGTGATACGCTCGTTTCGAGCTATCACACACTTCAATCAAAAAAATCAAACATTAAAAAAACATTCAAAAAACATCAAAAACAAGAAAAAATCAAGTAGAAAACGGGGTGCAAAACACCCACAAAACAAAGCAAGTAACCTTTGAGGGTACTTGCCAACACTTGTAGGGCACCCAAAGCACAGGTATCTACGCTCTGGTCGTGTGCTAGAGTCCGAACAACTAGCTAGTGCTTCGATTTACAGGGGTACTCACTATCCTTCCACGCTAGGGTCTACGCCCTCGACGGGGACCCAAGGTAGTGCAACCCAAGACCCAAATATAGCGGCTAGCGACTCTTCCTCTGACTACGATATTATGGAAGAGCATCTTACACAAAGCCCCGGGGGAACAAATGAAACCGTGCCTAGCTGGGCCCAACAACCTGGAACTAGTGTTTTTAGCCGTTTGATGGAAACTTTTAGTAGAGCTACGCGCTCTGAACCTATGGCTAGTGAAGTAAACGAAGAGGGTGGGGAAGTAGAATCACCATTCACATCTCCTGTAGACCCCACACTCCCTCAGAGTGTCCACGTGGACATTCCACCTACCTCATTTAATGAGGGCCCTACCGAGCTACCACCTTCCAAAGTCACCTCTAAGGTAGCGGTGACTAAAAGTCAAAACACGGGAAGTAACATTGCATCCACCTCACGGCAGCCCTCTAGTACACCAAGTTTGGACGGGGTATTTCTCAATGAAAATTGGGAATATGACCTACACATGGAGACTTTGACCGACCTATACATGGGCTACACATACCATGTGGGTTGGTTAGAAGTTGTACAATCCACATCTAGTGCCACTAGTCTAGAGGAACAACAACACATGCCCGTAGAGAAGACAACCATCTTGCACATTATATGGTTCTTCTTTCTTCCCTAGTGCAATGGCTGACATTACATCTTTGAAGCCTGGATCCGTAGTGTACTCATCTATCATAGAAGATAGGTCATTGTGAGTAGCTATTGATACAACATTCACTTTTGGCCTTCGTGAACATGCATCGGCCACTTGGTTGTGCTTACCAGCTATGTGAGCAATATGAAAATTAAATTGTGAGAGAGTGTTTGCCCACTTCATTTTCTTATCACTTAATTAAGTTTTCACCAAAAAATATTTGAGACTTTGATGATCTGTGTGCAAAATAAATGGAGTGCCTAGGAGATAATGCTTCTAAGCATCTATGGCATGTAAGATATCTAACAACTTTTTTCCATATATGCCTAGATTCTTTTCTTGGCCATCCAATCTCCTACTTTTGTATGCTATGGCATGCCCTTATTGAAGCAAAACAGCTCGAAGGCATTGTCCACAAGCATCACACTGGACTTCAAAAGGCTTTGAAAGGTCTGATGATATTAGAATGGGTTGAGAGGTAAGCTTTTCCTTTAATTTTTCAAAAGATTCATTCTCCTTTCCAATCCATACAAATTTAGCATTCTTCTTAGTCAAATCATACAATGGGCCTGCTATGAATGAGAATTTTTCTATGAAGCATCTATAATATGCACACAATTCTATAAAGCTTCTCAGCATTATCCTTCTGAATGAGCCAGTAAATGGCCTCTTACTCCAGTTGTTCCTTTTGTTCAACCATCATTTCTATTTCGTAGGGCATCAAAGAATTCCAGTCTTGGTGTTCCCATCATACAAAGTTTGTCTACCCCTAGTCAACCTAGCCTTTGCCAACTTATGACAAACTAAAGCAGCGTGAATCCATCCTTGAGGAATTAACTCATTAACTTTAATTCTGGCTTCAAAGAGGACTTCATCCATCTCTCTGAATTGAGGTTCTGATGCAGCTTTATTTGCTAGTAGCTCCTTCTCTGGATTTTTGAAGCGTTTAGTGATAATTGTAGTAATTCATTGGTAATCTTTATCAGTTGTTGGAGATGATTTCTCCACTGTTACATTTTGCTTTTGAAAAGCTGAAGGTCAGCTTTCAATTCATCCACCGTTAGATTTTGCTCAACTTCATTTGAGATCTTCATCCAGGTAGCCCATGCAGCTTTGCCTTCATCATACTAGACTCTCAACTGATCCACGATCTCGATGTAGGATTGTTGATCAGCTGGCTCATTGTACTTTGGGTAGAGAGCAGGAAAGAATCAAGGAAGTTCATCCTCCTCAATAGGCAAAGCATACATCAGGATTAGCAAATCTAGAATGAATTCAATGAACTTCATAACAATTTGGTTTTCTGACAAGATGAAACAGGCTTTTCAAGTTCATCTCCTGCTCTCACAGTGTCATACGTGTCTTTGCCCCCTTGCTATTGTTCACATTATTTTCTAGCAGCATCTTGATTTTTTGATGTAGTACTCCTCAACCAATCTGCATTTTTACTAGCATCTCTTTGATCTCAATCTTGATATCCTTCATACACCTATACGTAGGGTCCCCTAATAGCATCTCGAACTACTTTTCTAGACTCTGGAGGTTCACAATGGATGGTTCCTTCACATGCAAATTAACCACAACATCATCTTTTGTTAAGAACCATTATGAAACCCTCTCCAATACGTGGATGAAATTGGGGTGTGGAGTTGATCATGATAATCAATTGCCACAGCCCCACCACCATCCTTCTTGCCCCAACATAGAATATACTATTTTGTCATGCAAAATTACTGAATCTAACTCGACTTTTGCTTCTTCAATCTTTTATTCAGTGTTAGCAGTTTAATAGAATAGTTTGGGATGTGTCCAAATCCAAATTTGAATATGCAATAATTTGCTTGCATTATCTAGTCTTTGGATTGCTGACCCAGTTGGCTGCCTTCCTAATTGCTTTTGTGTACCTTGTTAGATGGATCAGATCGAGTATGATCTTTCTTTTGCATTGGACCGCCAACTTCCCCTTCTTTCTTTCCATCTAGCCCTCGTTCGACATTGGTCTGGTTCCCTCCTGCTGTTGAATGTGGTGGTGGAGGAGAGGGTGGGGTGTCATCATCATCCTTATCCTTGCCCACTTTATTGTTGGGGCCCTCACCATCATCCTTGGGCTCCTCCCTCTTCATCTTTTTCATAATCGTCATCAGTTTGGTCTTGATTCCTCGTATACTCCATTAATGCTTCATTGATCATAATAGTGTACTATATAGCTTTATCCTACAAGTCAAACTAGATAGATCCGACAAATTTTTGTTGATCACTCAGATTCTGAGTTAGATCCCCATCTACATCAATGATATCTACTAACAATTGATAGATATATTTATCCACTATGGCCTTTTTCATAACATTGTGCGTCTCAGTAAGTGTACTAAAACCATCTCTTTTCTTGTCCACCAAACAATCTCCTCAACTTGTCTGATGTTCGTTCAACTACCTTCTTTTCTTCTTGCATTACTACATTACCATTTGTCAAGTGCTCTATCTTCCTATGGGGGGTATGATCAATTGTGCATCTTTATTTTGCTCGATTTGATAATGTAGCACCCATACCTTCAATTTTAATGTTTCTTTATTTAGTTCGTCAGCTTCTACCTTAGTCTTTTGAAGTTTCTTCTAGAAAGTAGTCATCTTTGAATGAGAGACTGAGCCCTGGATCTCCATCATTTGCCATATGGCATTCACTATGGTATTCCAGCCTGATTGGATGGCATCTACACAACCATCTGTGATTGTATCTTTGTCAGTCCCATCGACTTCATAAACCATTACAGGAGTGTGATAAGGCATTAGTGTTTTGTCTGGTTTTTTTTATAATCAATCTTCCCTTCTTCAGAGACTGTTTCTGTAATTCTTGTAACCTATCAAGTTGAATCGATTGAGTGGGTGTATGCATTACTACATCAATTTGAGCCTGAGACATGCTTGCAGACTCATTGTATTTTTCAACAATCATCTATGTACCTTGGGTTGTACTTATTGGTTCACTGTCTTTATTCTTGCTATTGAGTTTATGTATTATCGTCGAGCCCTCTAATGGAGCACTAGCCAAGTCAATTACTTTTTCTATTGAAGTGCCCTTAGATGGTCATTATCCATAGTCGGCGTTTGTAGTCATGCATGGAGCTGCTCCAACAAGGCTATTGTTTTGTGTTTCTTTTCAGATGGACTTGCCTATGACTTAGCCGTTGGAATTTGGATCTGATTGTTGTGAGCTCTTTATCCTTTCCTTCTGGAATCTACTCCATTTCTTGTCTTCTGAAGTTCTCGACTAACTGAGTTGCTTCTTTCCAGTATCTTCTCCCAAAACATTCTTCCATATCTTCTCGACATTGACATGTGCTGGTATACAAGTGGCCCAATAAAGAAACTGCCCGACATACCACACCTTGAACAAATTTTGTGTTTTGACCTTAGCAATTTGCTACACAAGGCTGCTATATAAGAACTGATTGATATTGATCTCAGTCTCAAGATTCTTAATCCTTGCTAGAAGCATATAGAACAACTTTTCAGAAACATAGGCTGGGTTGTTCTTGAGGCTAATGGCTTCAACAATGATTTTGTATCCTAGCTTGCATTCCAATGAAGCTACTGGAATGCCATGTCCATCGTTGTTGTGCTTCTTTTTAGCCGAGGCGTCTTTGTTAAAAACTTGCTAATCTCATCCGGATTGCACGGTGTAGGCTGAGTAGAAAAGGGCAAATGTAATACATGGGACAACTCTACTATCGTCACCGACACTCACCTACCATGAATTTCAGCAGTCCCCATGTCTGGGTTGAAGGTGTTCACTACCTATTGGTGGATGATCTCTGTATCAATCTTTGTGGCTTCCACCACTACTTCTAGATTTCAGAGTTTGAGGAGTTATTGTTCTTTCTTTTGGAAAACTTATTTACCAATCTTGTGATGCGGTACCAAGCACAAAGTTTTTGCCACGACTCAAAAGTGCTTGTATCTGTGCAATCATCTCGCCTATAGTTGCCTGCATCTTTTGTGACATTTTATATTTCTATCTAACCATACACAAATCAAGCGAATAGTCTTGGGTGGAGAGAGAGAGAGTACTCACTTGTTGATGTTGGCGAGTCAATGCAGGACCCCTTTGAGGTTTCTGGTAGAACAACAGCCGCAGTTGATGAAGAAGGTGTGAGAAAAGATGAAGGTTGATGTGTTGAGGGTGATTCCACATACAAAGGCCAAGGAAAGTCTGCAAGCTAAGGAGCAAGTCGCACTAGTCACTGAGAATAAAGTGAAGGATTGTATGCGCGTATGTCGCATGTGTCAATGCAAGGAACTTGCCGATACACCGTGTGCGAGCCACAAATGGCTCCAAGCACACAACAAGCCTAAACTAGTAAGCTCAAAGAAGGTGATGGTGTGTGACTCACCGCTCTACGCTTGCTTCGTGGAGGATTCCTCGCCGCGAAGAAGAAGGAGCCACCGCTTCGCCACGCTCAACCGCTTCGCCGCCGCCGTCATGCCTTCATAATGCTCGATCATCCACTCTCTCTCTCTCTCTCTCTCTCTCTCTCTCTCTCTCTCTCTCACACACACACACACACACACACACACACACACACACACAAGGAGGTGAAGAAGAAGAATATGGAGATGGAGATGGAGCAAGAGCACTCTTCTATTGCACAAATGAGAGAATGAGTGGATTTTAGGTTTAGTTGACTTTTATATGAGATCACCCCATTCACACTTGGGCACCCATGCTTAGCCAACTAATCCTTTGAATGTTCCAGTTAGAGTGCGCCTATCATCGGCGATCACTCTTACCCTTTTCCTATTGGACCGACAAGCCCGGTACCCGACTCTACCAAATAAATAATACAATGTCCGCTGTAGGTTACAACGTCCGTCGTAGGTGATAGGGTGTCCGTGAGCCGTGAGGGTTAACATGCCCCCCTTCCTGATGTAGATTCTGTCCTCGGAAGCTATTGAGTTGAAGCTCGTTCATCGAGGGGGAAGAGCATTTGAGATGAATGTCCTTAGCCTTGTTCAGTCACTGCAAAATTAAACAACATTGGCACAGTAATTGCATTCTCATAAGCGATTAAAAAGCATATGTAGTTTTAGGCAGACAAATTGATTGGTAACAGAATTTTAAACAATTTTTCAGCACAATAAACATTAAATTGCAATACAATCAAATGCATAAACAGATGTAAAGGTAAAAAATTAAACAAGTCTAGGGTCGCTAATTTAACGGTCGAAAGGCACTAGAGATCGACTATTAATACTATGGGTAAGCTTCTTAATTTTCTCTGGTCAATTAAGTTGTTTAATCACGAGAGCGAAGTATTTCATGTTCCAGGGCTGACTAGAGGCTATACCTAGAAGACCTTGTAGTTAAGCTACGATAAAAGGAATTTCTCATGAAATCATCGCTTGACTGATTACCTTTTCTTTGACCCCCAAAGTCTTTTCACAGTGATTCAATTTTGATGTGTGTGCTTATTTTGTATGCCTTGGGTTTTCTTCTTTTCAAGGAAAAGCGCCCACACAGGGAACCTCTAGGGCTCTAGTACCATAGGCGATACATCTGAGTGAAGTACCCAATCAAGCTGAGATTTCTCTTCCAGCTTACGATTTTACAGTGTGGCACTTTGATTTTTTGTTTGTTCATTTTCAGCATTTTAATTTTGTAACTTTGGGGGGTCATATAACACTGATACACCTCCCCAAGCTCATCACACAAGTAAACTCCCTTTATAATACTTAAGCTAAAGGTCAATAGGATCAAGCCCACTAGAAAGCCCTAGTACATTTCACACAATGCTGCCTAAATCGGATTAAGAACCTAAGTAACCATTGATTATTAGGAAGGCATTCCCCATGGTATTAAGAGAAGATCTCTAACACCTAACTTGGTCAAACTAGCTTAGTCGAACTTACTTGATTTTTAAACCTAGACAAGTGATTATGACAAAAAATTACATTGAATTAAATGTTTGATACTAAGCAAATGTGCTGGATATTATGCTACCAATCACAATCAAAGCAGACAAACATGGATGCAAAATGATAAGGGGCAATGCTAATGGATAAGAAACACATGTTAGTGTCGATGGTCGCGCTTGATTTGAAGTGTGAATGAGAGAAAGATCCCATGAAGGTCCAAATCCTAACAACAGCAACACGTTCCTGTACACACTAAGAAACACAAGGAATACCTCTAGGAGGCACATCAATGGGAAAAAGGAACTTTGCTAATCACTCAACTCTAAAACAGAAACACTCCTATCGTACTAATTCTACCTACCCTCCATCACTTGAGTGATGAGGATCAAAGGTGTTTTATGACATAGGTTTCTGTTTCAGTGTACCGAATGTGAACGTGTAGGTCTAAGTCAATGTTTTGACTTTTATTGTTCATACTCATTTGCTTATTGCTCTTGCTCTTTATTTTTTTATTTTTTTTGTGAGTATAAGGCTTTATATATATACATTCCCTAAGATTGGGAGATTAAGAGGTCAGGGAGGAAGGTTGAGAGGGGAGTGAGTGAATGATGACTGTCAGCAAACATTCCCCCCCTCCTTGGGTAGATCATATCGTTTGAAATGTGCTCATCACCCTTTGAAACCAATTGTTCCAGTCGATAATAGGTGAGGATTTTTGCCAGTAGTTTTCTATTACCTTAGGCGCCTCATCGAGTTGCAAGGGTGGTAAGGTACTCTCCCAGGATCGAACTTGAAGTGGTTCATCAGGTGATTCTTGAACACTGGGAAGTATGGATTCCTTTGTAGCTTTATGGAGGTCCACTATTGTAGGTGGAGGCTGTGGAGAAGATTTTACCTCTATGGATGCATTATATGAGGAGCTAGAAGCTTCATGGGACTCCCCCCTTCCTGAGCTAGGTGGAACAAATCGTTCTTTCTTTGGTACCCAAACTAGCTCTGGAGCGGGTGTGTAGCATTCTGTGATTTTTTTCTTTCCACGGTCGTTAATTTGTTTTGGAGCTACAGGATTGAGCTCACATAGGTCAGGTGATAGGTAAGAACACAATCTACGTTTTGGTACCCAAATTTGATCATTTCCTTGATAGTAGCCTTGGGCTTCCAATAGTCGTTTAGGAATCCAGCGTCACGTTTTCTTACATTTCTTGGAGCGGGTGGAACGTTTCCTACAAGGCTTTTGTTTTTTAGCATCCGCCATGGTCGCTAAAGAAGCTTTAGGGACCCACTTGTATGTTTTCTTCATTATATTAGGATGAGTCTTGCCAAGAGCTATATGCATTGCTTGTAGCATATTTAAAGGTACGAGTGGTGGTATTTCATCCCCCTCAGGTGTTACCCAGGTCGTCCCCCTACTCCCCCAAGTGTCTATGGTTGCTGCTAGGTGGACCCAATCCACATTGTCTGACTCAGTCATCCCAGGTAGTACATCCATATAAGGAGAATCTTCCCCAACATCAGTGTCCGCTTTACACGTGTAACAATACTGCAATGGGGCCGAGTGAACTGTGGTGTCAAATCTATGATCAATTATAAACCTGTTTCCTAGAGGATGTGCTCGACCAATAACAAGATCCACTCGAATGACAGAATCTTGGAACTGCAGGTAGACATGGTTTTTAGACCAGTCATGCACCATTTTTGCTTCCCTCATGAAAGGACGTCCTAAGATCATCTCCGATGCCATAGTGTGTTTGGAGAAATCCATAACAATCAAGGTAACTCGTATTTTATGTCCAAAGACCTTGATCTTGAGATCTTCTAGCATCCCAATAGGTTTAACAATAGACCCATTGGCCATCTTCACTACTATGGTTGTGGTCGCAAGGTGAGGTCTTCCCATAGTTTCCCAGCAATTTTTAGTCACAATGCTAACCCCAGCACCACCATCAAGGATTCCCTTCACAGTTAATCCCTTAGTAGTGATTGGTTTAGTCGCATTAGATTCATCACCCTCAAAGTATTGTCCCAACTTGTTAGCAGGTATTTCTATAACAAGGTTCTCATCTAGGTTCGGTTGTGGATCTATGTATTCCTCCTCTATTGGCATCTCCCCAGCTCCATCCATCTGTGCAAATTATGGTAGCCCAAACTTCAGTTCTCCATTGAGGAAGGCTCGAAGGGCTGAGACTAGCTCAGGGTCTTTATATAGTTTGGACATGATGGTGGTTTTAACTTTTGAAGACATGAAATCCATCAATTTGGCAATGTTTAACGGCACCTTTTGGCCTTGAGTCCCTTGACGTGGGGAAGATGGGATCTCCATTTCTTCGATAGGATTAGGTAGTCTCTCTGTAAACATTCTTTCCATCAAGAAGTGAGTACGCCCACTTTCCCATGACTTTAAGTCACTTTCTTCTTGGATGACACTAGGTATGTCCAAGGGTCTATGGACTTGGTGAGGTTGTTGTTGCGTAGGGAACACGATGTCTGTAATCTGGATCTTCCTAGGTGCTGGTTCTAGATCCCTTTGGGTATCTTCTACCAAACTCCTTAATTGCTTGACTCGCTCAATCTCCTCTGTAGGGTTTGGATAAGTTCCTATCTTCTTTTTGGATCCTAGCCATTGTGGCTCATGAAGATCTTCCTTATTGGTTTCTATGTTAGTGGTCGTTTTGGTCTCCATGGTTTCACCTGAATCAGAATCTTTTTCAGCGTCGTTCATATATACGGGGTCGTCACCAGTCCCTATGTTGGTCTTTGAACTGGGGTCTGACTTCGCTGCTTTTTGCGATCTCTTTCTTCGTGTTTTCTTCTTTTTCTGAGATTGGGCAATTGATGCCGTGTCTCTTTCCTCAAGAATATAATTTTGTTTTTGGAGCATCAATTGTGTGAGTACGTTTACTGGTACCACGGGTGTACTTGGTGATGGCTCCTCGGTAACTTCAATCAAGTTTAATGGCGTGATCTTCGGTGCATTTGGATTATTTGGACATTGGGCAATCAAATGATCTATGCCACATCGATTACACATGAGTATCGGCATTGTAGACATGCTCGCTTGATTGGTTTGCATTAGTGTGGCATTCTTTTGTAGCCTAATAGGACACTCGGCCATACTATGTGGACCTCCACACTCGTAGCATTGAAGAGGTGGTCTCTTGGCCGAGTGTCCTATTAGGCTACAAAAGAATGCCACACTAATGCAAACCAATCAAGCGAGCACGTCTACAATGCCGATACTCATGTGTAATCGATGTGGCATAGATCATTTGATTGCCCAATTTCCAAATAATCCAAATGCACCGAAGATCACGCCATTAAATTTTGATTGAGGGTACCGAGGAGCCATCATAAAGTACACATGTGGTACCAGTAAACGTACTCACACGATTGATGCTCCAAAAACAAAATTATATTCTTGAGGAAAGAGACATGGCATCAATTGCCTGTTGGAATTAGGGTTGCAGAGAGACACACACAACTTGGAGAAGACAAAGGAAGATCAAGGCACACAATGGAGAGTGTATTACTTAGTGTGCAATGGAAAGATAGATAGCCCTAGAGTGATGGGCGCATATACAATGCTCAGGGGGAAAAACCTCCTAAAGAGGGAAAAAATGCCCCGGCAGTCCTAGTGTGTTCACACACATCACTACCACATGTATATGGTAACAAATCCCCCTTGGAGTGATGTGGTGAACGAGAGATGGCACATGAGCAAAGGGAAGTGCCATGCCCTGAGGACATGATCAGTCCACAAAGGGGAGTAAGGCCAAAGCTTTGCGGAAAGCTTCAAGCTTCTCACGAGACAATGCCTTTGTGAAAGATCTGCAAGGTTGTCATGCGTTGGCACATAAGCCAAGCTGATTTCTCCTATTGAGAGCCTCTCCCTGAGATAGTGGTAATGCACCTCAATGTGCTTTGTGCGAGCATGAAAAACTGGGTTCCTCGCAACTGCCAATGCACTCTGACTGTGAGTGCAGATGGTGTTGGCAGTGTCCTGTCCAACACGCAAATCAGCCATAAGGTGTCTGAGCCATACACACTCAACCGTAGCTGTGAAGACTGCTCTGTACTCAGCCTAACAACTCGAAGTGGCCATAGTAGGTTGCTTCTTGCTCAACCATGATATACATGAACCGCCAAGCATGAAACAAAAACCACTTGTGGACACTCGCGTGTCAAAACAACCAGCCCAATCTGAGTCCGAGAAAGCATGTAAATCTGGCGGCAATGATCCCCCCTTGGGATAAAACAAGCCAAAATTTAAAGTGCCACTAAGGTAGCGAAAAATCCTCTTGACAGCCTGCCAATGCTTAGACCCTGGGCTATGCATAAATCTGCTCACCTGTGAGACTGCAAACTGAATGTCCGGCCTCGTGTTGCATACATAAATGAGGCAGCCAACAACAGTTTGGTAAAGAGTGACATCACCAAGATTGCTAGCTTCATGTAGACTTAACTTCAAACCCATTTCCGTGGGAGTGGCAATAGGTTTGCAATTCTCAAGTCCAAATTTACATAGCAATGTCTCTATGTAACTTTTCTGACACAAGGCAATACCACCATCACACTGCTTAAACTGTATACCCAAGTAATGATGCAACAACCCCAAATCTTTCATTTTGAAAGTAGCAGTCAAATCAGCCTTAAATTCAACAATATGTCTCTCATTTGGTCCAATGATCAACAAATCATCTACATAAAGAACCACAATGAGAAGTACATCACCCTCACGCTTTACATACAATGTGCTTTCTGTTGGACTGTTACGAAAGCCTTGTGTGACCAAATGAGTGTCAGCTTTCTCATACCAAGCACGAGGAAATTACTTCAGCCCATACAAAGCCTTCTTACATCTACACACTTTGTCCTCTTGTCCTTTTATGACAAAACCGCGAGGCTGCATTACATAACTTCCTCAAATATGTCACCATTCAAGAAAGCAGTAACAATGTCTGATTAATGTACATCCCAACCAAAATGAGCTGCCAATGCACATAGAAAACACACAGTAGTCATATGACAAGTGGGAGCAAAGGTCTCTTCATAATCTATGCCTTTTTGCTGTGCATAACCCTTTGCAACAAGTCGAGCCTTATAGCGATCGATCTCACCATCCGGCTTGCATTTCAACTTGTAAACCCACTTCGTACCAAATGGCCTTTTTGCCAGGAGGCAAACCACATAAAGTCCATGTGTCATTTTCTATAAGTGCATCATATTCTAATTGCATGGCAGCAATTAGAATATATTCTAATTGCATGGCAGCAATTAGAATATATTCTAATTGCTGCCATGCAATTATAAAGTCCATGTGTCATTTTCTATAAGTGCATCATATTCTAATTGCATGGTAGCAATCCAATTTTTTGAATTATGTGCTTCATCAAAAGACAAAGGCTCCTCAACATCATGTAAGTTAGACACAACCAAAGCATAATAGTCTAATGCATAAGATGCATGGCGAGAGCGTGAATGAGTACGACTAGACAAAGGTGCATCCAATTTACTGTCACACAAAGTGTGCACCAGCCATTTTGGCATACCTCTAGCCTGCTCATTTTCAGCCCTTTCCTCATCAAGTTCATCATGTACATCTGCATCAGTAATATGCTGATGTATAACATTTTCAGAAACCCCCATAGGCTGTACATTTGCCTCATTGGAACTTACATTCGTATTTCCACCACTGAAAAGAGGCAAGAAAGTGTCATAAATGTCCTGTGAGCTTACATTGTTGTCTCTAGTACATGACAGCAAAGGATGAACAGAATCTTCCACAAACACTACATCCTGTGAAATCAGAATACATTTTGTTTGCGGATGATACAACCTATAACCTTTGCTTTCAGCACTATAACCAACAAAAATACATTTGACAGCCTTATCATCCAATTTTCTGCGCTGCTTTTGTGGCACCAAAGCATATGCCACACAGCCAAAAACAAGCATGTGCTCAATAGAAGGCTTTCTATCATGCCATGCTTCATATGGAGTAATAGACTGCAAAGCTTTCGTAGCACACCTGTTTAGTACATAAGTGGCACACATGATGGCCTCAAGCCAAAAAGAATGCGGCAAAGCTTGACTTTTGACCATACTTCGTGCCATTTCCGTAAGTGACCTGTTTTTCCTCTCAGCAACACCATTTTGCTGAGGTGTATAAGGCACTGTACATTGGTGGTTTATCCCACAACTAGCCAGAAATGCATTGAATTCATGAGACATATACTCCCCCCCTTGATCGGAACGGAGGGTGCCCATAGTACATTTCGAGACATTTTTAGCCATAGCCAAAAAAAATTTGAAGCACATAAAAACTTCGGACTTCACTTTAAGCGGAAATACCCATGCATGCCTGGAGTAATCATCAATGAAAGTCACGGAGTACAGGTAATTGCCCAAGGATGGAGTTTGCATGGGCCCACAAACATCACTCTACACAAGCTGCAACCTGCATATGGCCCTAACTGAACCATCCTTTGGAAACTTAGAACTTTGCATCTTACCCAAAATACAACCTTCACAAACATGTTTGATAGGTGCTTCAAGAGGTGGCAAAGAAGCAACCATATTAGATTTCTGCAAATGCAGCAAACTGGCAAAATTCAGATGACCAAAACGTGCATGCCAAAGTTTTGCATCTGAAATAGCCCTTGAATCTGCAACTGGATGTGCAAAATTTTGTCCACACTTGTCATACAAAGTGAGCTTATACAGCCCATGGCACAAAAGCCCAGATGCAACAATTTCATCACCAAAACTGAGATCATGAACTGTACATCTGTCGTCCACAAATTTGACTACAATTCCAAGTCTAGCAAGTGCAGATACAGACAAAAGATTCTTCTTGATCCTAGGTACATAAAGTGCATTAATAAGTGTGAAAGAACTGCCATTTGCAGCAGTAAGCAGAATCTTTCCAACTCCATGAACCGGATAAGAGGCATTGTTGGCACAAGTGACTGAATTCCCATGAGGGGCAGACTCGAGAGAAGTGAACAATTCACAATGTGAGGTAATGTGATTTGTAGCACCACTGTCGAAATACCACACATGTGAATCTGTAGCAACTGACAAGCATGCATCATGGACAACAGGATTGTAAGTGCACTCTGCGCTAAAAGCCCATTCTGCATCAACATCAGCATTACAGTCTCCTTTTACAAAAGACTCAACAATGGCTGCATTTGTAGTGGAACCATCATTTGCAGTGGAACCACCCTCTTTCTTCTTAGCCTCTTTTGCCTTCAACTTAGGACACTGCTTGATCAAGTGATCATTAGCTTTACAATAATGGCAACGTATCTTCTTTTTGCCCTTATCACCAGAATTGCCAGACAAAGTGCTGCTAGTAGAAGCATTGGGAACAGAAGTTTTGCCACTCGCAACAGAACCATAAGAAGTGGCTGCATTGCTGTTACCACCCTTTCTTTGAGAAGCAGTAAAAGCATGTTCAACTGCACGCTGTCTAGTCCTGTTTTTTCTGGAAAGTGACTCTTGCAATTGCAATGTGCATAATGCATTAAACTTGACAACTTTTGGATTTCCTTGGGTCATACTCCAAGTACTAGCAAAAGTCCGGTAAGAATCTGGTAAGGCATCAAGAACAGTCTGCACAAGGGAACTGTCTGAAATGACTTCACCTGCAAAAATAAGTTGCTCATTGATATCCTTGATACTAGCAAGGAAAGTGTCCATATCGTCTTCCTCATGCATAATCTTTGACTCCAGCTCTTTACGCAGCAAAGCAATTTTAGCCTCATTGTGACTTGCATAAAGACCAGCCAAAATATCCCAAGCCTCTTTTGCAGATTTTGCTGAATGGATGTGAGGAACAATAGTACGCTTCACAGACAACACAATCAATGCATGAGCCTGCGCATCCTTCACATCCCAATGAGGTTGTTCTGCCGTAGGCAAAACAACTCTAATAGCAACAATCCTTGCAGCAAGACCTGCAACATCCTCAACGTCGCCTGAATCCTCAGAACCAAGACGTACATCAATGCCCTGCACAATATTCCAGACGCTCTTCGACACAAGAACATGTTGCATCATGTAAGCCCACATAGGGTAATTGTCCCCATCCAACCCTCCGAAAATAGGAGAAAGGGAGCGGGAACAACATGTGCTATATAGCACAAATCGTAGAAGATTGTAAGGCACCTGTTATGCAGAAAACGGCACTGACAAAAATTTTGCACAAAATGACGAATTGCCTGTGCAGACCTGCCTGTAGTGGAAACGGAGGCCGAAATGAGTCCGAATCAAAAATCTGAGCAGACCAAGTTCCGCGACCTTCCACAAAATATTTGTCAACCTGCGAACGCTCGCCATACCTCACTATAATCGGAGAAAGTGAGCAGGCGCGTGCTGGAGCAGCTGGCGACTAAGCCCGGGAGAACGTAACCTGCTTTGATACCAATTGTCTGAATTAGGGTTGCAGAGAGACACACACAGCTTGGAGGAGACGAAGGAAGCTCAAGGCACACAATGGAGAGTGCGTTACTTAGTGTGCAATGGAAAGATAGATATATACAATGCTCGGGGGAAAAAACCTCCTAAAGAGGGAAAAAATGCCATGGCAGTCTTAGTGTGTTCACACACATCACTACCACATGTATATGGTAACATTGCCCAATCTCAAAAAAAGAAGAAAACACGAAGGAAGAGATCGCAAAAAGCAGTGAAGTCAGACCCCAATTCAAAGACCAACATAGGGACTGGTGATGACCCCGTATATATGAATGACGCTGAAGAGAAACCATGGAGTCCAAAATGACCACTAAGATAGAAACCAACAAGGAATATCTTCATGACCCACAATGGCCAGGATCCAAGAAGAAGATAGGAATTTATCCAAACCCTACAAAGGAGATTGAGCGAGTCAAGCAATTAAGGAGTTTTGTAGAAGATACCCAAAGGGATCTAGAACCAGCACCTAGGCAAATCCAGATTATAGACACAGTGTTCCCTACGCAACAACAAGCTCACCAAGTCCATAGACCCTTAGCCATACCTAGTGTCATCCAAGAAGAAAGTGACTTAAAGTCATGGGAAAGTGGGCGTACTCACTTCTTGATGGAAAGAATGTTTACAGAGGGACTACCTGATCCTATAGAAGAAATGGAGATCGCATCTTCCCCACGTCAAGGGACTAAAGCCCAAAAGGTGCCGTTAAACATTGCCAAATTGATGGATTTCATGTCTTCAGAAGTTAGAACCACCATCATGTCCAAAGTATATAAAGACCCTGAGCTAGTCTCAGCTCTTCGAGCCTTCCTCATAAAGTTTGGGCTACCACAATTTGCACAGATGGATGGAGCTTGGGAGATGCCAATAGAGGAGGAACACTTAGATCCACAACCCAACCTAGGTGAGAACCTTGTTATAGAAATACCTGTTAACAAGTTGGGGCAATACTTTGAGGGTGATGAATCCTATGCGACCATACCAATCACTACTAAGGGATTAACTGTGAAGGGAATCCTTGATGGTGGCGTTGGGGTTAGCATTGTGACTAAAAATTACTGGGAAACTAAGGGAAGACCTCACTCTACGACCACAACCATAGTAGTGAAGATGGCCAATGGGTCTATTGTTAAACCTACTGGGATGCTAGAAGATTTCAAGATCAAGGTATTTGGACATAAAATAAGAATTACCTTCATTGTTATGGATTTCTCCAAGCACACTATGGCATCGGAGATGATCTTAGGACGTCCTTTCATGAGGGAAGAAAAAATGGTGCATGACCGGTCTAAAAACCATGTCTACCTGCAGTTCCAAGATTCTGTCATTCGAGTGGATCTTGTAACTGGTCGAGCACATCCCCTAGGAAACAGGTTTATAATTGATCATAGATCTGACACCACAGTTCACTCGGCCCCATTGCAGTATTGTTATACGTGTAGACATTGATGTTGGGGAAGATTCTCCTGATATGGATGTACTACCTGGGATGATTGAGTCGGACAATGTGGATTGGGTCCACCTAGCAGCAACCATAGACACTTCGGGAAATAGGGGGACGACCTGGGTAACACCTGAGGGGGATGAAATGCCACCACTCGTACCCTTAAAATATGCTAGAAGCAATGTATATAGCTTCTGATGACCTATAGAATGAAGGTTTGATTGGCATTGGAACCAGTAGCGCCTCACAAGACTATAGCCCACACGATTTGGGGTCAGATTCATCAATTGAAATTGACTATGAGGACGAAGAATCCGAGTTAAATCTTAGTGCAAATGTGGGGATAAACCATTCAGGGCCCAATGGTACCCTAGATGACAATCTATCTAAGGGAGCAGAAGACACAAGTAGTGATTCATCTAGTGACTCTTCACTAGAGATCGGCCGTAATCTAAAATTAGACAAGAAGAGTAAGTGATATAAGAGGTGACGATATTGAGCAAATGTGCGTGCTAGAATAAATGAAAAGAAATCTACCACAGAATGGCTTAATTATATAGGGGCATGTGATGCTCATCGAAAGTTGGTAGATAATTGGGGTGAATACCTTCAAAGTGTTATGTGGTGTAGTCCACAACCCACTGACAACGCACAACTAGAGGCTACAGAGAAGCCAAAGTTGAGACATATTGTAAGGAGACGAAAAAATTGAGAGTTAGCTCAACAAAAAAGGAATTGAAAGTGAAACCACAGTCCACAGAACAACAGGACCCCACAGACTTACACTCTGCACCCTGAACGATTCAAATCCTACACCACAGAGGAACATAAGGTTGTGTATACAAAGGCTCAAAGAAAACCTATCGATGGAAGCAATGCAGTCTATGATGGTCCAGCGATAGTTAAAGAAATAGAGTTAGCAGACCCAGGAGAAGAGTCCAAACCTGTTTTCATTGCCCAAGATCTAATAGAGATTGAGGAGTGTGTACTTAAAGAACTTCTCAAGGAATTCAGGGATATATTTTCCTGGACATATCATGATATGAAAGGTGTTCCACCTTCCGTGGTGCAACACACAATCCCCATGAATAGCATGGCTAAACCAGTTCAGCAACGACCCTACCCAATGAATCCTAAATATGCAAAAATCGTTCAAGAAGAGATTGAAAAGCTTGTGAAATGTGGATTCATATACCCTATTGAGCACTAAGAATGGGTGTCTCCAATAGTGATTGTGCCAAAAAATAATGGGAAACTCAGAGTGTGCGTGGATCTCAAGAAGGTCAATGCTGCCACTAGGAGGGACCATTACCCCTTGCCATATTCAGAACATGTGCTTGAAAGAGTTGCAGGGAAGGAAGCTTATAGCTTTTTAGATGGGTACTCTGGCTACAATCAAATCACAATTGCACTGGAGGACCAAGCTAAAATAGCCTTTATAATTGAATTTGGAGTGTTCGCATTTCGTGTTATGGATTTTGGCTTAACCAATGCCCCTGCTACCTTTCAAAGATTATAAACACTGCTTTTAGAGAATATTTGAGGGAGTTTTGTGAAGCTTTTTTAGACGAACTTTGTGTTTATTCCTCTTGGAAAGAACATCTATCATGCTTATGAAAAGTGTTTGAGAAGTGAAAATTGTATCACATCTCCTTAAACCCTTTCAAATGCCAATTTTGGGTTAAAGATGGAGCCATTTTAGGGCATATAGTGTCCAAAAATGGAATTTCCACAAATGAGAGCAAAATTAAAGCCATTGTTGAATTGCCATCACCTACAAACTATAAAGGAGTTCAAAGGCTCATGGGCCATGTTGGTTATTACCGACGGTTTATTTTAAACTTTGCCGAGATAGCTCGTCCTTTGTACAAGCTTCTTATTGAGTTCCAATGGACAGCGGAGAGTGACCATGCTTATGAGTCATTGAAAAAGACCTTGACTAGCGCTCCTATTCTATGAGTGCCCGATTGGAGTGTAATTTTCCATGTGCATATTGATGCATCGAACTTTGCTATTGGGTGTGTTCTAGCTCAACCATGAGAACATAAACTGGACTACCCCATTAGCTTTGCAAGTCATCAATTGAATGATGCCGAGAGAAACTACACCACTACAGAGTAAGAAGGTTTAGGTATGATTTATGAAGTGAAGAATTTTGCTACTACCTTCTGGCCAACAAGTTTGTTTTCTATGTTAATCATCAAGCCTTGTTGTATCTAGTAAATAAACCTTGTTCCACGAGAAGAATTACACGATGGTTGTTAATTCTCCTTGAGTTTGATTTTACCGTTGTGGTAAGACCTGGTAAAAGACATGTCATGGCGGATCATTTTTCTCGCATACCCAATGGTGAAGCCCCTACTGGAGGTCGATGATGAGTTGCCTGATACTTCTCTATTCCTAGTCAAAACCATACATGAATGGAGTGAGAAGATTGTGAACTTTCTAGTTAATGGTTTTCCACCCAAAGAGCTTCGTAAGGACATAGCTCGAATAATGTTAAAAGAATGTGAACCTTACTCTCTCATTGCAAGAACTCTCTACAGGCTAGGGAAGGATGATATTCTTAGACGTTGTGCCCGTGAGGATGAGTATTTATACATACTGCAAGAAGCCCACATGGGTATAGCCGGAGGACATTTCTCAGGGGAACTAACAGCTAGAAAGGTGTTGCAATCAGGCTATTGGTGGCCTACCTTATTCAAGGATGCATCACTTTTTCAAAAGGATGTGATAAATGCCAATGTTACAAGATCACACAATGAAAGGATAAGATGCCCTTTCATCCTGTTAAAGTGACTCAACCATTTGAAAAATGGGGTTTGGACTTTGTAGGCCCAATTAGTCTAGCAGCTCGTAGCACTCAATCTCGATATATTATCGTTGCCACTGACTATGTGACAAAGTGGACGGAAGCCAGGGCGACAAGTAAGGCTGATGCGAGGTCAACTGCCAAGTTTCTCTTTGAGAACATTATTACAAGATTTGGGTGTATCTTTGAGATTGTGAGTGACAATGGCACTCATTTTATAAATGGAGTAATAAAAGAACTCACTACCAACTTTATGATAGCTCACCATAAGTCCACACCTTATTATCCACAAGCAAATGGCCAAGCTGAGAGCACCAACAAGACCTTAATCTCTATCTTGATCAAAACGGTGGAAGTTCATCGCACAGATTGGGATTTAAAGCTTACATAAGCTCTATGGGCTTATCGTACTGCGTACAAATTTGCCATTAACTGCATACCGTTTAAGATGGTGTATGGCCAAGAAGCGGTTATGCCATGGGAGTTTGTTGTTCCTAGTCTCCTAGTCTCAAGAAGGTTGGGATGGTAACCCTTAGTTGAGCGATTATATATCCTTGAAAGGCTAGAGGAAGAGAGGAAATTAGCTGTGCAAAATGCACTTGTGGAGAAAGACAGAAGAAATGGTTTGATCATCATCTAAAGAACAAAGATATCAATGTTGATGATAAAGTCCTTATGTATGGAGTGCGTGACGAAAAGAAAAAGTTGAAATATGCGGGAAAAGGACCATATAGAGTATGTGAGATCACCCCACAAGGAACCATTCGTGTGGAGACTCTTGATGGAGTTGAAACCATTGGATTCCTCAATGGGAGCAAATTTAAAAGATACTATGATCCTTTAAGCCAAGAGGAGCTACGTGCCATCCATACAAAAAAGGCAGCCAAGGCACAAACAAAATTGAAGAAGATATAAGCTCAAGCTGAGGCTAAGGAGCAACAACAACGCATAAGACAAAAACGAGAGGCTAACCTTGGGGTTACACACGCATTCCACATTGAAACCAACAAGGATTGGTTGGACTCTGACACACCTCTACGATACCCTATTAAGCTAAATAGTACCTATGGAAAAGTGCAATATAACGCCTTATTGGACACGGGTGCTAAGTATAATCTGTTGTCATATGGAGTTGGTGTCAGTTAGGAAAGCCACCTCTATCTGAGAGTATTATCCAAGTCAAGGGTGTCAACAAGAAAAAAACTACGATTTTTGGAATCTGACACACTTCTGTCAGTTATGACAATGTGGTGGTAGCTCAAGACTTTTTGGTCATGCCTGTTGGAACTATGGAGGGTAATATAAACCTAGGATGCACGTGGATGATAGCCACCAAATGCACTATTGAATGGGGGACAGGGGGTGTCACAACGCAGAAACCAACTCTTAGCCCTTCCACTCAAGCCATAGTCCTTGAGATATTGCCTCTTAAGGAAACAAAACCCAAAACATTGCATGCCCCAAGAGGTTGAACCATGTGTCCTCATAACCCAACTCTCTAGAGCTTCAAGTGATGTAGTTGAAATAAAGCTTGAGACGCACAAGACCCATCCCAATATAACAAAGAAAACATACAAGTGGGTCCCTAAAGCTTCTTTAGCGACCATAGCTAGTGCTAAAAGACAGGAGCCTGGTAAGAGACGTCCCATTTGCCCCAAGAAATGTAAAGAAACGTTGCGTTGGATTCCTAAAAAACTATTGGAAGCCCAAGGCTACTATAAAGGAAATGATCAAATCTAAGTGCCAAAACGTAAATTATGCTCTTACTTGTCATCGGGCCCAGTGAGCTCAATCATGTGGCTCCAAAACAAATTGAAGATTGTGGAAAGAAAAAAATCACGAACTGCTACACACCCGCTCCAGAGCTAGTTTAGGTACCGAAGAAAGAACGATTTGTTCCACCTAGCTCACGAACAGGGAAATCAAATGAAGCTTCTTGCTCTTCATGTAGTTCCTATACGAAAATAGAAGCTTCAACACAACCTCCACCCACCATTGTACATGTCCATACAAACAAGGAAGAGTTTGCACCTCCTGAAGCTTCTTGCTCTTCATGTAGTTCCTATACGAAAATAGAAGCTTCAACACAACCTCCACCCACCATTGTACATGTCCATACAAACAAGGAAGAGTTTGCACCTCCTGTTGTAAGTTCCCCGCCTACAACAACGTTGCAAATAAAATCATGGAAGAGTACCTTACCACCCTTGCAACTAGATGAAACGCATAGGGCAGTTGAAAACTATTGGTTAAAGCCTTCACCCATAACAACTTGGAGCAATTGGTTTCAAAGGGTGACAAGCACATTACCAAAGGAAGGGAGGAGTGTTTGCTGACATCCATCATTCACTTGCTTCCCTCTCAACCTTCCTCCCCGACCTCTCAATCTCCAATCTTAGGGAATGTATATATAAAACCTTATACTCATAAAAACAAGATAAAAAAGTAAAAGAGCAAGAGCCATAACACAAAATCATAAAAACACATTATGCACAAGAACACGACCCTTGTAATATTTGCACTCTAACCATCATCTATTTGCATATACAAATATGGCTAATACTCTAGAGTCATCCACTCCTGCCTTGGGTGAGAGGTACCCTCATTACTTTTCACAAATGTTTCACATGGTCTTTCCGGTGCTTACCTGTGAGAATGGGATTTGGTAGGTACGCTAGCATGTGAGAGGAATTTCGAGGAGTTAGAATGGTTGATACGTCTCTTGACCACGACTGATCCATACTTAGTAGAGAGTGTCTCTCCCATTGCACAAGCCTATCCTTTTCACCAAGATGACTATAGGCGTCTAATGACCTTCTTAGTAAACATTGGTGCTTCTGATGATGAAGATTTACATGATTATACGGATGACACATATGGTCTCACGGATGATGACTTTGTTTTTCTCAGTGATGAGGATAGGGGTTTTTAGCCTTAGGGTTCCCCCCTAATCTCTACAATATACTATTCCCTTAACTCTCTAGGGGGAGTGCAAATAATTAGGTTAGGGTTCCTTATGTTTTTTAATTGTGTTCAATAAGTGTTGGTACCTTTTCCCACTGATGTGCCTCCTAGAGGTATTCTTTGTGTTTCCTAGTGTGTACAAGAACGTGTTGCTGTTGTTAGGATTTGGACCTTCATGGAATCTTTCTCTCGTTCCACTTCAATTCAAGTGTGACCATCAACACAAACATGTGTTTCTTGTCCATTAGCATTGCCCCTTATCTTTTTGCATCCATGTTTGTATGCTTTCATTGTGATTGGTAGCATAATATTCAGCGCATTTGCTTAGTATCAAACATTAACTTCAATGTAATTTTTTGTCATAATCACTTACTTAGGTTCAAAAATCAAGCAGTCCAACTAAACTAGTTTGACCAAGCTAGGCGTTAGAGATCTTCTCTTAATACCATTGGGAATGTCTTCCTAATAATCAATGGTTACTTAGGTTCTTAATCCGATTTAGGCAGCATTGTGTGAAATGTATTAGGGCTTTCTAGTGGGCTTAGTCCCTATTGACCTTTAGCTTAAGTATTATAAAGAGAGTTTACTAGTGTGATGAGCCTGGGGAGGGTAACAATGTTATATAACCCCCCAAAATTACAAAATTAAAATGCGGAGAAAGAACGAACTAAAAAAAAAAAACAAAGTGCCACAATGTAAAATCTTAAGCTGAAAGAGAAATCTCAGCTTGATTTGGTACTTTACTCACATGTATCGCCTATGGTACTAGAGCCCTAGAGGTTCCCAGTGTGGGCGTTTTTCCTTGAAAAGAAAAAACCCAAGGCATACAAAATAAGCACACACATCAAAATTGAATCACTGTGAAAAGACTTTGGGGGTCAAAGAAAAGGAAATAAGTCAGGCGATGATTTCATGAGCAATTCCTTTTATCATAGGTTAACTACAAGGTCTTCTAGGTATAGCCTCTAGTCAGCCCTCGGACATGAAATACTTGGCTCTCGCAATTAAACAACTGAATTGACCAGAGAAAATTGATAAGCTTGCCCATGGTATTAATAGTCGATCTTTAGTGCCTTTCAATCGTTAAATTAGCGACCCCAAACTTGTTTAATTTTTATCTTTACAATTGTTTATGCGTTTGATTATATTGCAATCTAATGTTTATTGCTGACAAATGGTTTAAAATTATGTTACCAATCAAATTGTCTGCTTACAACTGCATATGATTTTTAATGGTATATAGGAATGCAATTACTGTGCCAATTTTGTTGGATTTTGCAGTAATGAAGAAGGCTAAGGACACTCATCTAAAAGGCTCTTCCACCTCGACAAACAAGCTTCAACTCAATAGCTTCCGAGGACGGAATCTACAACAGGAAGGGGGGATATGTTAACCCTCACGCACATTCCTATCACCTAAGACAGACGCCGTATTATTTATTTGGTAGAGTCAGGTACCGGGCTTGTCGGCCCAATAGGAAAAGGGTAAGAGTGATCGCCGATGAGAGGCGCACTCTAACTGGAACATTCAAGGGATTAGTTGGCTAAGCATGGGCGCCCAAGTGTGAATGGGGTGAGCTCATATAAAAGTCAACTAAACCTAAAATTCGTTGATTCTCTCATTTGTGCAATTGAAGAGTGCTCTTGCTCCATCTCCATCTTCTTCTTCTTCACCTCCTTGTGTGTGTGTATGCGTGAGAGAGAGAGAGAGAGAGTGTGTGCGATCGAGTATTGCGACGACGGCACGGCGGCGGCGGCGGCGAAGCGCTTGAGTGCGGCGCAACGACGACTCCTTCTTCTTCGCGGCGAGGAATCCTCCACGACAGCAAGCGTAGAGCTGTGAGTGACACACCATCGCCATCTTTGAGCTTACTAGTTTAGGCTAGTTGCGTGCTTGGAGCCATTTGTGGCTCGCACATAGTGTATCAGCAAGTTCCCTTGCATTGACATGTGTGACAGACGCGCACAGAATAACGCTTTAGACTCCGAGTATGAAGTCCGGAAAGCCTTAGGGTAAAATTCTAACTTGCCACAAATTGTCTAAATTTAGTAGGTTTTGGGAGCAGCTTGGCGGCACCTCGAAAGCACTATTGCTAAGATTTTGCACAGGAGGTGAACGTTTTAAAGCCCAAAGAGTGAGTTTTATTTTTACCAAAGTTTATCCTAATTTAGCAGGTCCTAAATTAGCAAGTGGGCTATAGCCCCGGGTCAACTTCATAAGCCTCCAAGGTTTGTGCAAAGGTCTTGCACCCGAGCTAATTAATAAACATGTAAGTTTATGATTTTTTAATAAATGAAAGGGAAAAGCTAAAGACTAAGGTTGGATTAGAGCCTCCTCATTCAGTAACTTGACTCTAGTCTTTGTTTATTAAGCTTGGTTAGGCCACGTGTCCAAAGTAGCACACACTTGCTTTGTGTGAACTTACAAAAGTGTATGAGTGTGTGTGGCTAGTTCTTTCATCCAGGGAAAGAGTGGACAAGTGTGGGATAAGCATGAGTTGCATTTATGGGGTGTTCCCACCTCATTGGCCAAGTGTTAAGCATTCTAATTGAAAACTACTTGCACAAGCATAAAAGGAGAGCTCGTTGGATTTTTGGCTCTCTTGCTCCTCTCACACACTCTCTCAAGTGCCCAAGTTGACAAAGTAATCTCTCTCTCTCTCTCTCTCTCTCTCTCTCTCTCTCTCTCTCGTGGGAGCTCTAGAGACGGACTCTATGCTTAAGCTCTTGGCTATGGATGAAAATCCAGGCCAATGAAAGTTTCTTCTTCTTCATCTCTACTATTCTATTATACTAAGCGATGCTAAGATTTTGCCCATGAGCAAGCGTACACGGAGTATCGACTCTCTTGCTTGAAAAATACTTCTTGTCACCCTCATCTTTCTCTTTCTCTGCAGTTCCTTTCTCATTGCTGGGGTGTTTAGGGTTTGGAAAGGAGAGTTATAACATAGAATTTTAAGAACACCATCTTCTTGATTCAAACAAGGTTCCACAAGAGCACAAACATCTATTGTAAAAAAACTCTCTTTTAAGAGGATTATAATACTAGACCTTTTGGAGGGGGGATCGGCTCTAAGAAAATCCGATCCTCATCGAGTTGTCAAAGTTAATTGGGTATTCACAATGACCTATCTTCCATGATAGATGAGTACACTATGAATCCACGCTTTGAAGATGTAATGTCAGTCATTGCACTATGGAAGAAAGAAGAACCATACAATGTGCAAGATGGTTGTCTTCTCGATGGCAATAGGCTATGTGTTACACATAGTTTACATGAAAAGGTTATGTACGAATCTCATGTTCCACCTTATGCGGGACATAGAGGGATTTAAGCTACTCTCAAGGGAGTAGAGATGTACTTTTATTGGCCAAGGCAAACATACCAAACTATGTTGCCAAATGCATTGTATGTCAAAAGACAAAGTATGATAGAGGGAAGTAGCTTGGCTTGATTCAACCATTTGCCTATACGAGATTCCCCATGGGAGAGTATATCCATTGATTTCATCTTTGGATTACCCAAAGTCTATACATGGGAATACGAGAATATGGGACAATAGTAGACTGGTTTAGCAAGCAAGTGTATTTTATATCATACAAAAAGACTATTAAAAGGGATAAGTAAAGATATGCTTGCGACAACTAAGCCTTCCAAGCACCAAGTGGAGTTAGTCACCATTGTGGAAGAATGTCGACGGGTAAAAAGGGATCCTCTACACACATGAAGAGGACTAGCTATGACTTTATTTTCCCTCTCCAATAGTCGAGGACGACTATGATTTTAAGGGAGAGGTAATGTCATGAATATTAATTTCTAACCTTCTAAAAGTATTTTTTAACTTAATTTAGCTAGTAGGGGATACTCAACTGTAAAAAATGGGATTTTTTTTTGAATCCAGCGATATCCGCTTAGGCATCGAAGTAGGCAGAGAGTAGAGGAGGGTGAGCAGGGAAGAGTGCAAGCGGAAAGCGAGGTTGGGGGGACGTGCGCTTGCAAACGGGAGGCAGAAGAGGGGGGGAAAAGGTATGGTGGGGGATTGGGGGGTGCAGAAGCACTGCGAGCGGCAGGCTGAGGTAGGGGAGACAAAATTTGTTTTTTTGTAAATGTAACATGGAGCGTCTATAGCACAAAAGCGCATATGGGGTTGTGGTCTATAGCAGGTTTCAGGTAAAATGGCTTTCCATGTGCGCCTGTGTTCAATTCCTCCATCCCCTTTTAGAGGGCGAGCCTCGAGGAGGATGCGTTCCAGAACATGCAGAAGCATCTTAAAACAAATGAATAAAGTAGTAGACGAGCCATTAGGTCTCCCCAATCTCAAAAAAATAAAAAATTACTTCAAAACATATTAAGTGCATAAGTGAAGGGTGAGTTTAGGAAATGAAAAGAAAGATGAAAGTGGAAATTTAAAAGACATATGAACGTGGAAAGTCAAAAGACCTTTTGTGTCTATATAAAGAGGTGTTTCTCTTCTCTATTTTCCCTTTAGCGTTTTCTTCTCTTTAAAGTGTCCTTGCACTCTCTCTCTCTCTCTCTCTCTCTCTCTCTCTCTCTCTCTCTCCCACTCCCAATGTTATATCCGTCCTTCTCAACTAATATTGTTTCAAATCTACGTGCCTCGTCATTGCCCGTTGCTACGTGCTATACACTAACGTATTGTTTTTGTTGTTTTTGAGGGAATCTTTGAATTATGAATACTTTTTAATTTTTTTGAAGCCATTAGGAATACCTTTTAATTTAGCCATTTAAGTCCATGGAAAATAAAAAAAGAACAAGTAAAATTGATTAAATACTGATGGACCAACCGGTCAAGGCTTGGGACCAAAAGGAAAAAAGTTCATAAAAGAGCAAGACTAATTGCTATTCAATTTTTCTCAATCATAGGTACATGTTAAGGAAGGACGGATATATCCTCTGGCTCAAGTCTATATAGACACTTAGCGTTCTCTACTTGTCTAGCTGGTTAGATGAGAGAGCAGAGACTCGTTTGTACTCATAAGCAACTTAATAAGTAAGAAATGTTTTCTCATAGATTTTGTCTTCTATCTCATTTAAGTGGAAAGTTAAAAGACATATGAAGGTGGAAAGTCAAAAGACCTTTTGTGTCTATATAAAGAGGTGTTTCTCTTCTCTTTTATTTTTCCTTTAGCGTTTTATTCTCTTTAAAGTGTCCTTGCTCTCTCTCTCTCTCTCTCTCTCTCTCTCTCCCCCCCCCCAAAATGTTATATCCGTCCTTCCCAACTAATATAGTTGCAAGTCTATGTGCTTCGTCATTACCCGTTGCTACGTGCTATAGACTAGCGCATTGTTTTTGTTGTTTTTGAGGGAATCTTTGAATTAGGAGTACTTTTTAATTTTTTTAAAGCCATTAGGAATACCTTTTAATTTAGCCATTTAAGTCCATGGAAAATAAAAAGAGAACAAGTGAAATTGATTAAGTACTGATGGACCAACCAATCAAGGCTTGGGACCAAAAGGGAAAAAGTCCATAAAAGAGTAAGACTAATTGCTATTCAATTTTTCTCAGTCATAGGTACATGTCAAGGAAGGACGGATATATCCTCTGGCTCAAGTCTATATAAACACTTAGATTTTTCTACTTGTTTAGCTGGTTAGATGAGAGAGCAGAGACTCGTTTGTACTCATAAGCAACTTAATAAGTAAGAAATGTTTTCTTGTAGATTTTGTCTTCTATCTCATTTATTCTCACAGCCTTGATCAAAGGTACAAGACAAAGGAGATGATTGAAAACAATTATAGGAGTCTAAAAATAGAAAGTGAATGTGTTAAGCTCAAGTCATTAGAATATCTCTTTAGGATCCAAGTATGAAGTTTGGGAAGCCTTAGGATGAAATTCTAAGTTGCCAAAAATTATCTAAATTTAGCAAGTTTTGGAGCAACTTAGCGGCACCTTCCAAAGCACTATGTTAAGGTTTCGCACACGAGGTGAAAGTTTTAAAGCCCAAAGAGTGAGTTTTATTTTTACCAAAGTTTATCCTAATTTAGCAAGTCCTAAATTAGTAGATAGGCTGTAGGTCTGAGTCAACTTCATAAGCCTCCAAGGTTCTTGCAAAGGTCTTGCACCCGAGCTAATTAATAAACATGTAAGTTTACGATTTTCAATAAATGAAAGAGAAAAGCTAAAGACGAGGGTTGGATCAGCCTCCCCTCATTTAGTAAGTTGACTCTAGTCTTTGTTTAAGAGAAGGGGGGCAAGTTCTTTCGTGCAAGTCAAGAGTGGACAAGTGTGGGATAAGCATGAGTTGCATTTACGGGGTGTTCCCACCTCATTGGCCAAGTGTTAAGCATTCTACATGAACACTACTTTGCACATTTGCACAAGCATAAAAGGGAGGGCTTGTTGGATTTTTGGCTCTCTTACTCCTCTCACACACTCTCTCTCTCTCTCTCTCAAGTGCCCAAGTTGACAAAGTAATCTCTCTCTCTCTCTCTCTCTCTCTCTCTCTCTCTCTCTCTCTCTCTCTCTCTACGCTCGTCTCTGCAAACCTAGCCTGCGAGTCTCCCCCGAGCGAAGGGTAGCTCCGTGGGGGGGTTAAACAACATGCTCACCCTCCTTCAGCTAGCGCATCCCCCTAATGTCACGTTCCATCCTCTGCTCATCGCATCCCTGCTACACATCCTGTCCAACACTGCTCGCCACATAATTGACTACTCCCAACAGTTCATGCGCCCTTCAAAGTACCCCTATTTTACTTCAAAGTAACTTTACATAGAGCTTCGTCACACCACAGATCCATTTCTTCGAGGATGAATACCTCAAAGCTCACCGCAAGGGCCTGACCAAGCTTTGCAGCAGTTTTAGCAGCTTTGAGCAAGCTCACTCAGATTGGGCAGCTTCAAGCAGCCCTTGACCGGGTTATGGAGGAGAATCGTGACCTCAAAGCTCGCCTTAGCAAGCTTGAGGCAAGTTTTGATGCCATGGCCCTTCTCGTTGTTGACAAAGTAAAAGAAGTCGAAGCAAAGGTCACCCAAGCACAATCAGCCGCTTTTGCCAAAGTGCAAACTTGTGTGACAACAAAGTTTCACGAACAAAGACTCCAAGAAGAAAACGCCCTCAAGGTTCGCATTGGTGGGCTTCCCTCACCATGGTGCACCACTGAGGACACTCTCGATGAAGCAATCACCAAGCTCAACGAAATCCTCCAACCAATTAACATCAAACCTGAAACAATTTCTTGGATCAACGACACACATAGGCAAATTGTCTTCTCAGTTTCAAGGACAAAGAGGATAAAATGCATTTGTTACGACAATCTCGACTCCTCAAAGGGACAAAGATTTGGATTAGCGAGGAGCTGATGACAAATCAATTGAAGATAAAAAAAGCTCAATAAGTTGCACGAAGCTCGCAAGGAAGGTAAATGGGCAGTATATCGGGGAGGTAAAGCGGTCATCCAAGAGTTCCGAGCCCCTAAAAAGGCTCTACCCAACCCTCCGTAGATCTCGTTCCATTTTTCTCTTCCTCTTTTTACCCTGTCGATTGGACCCTCAGTCCTGAACTGATATGTATTCGATGGATTCACCTAGAAGCAACGAACCAATGTAATGTTTTTGTGATGGTCCCATGGGTCATATCTGACCTACGTGGTGATAAATCAATCAATTAATCTCTCGTGGGAGCTCTAGAGGCAAACTCTATGCTTAAGATCTTGGCTATGGATGCAAATCCAGGTTAATGAAAGTTTCTTCTTCTCCATCTCTACTATTCTATTATAATAAGCTATGTTAAGAGTTTGTCCATGAGCAAGCGTACACGGAGTATCGATTCTCTTGCTTGAAAAATACTTTTTTTCACCCGCATCTTCCTCTTTCCTTTCAGTTATTTTCTCCCTGCTAGGGTGTTTAGGGTTTGGGAAGGAGGGTTATGACATATAATTTTTAAGAACACCATCTTCTTGATTCAAGTAAGACTCTGTAAGAGCACAAACATATATTGTAACAAAGCTCTCTTTTGAGAGGATTATAATACTAGACCTTTTCGAGGGGGGATCGGCTCCAAGCAAATCCGATCCTCATCGAGTTGTCTAACTTAATTGGGTATTCTCTTTGAATTATGTACATGATCATAGTGTTTTTAATGTGTAACCGTGTAAAGAAATCAACTCGACACAACTCCTTGCTATTTTGCGCTTAATAAAAACTGTCTCCTTTCATAATTAAATTCCGTTGAATCTAAAAGTAAATATTAGATTCTTTGACAGTCATCAACTACCTGTTAGTCTAATCAAGGCCAAAGGTTTTGGAGAGTTGTTTGTGACCTTGAACTCCAACTCCTTTTGGGAAATATGAGGACCGCTTGCAAGTTGCGAGAGAGAGAGAGAAGAAGAAGAGGATTTTAACGTCGTAGGAAACTATCCTAATAGACCTCAAAGATCTACCTGACTAGAGTTGAACTCAAGACCTGTTATTCAAGAGGGAAATGGCATAACCAATCTACCACAGTTGGGTGATAGAAAGGTTATACCATTTTCCTCTTTTGGAACGATCTTAAGAAATTCTCTACTTTTTGAACGATCTTCCAAAGGCAGGCCTAGCAGAACAAATAAAATCTAGGGGTCAAATGGGACCGCCGACCCTTCACAAGCAAGTAGCTTGGAACACATATATACAACACACACACAATATTTTTCCCTCCTGCCGCCCTTCTTGGAACTATATGCATTCCAAGAGATGACATTCCAGATTCCGGACGTATGGAAATTCTATTTAAGGAAAAACCCTAAAGTTCGAGTCCTGACTGCCCACAGTTAATTTGAAACTCAAACGACTGTTTCTTGCAAAGCAAGCACATGGCGATCATCTCTGAATACGAGGAGGAGCCCCCTGTAGCAGCAGCGGATGCAAGTAAGAAGCCTCGGCTGGACGAGTCCCCTGCTCTTCACAAAGGCCCTCACGATGAGGTACTTGATCGCCTCCTTCAGCAACACAAGAACGAGCCCTTCAGTCTCATCGAAACCGTAGCCGACTTTCTTCTCCGTCGCGTCGAGTCTCTACCTTCCGATGGAACCTTAGAAACCCGCGTCTCTCAGATCTTCGCCTCTGCCAAGGGGAAGGCTCGCTCAACTGCAGAGGAAAACAAGAAGAGCAAGAAAGCGCAGGCTGCATCGGAGAGCAAGAAGGCTCAGGCCACAGAGGAGAACAGGAGAAAGGAAGACGTCAAGAAGGATCAGGAGAAAGAGAAAAAGGCGAGTTCAGATGAATCATCTAGCAAAAGCTCTGATCCAAAGGTGGAGGAGACACCAAAAGTGCAACCCAGCTCAGCTAAAGAGGAAGAGGATGATGGAAAAGGCCTGAGTAAGTGAGGAATAGTTCGAGAATAAATAAAAGAGAACTTCTTTGCATTAAGTGTGATCGTGGATTCTTTGCCTTCTACCAGAGCCAAATGCTGGGAATGGTGCTGATCTTGAGAAGTACTTATGGACGCAGACACTTTCGGAAGCTTCTGTGCAAATTCCAATTCCTCCGGGGACAAAGTCTCGTGCCATCAATTGTGAGATCAAGAAAAAGCAATTGACAGCAGGTCTCAAGGGACAACCACCTGTGCTGCAGGTAAGCAAGCCTTGAAGCCTTCCAAACAAATGCCATATGATGTAACCCTTTCGTTGGTAGTAACAGAATTATGAAAGGTGAAGCACTCCTATTATGTCAACTGCCATATGATGTAACCCTTTTGTTATGTAACTAGGAAAGGTGCTTCTACAGCGTCAACTTAAATTTTTACAATTTTTAAAACTGGCAAGCCTTTGTGGTTATGTGGTCTACATTGTGGCTATTTTTATGAGTATGATTGTGTTGTGGAGTCCAAGAGGAATGGTACCGATGATGTCCTTTCTTATTGTGCAATCTTGGTTGTAAGCTTAAGCACGACCCCTATGGCTAGGGCGATGGGGAAAGGGAGGGTATTCAATGTACTTCTGGAGTCATGGACCCATGCTAGTTGTTCTAGATTTAAGAAAATTTTGAAGTGCATTGGATTTCTTCAAACTTAATTTAGGGTCATGCATTCTCTAAGAGCATACAATGAAAGGATGTAAAATTACATGCATGTGTTTATGAGAAAGATTTTGTGGTGTTATTATTCTATATGAGTATAGAAAGACTCTCTCCTCAGTCTCATCATTATCAAGATAAACGAACAAAGCATAAGATATTGCTCATCACAATAGAAGCTATGTGAGAAACACATTTAAGAGATCATTTTGCAACGTAAAACGAGTCAAAAGTGCTATCGAAAGATGCACTTCAGTCATGCAAAAGAGTGCCATAATGTAGACACTTCCAATGGTGTAGAGCTACGAATTGGCTCTCAATGTATAAAGGAGCCACCCTGTTTAAGATTTTGAAAGCTTCCTCCTTTGTAATTATCAAACTAGAGCAGCATAACTGCAAAATGTTCTAGACCCATAATGTTTTACCCTCGAAATGTGGTGTTTCACAATTTTGTCTACAGAGTGCAATGCTCTCCAGACTATTTTGGCTCTTGGTTATTAGCTGCTCGCTCCTTTGTTTCAAAATAGCTCCTTCTACCACTATCTCATGATGAGGATGCACTTTCATTAGCTCTTGTTGTCACAAATCAATGAGTGGCATGGCCTGACGTACAGAACTTGACCGAGGGGCCTAAAACCTAGAGGAAGAAGCACGAATTTAACCGATTTACAAATTCTTGCCGAGTGGCCCAAAGGATAAATAGGGTTAGGTTTTATAATCTTAACCCTACCAATTTATCAAGGTTTGGCCGAGGGGCCCAAAATCTTTAAAATAAAGTAGGACCCACAAAATTGTTTAAAGATTGATGATGTGGCAGTTGTACGGATTTCTACGATTTTCCTTGATTGCTGACGTGGTAGTTGTATGGATTTCCACAAGTCGTGCTGAGGCTTATGGGTCGTCGGACTTTTGTCTAGTTGCTTTTGGAATTGAAGCTTTTCATGTAACTGCTTTTGGGATAGACCAAGGATTTTCATAAGTGTGTCCAAGGCCTCATTCTTTTGAGATCAGGATTGGGAGCATTGAGAGAGGAGGAGGACCCTTGGTCATTATACCTTGTGAAGCAAGACGGGTCTTTGGGGCCAATGCGACTTGGGATGAAACTCCGTCATTTCCCTTCTTTTCAAGTTCAGTTCACACATGTGTTGCTGTCTTTGGCTTGGAGTGTCCAAGTCTATTACAGTGCTATTAGAGCTCAGACGATTCGTCTTCTATGAAGCAACCTTTTGTGGGCGGTTTTCTTGATGATCGACAACACATTTGTCGAGATCCTTTGGATGACGGGTTTGCACTTATTGTCGATAGTTGGTAGGGACATCCAGTTTCTACTCCCGTAGTTAGCACCATTTAGATGCCTCTTTCATACATCCCTTTGGAGAGCCGACAGTTGGTAGGGACATCTAGTTTCTACTCCCGCAGTTAGCAACATTTAGATGCCTCTTTCATACATCCCTTTGGAGAGCTCCAACCTTGGGGGCGACCCTTTTGGGGTGTAGATTTGGCCACGGTTGGCTAGTGTAGCAAGTTCTCCCTTGCAGTCCTTTGTCCAACTTTCTTGCACGTTACAAATCAGCCCCAGTGTTCCTCACGGGCTTGTTTTCCGAGCCGGTTCCTTTACTCTCCCTTCAACATTGGAGTCATGTTGTGTATTGGATATTGACTGCATAGCTTAGTTGTGGGTATGTTCTCTTCAGCACAAGTACAAAGGACTTAGGTAGGGCAAAGTGTCTACCAATCCAACAAATTAAATCGTTAATGATTTAATTTAGAAGTTTTTGACCAGGGCTAAGTTTCTAGTAAAAGTGTCGCTCAACCACTCGGGAGTCCGATCGACGCGGGGAATGGCTCGTTGGATTTCTCTAACCTAGAACTTTATGCATGTCATGCCATATGCCCACCGCAGTGTAACATCTCTCAAAACGCGTGTACAAACCATTTATGTAGTGGGGTTTTAAAAGTGGAAAATTAGCTTTAGAAGTCGATGAAGCATGTCCATGTGGCACTTAGAGCCATGTGCACTTGACAATCGACACGACATGATGGAGTTTCGAGTCAAGACGCATTGGCCCCAAAGATTGGTTCCCCTTTCAACACTTCTAATTTTTTCACTTTGCAAAGTACAATCTCAAGGGTCTAACTCTCTCCTAGACTCTGTGCCCTCCAAAGTATCTTCGAGACTCTGCACCCCCTTTTTTAAAGCATTTGGTCCAAAATTTGTATAGGCAGCCATGTGGCACAACCTGATTTTTTTTGTAGCCCATCCACGTTAGCATCTGTACGATTTGCCACATCACCATGCCAACGCATTTTACGGAAATTAGCCTTAGGGATCAGGCCCTCTGTCGATGCTTAAAATGTCTTCTAGGTTTAGGTCTTTAGTTTCTCTTGTCCATTCGGCCATTGCTCTTCCAGTTGGATATGCCATATCATTAGTTTGTAACAACCCCTCCTCTCGAAAGAATTGTTATCACTCTCGATTACGCGTGCAAAACAACCAAAGGACAGAAATAGTCTTTAATAGACACTGATTCTATGTACTCATGCACCAGACTCCACTACCTCTACAAAGACATCAATCATTGATTAATCACATTTTTGTCGAGTGTCTCAGATACAAACCTCGATCATTGTAACCATTTAGCAATCACATTTAGACCTCACCGATCTTTTCACGGATGTCTTGATCTACTAAGTCTTGTTACTATTAGATTCATATCCTTTCTTTTCACATTTCAAGCAAGCAAACCATGCCCATGATTATCCCCACAATACAATTAGTTCACCGTGTTTGAATTATTTTAATCTAGCCTCTTAGAGAGAAATTAGTGACTTTATACTTTACTCAATCTAGGCAATCTGTGACAAAGGAGTGGAGAGGCCTCTTAGAGAGAAATTAGTGACTTCAGTACTTCACTCAATCTAGCAATCTGTGACAAAGGAGTGGAGAGGCTCTCCTCTTGTGCAGTCCGCACTGCACCAAATTCAAGATGCTGATTCATCAGTAACTTTTGGCATACACAGTTGTAGCCCAAAAGCTTGAATGTACAGCTCTCTCTTGCGAGGTTCTTTTCCTCCATCCACTTTGCATCAAAGGCCAAAAAGTAGCCTTGACCAAATTATCCGGTGGACCTAGCTTACCTTTCTTTTCTTGTGCTTTGTGATCTGTTGGTAGCCTTGCTGGCCTCTTTGTCCTTGGCACCACAGTTTGGATCGTTGGAAATCTCTGATTGACTAGCTGATTCCCTTTTTGTTCTTTCCTTGTGTCCCAGGACGTGGGAATAGCCTTGCTGGCCTCCCATGTCCGTTGGCACGTTAGTCTCAATCGTTGGTACCTTGAGACGTAGTGTCATCTGATCCCCTTCTTCTATGGAATCCTCTAATGAACTTGCATCTGGTTCCCTTAGTTGGTTGGAACCTGTCACAAAGTGATGACGTGTCTGCCCGAGAGCCGAAACCCTAACTGTTGTTGAAACCCTAATTTTTGGAAACCCTAACCCTAAAACTTGCAAACCCTAAAATCTACCAAAAACCCTAAAACAACAAAAACCCTAATCCTAACCCTAGGGTAGCATGGCTTAACTATCGGAAAAAGCGCAGACATGATGACGTGGCAGAATCCCGCTTTTTGCGGCGCCAAAAAAAGAGAGAATCTCTTGCTTTATTTTCTAAAGCTTAAGAGAGGAAAAGCGCCTTTGCTTTTATTTTTAGGCTTTGATTTGAAGCTTTTCGGGGCACTGCTTTTGGCATCCCTTGTAAACAAATAACTATGTGGTTTGGGCTCCCACTCTGCAGAGCATCTGGATGCAGAGTCTGAGAGTGAGAACTGAACCACTCTTGTACTTTGAACACTGATTAATACGAAAAGAAATACCGAAAGGGGTGCTAGTCTTTGGGGCCAATATCTCTAGGCACGGAACTCCGTCGGGCCAGTGCAAATCTATTGTGAACTGTGAACTGTTTTGAAGTGGTTATTTGGTGCTGTCGTGATTGATTCTTGACTTGGAGTGTCCAAGTCTGTTACAGTGGTATCAGAGCACGGCCGATTTCTCTTCTACAGGAACTCCGATCCCAATTTTTTTTTGCGGCACCTATGGCTTCACGCAAGGATCAGTCGACTTGAAACCGGCTCGTGGGGCAGTAGGTGTTGGCTTTCACCCGAAATTCTTTACTTTAGACACACACACACACATAGCACTTTGCAAAGAGAACCTGCGACGGGAATTAACACTTGACTACACACACGGCTCGGAAGCTAGAATGCCCCGAGTAGACGCCGACAACCTTTAGGCCCCAAAATTGGCGTCCCTGTTGGTATTTCTTTATTCTTTGAGAGGGAAAATTACAAAGTAAGGTTTTGGGAATCCTTTACCTGTATCACACGAGATACTACCTGATTTGGCCAAATTTCGGTAGCATAACAGCCCCAAAACTTATGTGAAATCAATTCCCTTGCTAGATCTCACTTGCACTGACGTAAACCCTCTGATTCCTGCCCAAAAACAGTAAATTCAGCTCGCTGTATTTACTGGTTTTTGCCCCGTTTTCAGCCCCAAACAGTCCCCTAGCTGTCCTTTGCCAGTGGGGCACAATTCCCAAGAGTTCTGGCGTCTGTATGACTGAAAAACAGTCAATTTTCTGCGCATACACAGCGCTGAATTTGCACTTGTACGGTGAGGTATATGACCCTCACCGGTGCCTGCTTTGGAGTAGCAGCTTATGTTGCTCATAAAGATTAATGATTAGAGAGTTGTTCCTCCTCAAGGAGGCTCTTGCCTCAACACAAAAGCATGAAACGACACAGCTGTACATCAATCAAATGAAGAGCCCTCTTGTGGGGGCATCACATAACTGCACGTAGGGGAGAGAGAGAGCAGTGTGTAGTGTGCAGGTCATCACTCCTAGCACCACACTATACATGAGAGGGAAAGAAAGCACTCCATAGCTCTTAACCTTTGACATGTTCTCAATGAAGTATCCCCCCAGCATAAATCGAGCGTCCCCTCTCTGCCCTTGACTTGTAATGCATCTATGAACAAATAGATGCAAAAGGGGAAGATTTCCATGGTTGCCAAAACCTGCGTATCACTGAAAACGCAGCAAAACAGCCCTGTAAAACACGCATCTGATGCCTTCTAATGCTGAAAATGAGCTCCTTGGTCCTAGATAAAGTCCTGGGAAGCTCATAAATGGAGAGAAATGGTTGAAAATCACAGTTATCAGCCTCCAAAACTGCTCCAAAAAGTCAGTTTCGAGTTCTCTTTTCCCAGACTTGGTAAATTGGCCAAAAAGTGCCACTTGGCAACTCATACATGCAATTTTCCCGCATTGGGCTTCCTGCTTAAAAATCTCTCAATTGGTGCATCAGTTGACTTTGCAGCAGAGTAATAAGATGTTCCCCTTGTCATTCCAGAGGTAATGACGCGAACAAATTTCGTGGCTCAAAATAGCAGTTCCCTAAATTTTAGGAAATGCTTCCATTGGACTCTCATTGGTCATTTGACCATCTATCCTCATTGGGACCGCATCAAAAAATGTAATGTGGCCCAACTGTCGGATACTTTCTGTTGGTGATCCCACCTTGACTTCATGCCTTTATTGAGTTCACTTCCTAGTATCCACCAACTTGCTAAGTGCGACGGCGGGACCTACATGATCTTGAACTGAGCCTAGACATCATTTCCTTTACGAGTTCCAGTGCCGACAAACTTCCCATCTGCGGGTGAAACTACCGTTCATATTGGCCTTACAATGTCCGACCATTTGCAACTTCAAAAAGAGGGTCTCAAAAATTAAACAAAAATCATTGAAAAGAAACCAACAACTAAGGTTAGGAGTTGCCACGTCCTCGTGACACGACTCTCTCTGCATCTGGAGATGCGGACAGGGATCACAACGAAGATTCCGGCAGAGAGTATGGCCCGCCTTGGCCTACTTAGGCGGAGCAATGAGAGATGAAGCGTAGTCAATTGATCGGCGATGCAACAAAGATGATGCTCAGTTTTGCGAAGGACCCAAAATTGGCAAAATATATGAGCGAGACTTCATTTCAGGAAGTGCACGAGGAGTGGCAGAAAACCACCACACCACCCTTGAAACCGGCTCTCAAGAAACCTTCTGCTCACAAGACATATTTAGAGAAGGAATTAGAAGAGGTGGTTGATGCAGAACAAAGCTAAAACGCACGGCAAAAAGCAGAAGAAAGGCACTGACTTCCCGGGATATTTGGGTCGTCAGTCTCGACATTTGATAAGGCAAAGAAACAGAAGAAGCGTGTTCGACTTGAAGGAGTGCCCAATTCTTCTTTTGACAGTTCTTCTAGCTCTTTAGATTCGAGCAAAGAAGAAAGAAAAGGCAAAAAGCGAAGCAAGAAACAACGCTTCGGAAAGGGCAAGAAAAAGGCAAAGAAGTCTAAATCTCGCCCAGTGAGTGACAGTTCTACAGAGGACTCGTCTACAGACAGTTGAGACTGTGATGACGGCAACTTTTATGCGAACAAGAAGAATTTTTATAAAGCCAACCAATATGACTTTCTGGAAGATAAAGGCAAGAAAGTTCGAGAGTTTAAGGAAGGTGGACAGTCAATCAAATTTAACACTTTTTCAGGATATAAAGATGCTTCAAAGGCTTTGTCTTTTATACAGCAGTTTGACATCGCTTTCGCAGGAGGACGCTACTCAAAGCACTCCCAAGATTCGGAGAGCTGCCTCTTATTTTAAGGGGAATGCTCGAACTTGGTGGTCCACACTTCTTCTAAACAAGACTGCGCCAACTAAATGACTGAAATTTAAGAAGCTTTTTATTTCTTCTTGGCTGACGCAAGAGTATGAACTCGATATACGAGCTGCTTGGAAGGATACTCATTCAAAAGAATCATGAAAAACGTTTGTTCATTTTTGCATCGTAGTAAGTTTATTTTTAATGTTTCTTTCTTTGGAATGTTCAAGATAATCATTAGTAAATTCAATAAAACTGGGGAGCTTAAAAACCCACTTATTGTTTGACTTAGTAACACACTATTTTGTTGTTTTGATCTCTAGCGCTTTTAGTATTTTTACTCTAGCTTGACAAATGCTAGCCTTTATCATGGCTGAGTATGCCCATCACCTCCGGAGGGTGATAGAAACTCAGCTTGTTGGTTTGATAGAGTACGTTCAAAGCATAAATGACCTCTATACAAACCTGCACCTACTCTTGGGCATTGACGACATGAGTAGGGATGCCATAGCTGTTGTCCACATGATAAAGGTGATAATCTTATTCTTCGTGTTTGGACAAACAATGAAGTTGAGGTCACATATTGGCAAGTTTGGATCTTTGTACTTCTTTGTTATTTGCAGCCTCTTCTTCGTAGGTTTGTAGTAGTATTCATTTTTTGATTTCGTATTTAGCTTACTTGAGGACTTAAGAATTTGTTTAGTTAGAAGTTGTTGTGTGAAGTTTGATTTCTAGGATTAAGTTTTTAAGTTGTCTTATCCTTTGTTGATTAAAGTTGTGACTTGTTTTACGTTTTAGCCGAGTAAGCTGTGTCAACTTATTTTGTGCATCCTTTTCTAAAAACATTTTTAAGTTAATAATGTTTTGTTTTATCTAGTTTTATTTTGTAGCAAATAAAGTGATTTACTATTTTGAACTTACTAAGGTATATATAACATAGAGAAAGCTTTAAAGTCCTTGGCGTACTACCTTGTCTTCCATTAGTATTATTGTGCTCAGTAATGTTTCAGCCTTGCTTAGGGTAAAACCCCCATAAGGAGTCCACCTAACTTGGCATGGTTTGATCTCTCTCCGTGTTGGATGGAATGAGGTGGTAAGGTGCTCATTGAAAAGCTCTCGTCCAAGAGAATCTGCAGCAAAAGGTGCAGCTTTAGCTGTGGAGCGTAGCAAAAACGCGAGCAGAAAACTTTTTTTGTGTATACCAAAAGTAGGGGTTGCTAGAAAGTCAGCGAGGGGCGAGAAGAAGGCTGCTGTGCCGCAGGGGTTTGAACCCAGGGTCTGACAGTGAGGATGCAGTGTGCATTGCTGTAAACCACCCAAGCACTCCAGCTTTTTGGTCTTCCTACTAGTGCACTCACGTACTTGAGCAGGGGCCAGTTGCGTCCTCCCTTCCCGGGGAGGCTTTCTATTGGGGGTTTTCTTCGTTGCTGTTTTTTGTATTATGTGATCAAACTTGCTTCTGGCGAAAACAAGAATGCTAATTCCCTCTGTCAACACTAATTCTGTACTTCCTTCCACACGAATTCTGTACGTCCTTCTACACCAATCACATGTCATAATTGAGCTTTTGCTCTAGCAAGTAGGAAAGCACTTATGCTTTAGTAGGCCAAAGGGGATGAGAGGAAACTAATAAAAGGGATATACTCAAATGTAGCTTCGCATCTGAGCCACGTGTGCAGGAGCAGCTAGTAAGCGTTAAGCATTCGCTATTTGGGTATTGTGAAGATTTGTTTATCACATGCAACTGATGGCTACTTGTATCAAACTTCTCTTAACTTAGTGATGCAAGTGGTGCTTCTTTTAGTGCTAGGATTCACTATGGCTGAGTTTGCTCTTGATCTCCGGAGTCATGACAGAAACTCAGTACACTGAACTTTGTGTTGATGTGTGTGCGTGTGTGGGGTGTGTTGTGTTTGGGAGCATATGTTAGTACCTAGGTCTACACCCACTATAGGGCACTGATGACGTTAGTAGTATTTAGTCAATACTATGCATGATGGAGCTGATGGTTATATTGTCTTGTGGGTTGACTACCATGGGCCTATACCGTGCACTTTCCTTTGAGGGTGAATCTGGGCGTATCCTGGTTTCATCTAGGTATATGTTCTGTTAGCTTAGTTTATCTAGTTACACGAGCGTGGCATCATGTCCATTTTGGAGTCCCTGATAAGTCTTTTTTATTTTTCAGGGTGAATTGTATGCACCAGTAGTTACAGATGATTGTTTCTGGAGCTTAGGTATGGATAGCCTGTCTTTCTATTGTGCTCCCTATGATTTGTCCAGGTTAAGAGGGGAGCGTGTGTGGATTCTTATAAGTGAACTGGTATGGCTATGCAGAGGATGGAAAGATGCTGTCTATTCTGCTCACCAAGGCCAATAAGATGGAGTGGTGGAATTGTATTGTCAAAGGGGAGCCGATAATAAATACGCAAAAGGTAGAACCAGAAAATAGCAAACTTTCCGATCTTGACGCAGAGACCAGGCAAACCGTTGAGAAAATGATGGTAAAGAGTGAACTATTCTGTCTTTGACACTGGTTCTTGGTTTTTTCTTGTGTATTAAAAGAGGGTGATTTCAGTTTGACCAGCGGCAAAAAGCAATGGGATTGCCAACAAGTGAAGAGCAGCAGAAGAATGAGATTTTGAAGAAGTTTATGGCTCAGGTATGATACACGTTGTCCTGATGTTACTGGGATTACTTGAGTTATTGTTAACGCACAACTATTCTATACAATTGTAATGGCAGCATCCTGAAATGGATTTCTCAAAGGCAAAGATCTCCTAGGACACAGCTGGGAAGAACTGAATCGAGAGAACCTCTTTCTTGGCACATTGGCAATTCCGATTGTCGGTGGTTGCCGCAGGAGACACTTGTAATTGAAGCAAAGCTGGTTCTAAGTGCAGTGTTAGATTCATATGTGGTTCTTAGGCCTGTGGCACCAAGCACCTGTATCTGTGCCTGCTATTGCTGAAGTGCGTCTCATGTCCTTTTTCAATCTTAGTCTGGACTTCGATCTTTAGCTGTTAAGCTTTAAGCGTTGTTGATAGTCCTTACTGGCCCTATGATACCTGTACAATGTAGATGTTGATGGGGATTTTGTGTGTTTTGAGGTTTCAATGGAGTACAGGAAATTTCACATGATGGTTGCGGTGATAGTATTGCTCACGTCTTAAAACATTATGCAGTACGTGTCCTTGTGAAGCTGTAATACGGACAAATGATGCTTTTAAAGATGTATTTGCAATGCTTGCAGCAATTCAGGTTTTCTTTGTGGCGGACATTTGGTGTTATTGCTCTTCTCTAAGTTCTGTCAAGTAGGAAACAATGGTGTTAGTCGGGGAGGTGCAAGGTCTGTGGCTGCATGCCAATCTGGATGGGTGCCTTTTAGGCCAGCTCCCAAAGGTGCCATAGATCCCCCCAAGCTCATACAATTTGAGACCTACTGAGGTCTCATGAACTTCTGAGTTGCCCGGTTCAGCTTATGAGGCCACTAGTTCTCGGGTGGATCCGGCGCAAGTGGCCAACCTGTCCCTAGCCCCACATGGTGTTCTTGCATTTGGGGGAGTGGGACGGTCTACTGTAGATCCCTTTTTCTAGCGTAAGAGTGTTATGATGTTGCTAGATGTTACGGTGGAAGTAGATGGAAGGAAATTTAGTCAAATTCTTTTTTTTTCCATAGGGACTAATAGTCTCTTTGTCCTCTCTGTTGTTTACGATGATGACTGTTTGTTTTGATTAGATTCTAGTATTAGTGCATCGAAATGAAAAAATTGTTGTCCCAGCGAAGTGATTATGTTAGAAGATACACTAACATATCGAATTGATTTGCGAAATCAAATTGGTGCACATCTTGGTGTTGTCATTTGTATCCGTTGTCTTCAATGTGTGGCTATGGTATGGCCTTAGCATGTATCCATTTGTAAATTTTTTGATATTGAATCACTCAGCACTTTGCACACAACATAGGCACTGATGCACAGTTATTTTCTTGCCAGCAAAAGAGAATTACCTTGAATTGTACATGCAGAAGTTCATTATACAGGGGGAGCTAAGTGCTTCATATATACGAGGCTGACGGACCTCAAGTACAGTCCCTCGGAATATGCTTGACCAGTACGAAAAAATAGCAAAATAATAAAATAAATAGGGTCATTTACTTGAGATGCATTAACTTTTAACACCTCGATGCTGTTCACAGTGGACATATATAGGAAGACATGGTCAATGAGGAAGCGATCATAGACATCCTACTAGATGTCGGGTATTTGCAACCACTACCTTGTCACCGAAAAGAACTCCCATCTTGAGCATGGGTTGCCTCGGAGAAAGCTGAACAAAAGTCCACACTACCTTTAGTTGTAAATTGTCTACACATTGAGTCCAAGATTTTCAAGATAATTAACTTTTGTCTATAATTTTGCCAACAACAATAAATTGTGCGTGATACGTCAATAGTGTTTTGTACATGTCATGTTGGTTCCTTGCTAGATGCAATGTGCTTTGAACTCCGATAAATGCTGTTGTGCTGCACAGGAAAAGAGGAGAAAAATGGTTTTGGCAAGTGTTTAGGAAGATGTCTTATTTTGGAATTTCGAAATTCAAGACATCTAGAGTACCAGTTTTAACCATGGAGATGCTTTTGACCACATTGGCTGCCTCTTGGACATTAAGGACTTGGCTTTGGGCTTGGGGCCATACAATGGCCGCCCAATCTTAAGGGCTCTTGGACAATGGGTTTAAGTGGGCGCCCAATAGAATTGGGATTTTTTTGAAATGTGGGGTGTGGAACAAAAAGCTTAAAACCATAGCACATGCAGCGAATGAGGGAGGAGGAGGAGCTTCTAGGGCATGGGCACAATAGAAAAAACGAGAATTGATCACGATTTGGCTTGGCACCAAAATCATGTAGTTGACATCAAGAAGACTTTGAAATAAGATGTATAGTAGTTGCAACTACCTTCAAATCTTTAGAGTCTCGCCACTATCTGTTTGTGTTGCTCAAATGTTACATAACTGGCACTCTTTGGAAACGCAAGAGATGCACCTCTTCAAGCAAGTCACCAAGCATAATGTTGAGACTCCCCGACTCTTATATGCAATCACTTAGAGCTTTTTATCTTGCATTATATCCTACTGTAAGGGAGCCTCTTGATGTTGAGAAGTATGTGACACTTGTTCAAGGCTTGGCTTACACAGATGATGAACAAGTCATCGATGAGCTATTGAAGAATCACAAGGCCCAGGCCCAAATTGATGTGAGTGCTACCATCAAAGACTTCTTGGAAACTCTATTTACAGTTTCCTGAATCAGAAAGAGCACTTGAAGGTCCTATTTGCAATGTTGCAGAATGAGAAGCTCAAAATGGATAATGTTGTCCACTAGGAGGTTGAGAAGTTGATGGGTCCACCCTATTTTACAATTGACCACTCCCATAATGATGAATAGCCACAAGCCACTGGTGCATTTAGCTGGTTAGGGTGAAGGTCGAAGCAATACATGTAGATACAACAATGTCAGGACCCTTTTCCAAGTATATTTCAAAATTTTAAAAGTAAAACCGACTTAGCGAGTGAAATCTTGCTTAGGCAAACTTGTTGGAAGAGGAAAAAAATGGGGGGAAGAAAGAGACGCCTTTGGAATTTGGGATGGTCCTCGCTCTAGCTTAAGCAAACTCCTTCAAAAATATGGACACCCTCTCCAAGAACATATCAAAATTTCCCTTTCAATCTCCTCTCAAGAATCTTTTATTTTGGACATCCATTTTTTTCAAGGGACCCTCTTTTTCCGGTTTTGGGATCCGTGATACCCATTGTCACCAAAAAAACCTAAACTCCTACAACTATATCCCTTGGCAATCTTGGCACTCTACTCACCAAAAGATTGCTTTTATTCTCTCAGAGCTTAAGAGGTACATTATCAGGGAAAGCTCTCTTTCAGATTTTATCTCTATTCGTAACCTCTTCTATACTAGGCTTAGAGCAAAAGGATATCCCTCCCCCTTGTTAAAAGCTTGCTTTCTCTACCTTTCCTACGATCTAAGACCCTCTCTCCTTCAAAAATTGTCCAATACCAAACCTTCTCCTACCATCATCAAGATTCCCTTCTCACCTCAAATCCGCCATCTCAACTTATCTCGTTCCATTAACCAACCCCTCACTAATCTTCTTAAATCCAACACGGACTTCGCACACTTACCTAGACCTTTGATATGTTGGATGAATGCGCCCAATCTCGAAACCCTTCTCTCTAAGCCCCCTTCTTCTTTTCTCGCTTAACCCCCCCCCACAAAGGAAATTCCACCCATAATTGACAAAAACTTACCTCAGCTAACTTCGGCCTCATGTATATATGCAACCCCTCTAAAATCCACCCATTCCCTAGGCTAGGTCAAATTCATTTGTTGACTAGTCCCTTTCTTATACAATTTTTCCACTCCTTTAAATACCCTAATAACTCTCCACCATTCGTCCCCTTTTTTTAAGTACCCACTTAAGATGAGCCATAACCTATCTTTAAGATAGCCTCTCCCCCTTGAAATATGGGACCACTACAATTTTTTGTGTGCACGAATAAAGACAATAAAACAAGAGGAGCCCTTTATTTTAGGGGTTGGGAATACAATAGCATGAGACAACCATTAGTCTTGTATGAGCATTAACACTAGTCTTGTAAAAAAGTAGCCACTTTTGTGGCTTTTAGAGACTTTTATAATAAATTCTCCAATACTATGTAAGTTATCTCAATAGAAAATCCTTTCAGGGAACTATGTCCAACACTCAATATGAGTTGATAAAAAATAGTACAAAACTAAATGAAGGTCTAAAGGTGTCTTTCCATGGCCATCTTTAACAACTAATGTTTGGAGACAGACAATTTTTTTCTATTCTCTCTTGAAAGTAAATCAAATCATTGTTAAGCAGGCTCAAAATTCTTTGAGAAATCCCTCAATAGATATGCGACAGATGTACCAAGATTTTTGAGCTATATACAAAGATTGCCAACATTTGTTACTCCTCCAAGTTAAGTAGTGAAGCACATTTTTATGTATTATGTACTAATTTTAGAAAAGTGAATTTTTCATTTTCGAGATTTTCATGTAAATTATGTATTTGAAAACTTGTTTCATAGCTTAAAACCCATATATAAGAGTTTTCATGAGGTTTTGGTCATATATAAAAGTTATGTCGTCTCATTTACAAGAATCCTGATCTTTTGTGGCGCATTACAAGTCTAATGTTAATCCTTGCATTTAATTATGTTTGTTTTTGTCTTGTGTCTATTGATCTCCATTTATGCTTCCCAGAGTACACATGGTCTCTATCCATTTTTATTATGAAGCTTTCGTCTGGTTATATTCAACACATCTTGTTATAATTCAATCGTGCCATTATCAAGGCCTCATAGTTTTCCATTGTTAGGGTCAAGGTCAACAACGGATCTCTCTAGGGTGACACTTTTGCATTTTTCACATGAACTTAGTATCAACATTGTTCTAGCCACATTGACAACAACCATGTTAGCACTTAGTGGTGTTTGCAAACTCATCCTGCCATTGCATGCAAAATCATTTGTGTTATGGCTATTAGTTTTACAAGTTTCTCACACTACACAATTGAAAGCTACAATGGTCAAAGTGAAGGTTTGATTAGAGTAGAAGTGCAAAAATGGTCTACAAAAGTCTCCTTGTACATAATTTTTCCCATGTAAATTCCCCAAATATATTCTTGTATAGTGTAAATTGCACTTGTAAGGAGTTCCAAGTTTTAAGAGCATCACTATTAACAATGTTTTTGGGCACTCGGATGACACTAATGTAATCCAAGGTAAAAAAAGAACATTTTGTAATATGTGAACTCGCGTTCCGAGAAAGAAGTAAACTTGGAGTTTGGCTATGGTGCATCTCTCCTTCTCCTTCATGTGATTAATCTCTTTCCTTTACTCTCTCTTGCTATGCCTTCCTTGGTCACTCTGTCCAAGCATGTGTGTGTGTGTGTGTGTGTGTGTGTGTGTGTGTGTGTGTGTGTGAGAGAGAGAGAGAGAGAGAGAGAGAGAGAGAGAGAGAGAGAGAGAGAGAGAGAGAGTAAATAGAAGTGTGTGCTTCGTGCGACTAGGGATTTTCATGTTTTCTAGGTAGAGCTTCTTTTGTGCGTGTGTGTGTGTGTGTGTGTGTGTGTGTGTGTGTGTGTGTGTTTGAGAGAGATATAGAATAAGAAGCAATAAATTGGCCCTTCTGTGGCTTCTCTCTTTGAGCTTCTACTCTTCCATTAGGGACTCTGCGCCTATAACAAAAACTAGAGCTCTCTCACTCTTGTGAGATGGCCCTTGTATGGCCTTCCTTATTGTAGATTGAGCACTAAGCAAGAGGTTAGAACACATGGATAGTGCTCCTATTGGATGCATCACTTGCTCCTCTGTAAGCCTATGGACCAATTATAGTTGGGAACTACTAAGCCATAATAGGGTACACGTTTTCGTTTACAAATTGGAAGTCATTTTGGACATACGTTTGGAAATATATAGTGCTGGATTAAATAAGTTTATCTGTATACTTTAGAGCAAGCTATTTTTGTAACTCATGATGCTGAAGTTGTTTAACAAGGAGATCCAAATCTAACTTCATGAATGCTTAAAAAAAACTTCTCTTTTTTCTCACGACATGAGAATACAACTATTTTGCAACCAAGGACATCTAACTGCAACAACGGTCAATTATAGCAACACTACAATCAATCTCAACAATTGAACAACTAAACAGAAAGTTCTTGAAAGGTGAACAATAGTGCTTCAAATAATATTTTTATACTTTCAAATGATTTTTTCAAGTTCAAAAAAACAAAGCTCCTCAAAGTCACAATACTTATAATAATGACGAAAGAACAATAGTAAACCCAATTTGAAGATTTTTGTTTGCTACACATATCACAAGATGGTACATACATTTACTGACTATCTTCAAAACAAGCCTAAACCTTCTTTGCACTTCATCGAGGAATTCAAATACAACAAAAAAGCTACGGAGACAAAACATGTGGATGACTTTGGTGATGTCTATCATGAGTAACAAGATAACCCAAGTGATCAAGATAACTTAGATACTCCTAAACCTTCTGTGCACTTCATCGAGGAATTCAAATACAACAAAAAATTTCAAGTACACAATATGGAGACAAAACATGTGGATGAATTTGGTGATGTCTATCATGAGTAACAAGATAGCCCAACTGATCAAGATAAGTTAGATACTCCTAATCCTTGATTACAAAGTCTTTTAAGTATTCAAGTACATATTGGTGATGATTCTTTTAGATTGTTGCATGATGGAGAAAGCACACATGATTTTATTTCAAGACATATAGTGTCTTCATATAATTATACAATAAAAGATTTTCAATACAAATCAAGAGACTTCATTGAATCACAAGAATTTTCTGTTTGAGTATCTTGAAAACACCATTTCAATCCAATTATTTTTTAATGGAAAGCATACATTGCAGAGTTATTAATTTATTGATTTTATTGGGGTTAAATGAGATCCAAATATTATTTGAATTATTTAGAGAAACAAGAAGCCAACACTTCTCCATGCACAATACTATGTCCTCCCCTAAAACTAACAATTTCTTTGTTTTTTAGAATGCTTCGTGTGGACAACAATTATTTGAATACTCGTATAAACATCATAAAAATCATTGGAAAAATTATGAGTTGCAAAAAAATTCTTAGAAAAACGAGATGCAAGTTTTAGATAAAGGAGATTTTTTAGTGCTATTATTATATGTACAAAATATGCAAGAAATCATCCCGTTTCTCATGTTGGGAGTGCACACGTTATTTAAGTAAATGATAATGAAATTGGCGACTTCAAACTAACCATTAGATTCATGGTTAAATAGTTTTTGAACGTGCATCTCCACGACTCCAAAATATAGTACAAGACATTAAATCTCTTTTAGAAGCCACTTTTTTTGCATATGATTCAAAAAATTATGACTTCTAATCAAAATACATGGTGTGGAAAGACATGCTTGAAAAACAAATGCGGTGCTTGATGTGCAATGAGAATATTTTTTCAAGGAATAAAATAGGCCTATAGCCTATTACTGTTTAGATCATGTCATTCTTTCTAGATGCATCTTGAGTGTAATATTTATCTTTGTAAGATTTAAATGTAAAATTTTCAAATGAAATCGATGATTGTCTCGCATAACACAACACCGCTATCTTTATTATTCACTAGCAACTACAGAGAAAAGTTTAATGAAATCAAGCAGCTTTAATTGTAGTGCATTAGCCAATGAATATTGCAATGCTTAAAGTGACAATGCTTACAAATCATTGCCTGCATATGGTATAATCTTCTAGACTATTGGTAATTACTATACATGTCAAGAAATGATCACAAGTTTTAGGTCCAAGCCAAGATTTGATTGCTTCCATCTTTTTAAGAGCCACATGTATACCTTCATTATAAACTGTATGGCCTAGCAAGTCAATTTGAAAGTGGAATAATGTGCCTTTCTCATTATTCAAATTAAGATTATTCTTTCTTAGCAAGATACATGTGCGAGGTGCTCTTTTCGCTCATCCATAGAGTTACTAACAAGAACATCATCAAGGAAGGAAATGAAAAAATCATGATAATCTATAAAAAATTGACTCATCCCTCTAGTGAAAGTAGCACGTATATTAGCCAACCCAAAAACATAGGCCAACAATCAAGTAAATAGGTCTACAAGGGGAGCTATCCATATAGTCATGTGTTGACACTAACCATATGCAATATAATGACTACTCAAGAATTCCTTGGAGTCATGGTTATGCACAAGGAGGATGATATGGCTGTATTTCTTACACGATTAAAGATCTCAAGAAGCAATTGATTGCAACTTGGGAGATTATCTCTTATAGTACTCTTTTGTAGATGGTTCTTGATGCTTTTCCTGATTACATTAGACTTTTGCCTCCACCTTTAGGCTTGTGACAGAGGGTAAAGATGATGTGAATTTTGATGGTCTTGCCTCTAAACTATTGTAAAGGCCCAATCCAAAAAAATTGGGGCTAAATATCATGCTATTGTATAGGCATTTGTGGCTACACATCAAAAGAAGAATGTTGATGTTGGCATTACTAATGATTCTATAAGTCACAAGCCTGCCTCCGTAGTTGTTGCCTCTTCAAAAAGAAACAGGTCTATGAAGTTTTATGATCAATAAAAAAAGAAATTGAAATGCAATTACTATAAGGAAAATTATCATCTCATCAAGAAATTGCCTTAGCTTAAGGTTGGAGAGGCTCAAAAGAAAGAGGCAAATGTAGCCATTGAAAATTATTTTGCCAATGAAAATTCAAAAAATGTTGTGCAAGATATAAGACGGGTTTTAGGTGTGCAAGGTTGTTATGATCCATTTGTTCATGATGCATGTATTGGACAATGTGTGGATCATGTGTGCTACTTTGAAAGTGGTGCAACTAATCACATTATGTATCATCATGATTTACGCACTTCTCTTGAGACTATCCCTAATGGAATGTTTTTGAGTGTGCCAACAATGCCTCTTATCCAGTTCAAGGAATTGGGAAGATTGTGATTACTACTACAAGTGCCAGCTCTTTCACACTTTTGGATGATTTGTAAGTACCTGAGATTAAATGAAATCTTTTGTTTGTGTTTGCATTTGCATTTCTTGGTCTTGTAGCCAAGTTTATGGATGAAAAATGTGTTGTGTATGATCTCAGATACTATTGTGGCATATGGTACTTTTTTTTGTGGGCTCAATGCGCTCAAGAAATGTGGAAAAGATTCAACACATGTAGTTTTTTATTTAAATGCTATTTTGGATACAAAACTATGGCACACTCATTTTAGTCATCTAAATTATGCAAGTTTCTTGCGTTTGCATAAATCTAATTGGGTTGCTTTGTTTCCCTCTTTTGAAGCACCATTGAAACATGTATGTCAAGGCTATATTTTGAGCAAAATGCAACATTCTAAGCTCCAAAGGACGGTTTCTTATGGGAAACATTTTTATGTTGTTTCATTGATGAATCATTAGGCATGCATGGGTTTATGCACTTAAGATAGAGTCCAAAATAATTATTTATTATGGGTAAAATTGTATCCATTTGTAGCGTGGGCGCCCTCCATTTTGTTTAAGTGGGGAGTATATGTCTAAAGGGTTCAATGCATTTTTTGGCTAGTCGTGGGATAAAACACCAACATAGAGTGCCATATACCCCTCATCAAAATTGCAGAGAGGAGAAATAGGTCACTTATGGAGATGGTGCAATGTGTTGTCAAAAGTCAAGCCTTTCCACATGCAATTTGGTGAAGAGTGTGCAATATGTGTAGAGTGGAAGAGAGAAGAAGCACATACACAGAAGGTTGTCATCCGTATGAACCTTGACTAGCCCAATGTGCTGGCTATCAAATATGTCTCGTATCACATGATAACAGACTTCTATGTGTTTTGAATTGGAGTGAAAAATGGGGTTCTTTGCTAATGCAATTGCACTTTAACTATCACAATGCAACATTGGAGTCTGAGTAATGACAAGATCTCCCACTAAACGAGCAAACCATATAGCTTCCTTGCTAGCATCAAAAACTGCCACACACTCTACCTCTATGGTGGAAGATGACATACAATTTTGGAGACATGATCTCCATGACACAATTGCTCTAGCAAATAGAAAAACATAGCCAAACGTGGATCTTCTACTATCCACACAGCCTGCATAATCAGCATTTGTGTAACCCACAATGGATGCATCACTGTTCCCAAAGTGCAAGCACTTTCCTACCGTACCTTTCAAATATCTCAAGGTGTGCTTTTCATTGCTTCCCAATTGCTTCTTGCTAGGATTTGTGATAAATCTGCTAACCACTCCCACTACAAAAGCAATGTCCAATCTTGTGGCTACCATGGCATACATAATTGTGTTGACTGCTGAAGAATATGGCAGCTTGGCCACTTTTGCTTTCTCAACATCAAATTTGGGAGCATCATTCTTGCTAGGTTTTTCATATGCTTGCATTAGGGTACTTAATGTAGCCTTCCCCCCTGCATATTAAAACATTGTAAGACGTTGCGGATATACGTTCGTGTGACAACTCCAATATTCCACGTTTTCTATCCCTCTTGATACGCATACCAAGAAAATGACTCGCATCTCCCAAATTCTTTGTAGCAAATTGCATGCTAAGTGACTTCTTCAAAATGGCAATCTCATCTTTAGACTTCCGAGAAATGAGCATATCATCAACATAAAGTATCAAAATGTTAAGTGAACCATTATTCAAATTCATGGTATACAAATAGTGATCTCTGTGGCTCTTTACATAACCTTGGGACTGCGTGTACTTGTCAAACTTCATGTACCATTGCCTTGAGCCTTGTTATAGGCCATACAATGTCTTATGCAATCTATGCACCAATTTTGTCCTAATAGGCTTTTCGGTTTGGCTTTAAAGACCTCTGGTTGTTTCATGTAGACATCCTCATCAAGATCCCCGTGAAGAAAATCCATCTTCACGTCCATCCGAACAAGTTCCATGTCCTCAATGGCCACTAGTCCAAGCACAAGACACAATGTAGTCATCTTGACTACTGGAGAGAAAATCTCATCAAAGTCCATGCCTTTTTCTTTTTTCTTGAAACCCTTAGCAACCAGTCTAGCCTTATACTTAGGCTTGATATCTTCTGCCATGTTCTTCTTCTTATACAACAATTTCAAGGCAAGGCTTGTTTGCCCTCAGAAAACTCTGTCAATTTCCAAGTTTATTTGCCATATTTGAGCTATACTCAAATTGCATTGCGTGCTCCCACTTCACACTATCTTCCATCTCAATAGCCTCTTGGTAGCAAGTAGGCTCTCTACAGTTAGTTACCAATAAATAGTCTAACCCTAGTTGAAAACCCTCAAGGGCACAAGATAAAAGTGTAGATCTCCTCGTTGCCTAATTGCAGGACTCTACTCTCTTAAAGCATCACTAGCTCTCTCTCGAGCACTACTAGTGGTAAGTACATCACTAGTAGGCTGAGTTTGCAAGTCTCACTTTGAAATATTCAACCTCTTTCATGGGCTGTGTGTGCATCTTTGATTCATTGAAGATCACTTGTGAGCTGTGAATAACTTTGCAAGATCTCGGGAGCTAGAGACGATAACCCATCTTTCTAAGCTCTTTAGGAACATGTGAGAATGCCTCACAACCAAACACACATAATATGTCATAATTATGCTTCTTGCCTATCCACATTTCATGTGGAATCTTGTAGTTCAACGGTGTAGGAGCCAACCTGTTGATGATATGCACCGCTCTCATAACAACTTCTCCCCAAAACTCTTGAGGTGAATTTGCTATAGATAGCATGGAAGTGATCCTCTCCTAAATAATCCTACTCATGTGCTCACAGTAACTACATTCTGATCATGTGTGTATGGTGTAGTAAATTGCCTCCAAATTCCTCTTTTGCTATAGAAATTCTTGAACTTGGTGGAGACATACTTTCCCCCATTGTTAGTGCGCAAAGCCTTCAACTCTTGCGTGACTCGTTTTCAACCATAGCTAGGAACTTTTGGAACGTAGCAAAAACTTTGTCTTTCCTCTTCAAGAGGTAGACCCACACCTTTCGAGTAGTGTCATCTATGAAAGTCAAGATATATAATGTCCCCCCTAGAGACTTGTGCGGCATAAGTCCACATAGATCACTATGAACTAAATTTAGAGGATTTTTTAATGTTCTATCCAATGGCAAAATGTTAAGCCTAGTTTGTTTTTTGTGTATGCAATGATCACATAAACTAAAATTAGAATAGTTTAACACAAGAATGTAGCCAAAATGCTGTAATTAATTCATTCCCTTCTGAATGATATGACTAAGCCGCTATGCCACAACTCAGTATAAGGCAGCTCAGCTACATAGATAGTATTCTTTTTCATAGAAGAGATATACAAGGAATATAATGAGCTAGACTTTTGGCCTTTTTAAAGCATGACCAGGTTACCTTTTCAAATTATCCAGGAACCATTGCCAAACATTGTAGTGTATCCAAGATCAACAAGAAGCTCACCTGCTAGGACCAAGCTCTTAGTTAGCTTTGGCACATGTCTAACACCTCGCAAGATGAACTCGATACAGTGGCACATACACAACTTCACGTCCCCAATGCCACATATCTCAAGCTAATGAGAATCACAAAGCTTAATTGAACCATGTACAAAGGCATAACTAGAGAACCACTCCTTGTGAGGAGTAGCATGAAAATTGGCACTCGAGTCAATGGTCCAATTTTGTGCATAGCCTTTGTCAAGAGCTAATAATGCCTCTAGACACAAATCAAAAGTGAATATTAGTATATTTGATGGCTACGACATGTCAAGAACAACATGAACATGTAAAGACTCAATGTTATTGAGCTCCACTATCTTCACACTACTCTTAGGATCTGCCTAACTTACGGCAATGGTTTTATATTTTTCACATTGTTACAAATAACAATCTTTCTTCATATGACCTTTATTGTGACAATGGTAGCATTCAATGTTTCTCGTGTCCATGATTCTTGCTATGTGCATTCTTGTGATCCTAAGAACGACTACAACTGTGACTGTGACCTCTTTGCAATTGATGGTTTTTCTGGCTACTTCCACTAGCCATGTATGCATCGCCATGCCCACTGACGCCAAATCTCTTTCGTGAACAAAGCACTAGTAACAACTTTCCTTGAGGAACAAAGTCACTAATGGAATTGTTAAACGTATCCCATGATGTAGAAAAAGAGCATAACAAGAAAATGGCCTTCATTTCATCATCAAAATTCAACCATGTAGCAGTCAACTGTATGAAAACACTATTGAACTTGTTCAATATGCAAACAGACACTACTACCCTCTTTCATATTCAAGTGCATAAGCTTATTCATCAAAAACACTTTGTTCAATGTACTCTTACCATCCCAAGCTAAGCATAATGACTCCCATAATTCCTTTGTAGTAATCTTGTCCATAATTGTAAAGAAAATGGACTCAGCAAGGTGTAGGCAAATGGTTGCCATAGCACAAGCATCAAGTTCCTCCCACTCATCTCATCAATGTAAACACCCTCTTTATGCTCTTTCAATGGCGTTGCAAGGCCCTTATTGACCAAGACAAGCATACACTGATTGCATATAATGAAGTTTGTTCCATCAAACTTCTTGATATAATACTCTTCTTTGTCAGAAGTTCCAACCATGATGACTAACACGAGCAAATGCAAGAGAGTAAGACTAAGAATCTATGGCAATATTTTTGCAAAAATTTTGGCAGAGTCTCGTTTGCAAAGAGATCAAAATCTCAACCAAAAACTTAGCAAAAATTACTGCAATGTCAATGCAAAAGAATACTATAGGCAAACTAGAGGACTCAGGGGAAAATCAAACGGAGTCTCCTTTGTACAGAGATCAAAATCTCAAGAAAAAAACGAGACAAAATTGACACATAAAATATGAAGAGTGCTCTCTGGGCATAAACTAGCATATACTGCTCAAAGAAACTGCTGAACGACTACTAAACTAGCATCAAAGCACATATATACATCTATACATATCCTATGGCGAGGCCATGAGTAGGAATCTTTAGCAACCTAATCCACCTCACACTGGGTAACCCGGCCCCAATGCTCGGCTTCAAAAAACCTCACACAACAATCCTCACAAAAGGCTCTGTAGATGCGACTAGCCACTGTCATAGAAAGGGCTCTTTCGGACAAAATCTCAAAAAGGATTGGGACTACCAAAACAAACCAAAATTGGTTATACAATGATGTACAATGGTAGTATCTGCAACACACTGTACATCCAAAACGTGAAATTGTCATTGAAAATCCACAGTACACGTGCTCAAATAGGCACCAATGAGTATGCAAGCAAAAGCATAGAACCAACTCCCTTTGGGGGGAAAATGCTCTCAACACATAACAAACACTCTCAAGTGCTAGTCACGCATAAACCATATGCATCTAAAACTCCCACTAGAACTGTAATGACTATCACTGCCAAAAATGCTCTCAACACAAAACAAACACTCTCAAGTGCTAGTCATGCATAAACCATATGCATCTAAAACTCCCACTAGAATTGTAATGACTATCATTGCCAAAGATGCTCACAGATTTTTTGTGTCCAGAGAACTTGTGACTATCCTTGTGTGTGTAAAATTGTATCAAAGAGTTGTTTATGAGCACCTATCAACGACTATGCATAAGCAATACCACAGAGAACATACATCATGCCCAAACATGCATATGGAAATCCAAATCCGCTCTTAGAAAATACATAGAAACACCACTAATAGCAATATGTAACCTACCTCTCACTGCTAATAAATTGTCTCCCTGTATTGCTCTCTACAATGCTAGAGAGCATGTGAAAACTTGTACTCGATATCACCAAAGTCAATGCCAATGCCGGGTGTCACTTCTCTTTTGAAGATGCACTTCATCCATGCATTTCGATGTTGGAGAAGAAGTCATCAATGCCCCAAGCCACGAAAACGGATTGTTGATGTAGAAAATTGGAGTTTGTGTGTGTGTGTGTGTGTGGTACTAAGCACACACACACAATCCCTCTTTCTTTATGTCATATCCCCCTTCTCTTCCTTGTTGATAATGCATGTATTTGAGGCCTTCAATGCTCAAGTTGAGATGAAGCTATCTCTTTCTCTCTCTACACTCTCTCTCCTCTTTTACTCAATTTGAATGCACAACTTGTCCTAAGAAAACAGCTTTTGTGTTTTTAAGTTTAGACATACCTGCACTTCAAAACAATTGATGAGCTCTTTAACAAAGTCATAGAGCTCAAAGCAATCTGCGTTTTGAGAAAAAAGGTTTTTGAATTGGAGTTTTGTAGCTCAAGTTATGAGTAAAATAGTGACCTGTTGTCAATCTTCCCTAAACTAAGCAACCTACTTCTTTCTCTATTTGAGCTCACATAAAGCTCAACCTCTCACCCCTTGTGGCTTGTGGAGTTCAACCCCTTTCCACCTTGATGTGTGAGCTCTATGTGCCAAGCTCACAATGCCTCCATGGCTATGGAAGCTCCAAGCTTTGATTCATTGCCAATGTAGCGGATGTGAAGCTCGTTCGGCTCTGATACCACTTAAAGAGTGCACGGTGTGTTGATGAGTGTGTAACATGGAAGGAATGCAAGGTATCATAAAATCTAACATCTAACTAACCCGAATGATTTTCTCATATTAAATTGATAATTTAATGTGGGAGAATAAATGGGAACAAGAGCTAGAATATAGACATGTGCTTCTGGATCTATCTCAGCACGGGACCAAAGTCAATGGGTCTAAATGGGTGATGGTTTGTTAAAGAGCAATGCTAGCTAATAGAGTTTGAAGACCTTAGGATTAGATTCATTAACAACCTCCAAAGGTTAGCGTTAAAAGTCCTTAGACCTTAGGTTAAGCTAGGCCTATGCTTGAGGTCCTTGATGATTAAAGTGCAGGAGATGCTTGATAGCTAAGGTGCATGCTTAAGCTAGGCATGTGCTTGAAAGGTCAAATCCAATCCCTACAAGGAGGGGACGAGCCCTTGAGGCTAGGGGCATGTGTGTGTGTGTGTGTGTGTGTGTGTGTGTGTGTGTGTGTGTGTGTGTGTGTGTGTGTGTGAGAGAGAGAGAGAGAGAGAGAGAGAGAGAGAGAGAGAGAGAGAGAGGCCATGCGCTTGCCAATCCCATGCTTAATGACTAGGGTGCTTGAGGTGCTTAAGCATGTAGGGGGCCAAGGTGCTTGGGGCCTTAAAAGTCAAAACTCATGCCTACAAAGGAGGGGGCAAGCCATGAGAGTGGGGGTGGGGTGGGGTGGGGGGTGGGGTTAAATGACTCCTCCTTCTCCCAAAGGGCACCCCTTGCTCAAAGAGGCAAAAGGGACACATGTCAAGCCTCTAGCTAGCTTTCCCTGAAGGTGTGCCTAAAGCCTATTGGCTTAGAGAGGTCCAATGAGGATTTAGCTAATTAAATTAATTGTTTAGGCATTTATCAAGCCCTCTCTTTCAAAAGGGAAAGGAGGACACTTGTCCAAAGTCTACCTCTACTTCTTGACTTGACCTAGGCTTATGATTGGCTAGGCTTGAGAGAGCCAATGAGCTTCATGCATGATCTAGAAGAGGGGGTCGACCCCAAGCAAGGAGAGGGATAGCTTGCAACATATACTCTCTCCCACACACACACACACTCTAAGGTTTAAAGTGCTAAGAGCAAGAACTTCATCTCTGTCTCCAAGCTTGTTGAGAAGTTTAGACCCAAGCAAGGAGAGGGCTAGCTTGCAACATATACTCTCTCCCACACACACACACACACACACACACTCTAAGGTGTAAAGTGCTAAGTGCAAGAACTTCATCTCCTTCTCCAAGCTTGTTGAGAAGTTGAGATCCTACACCAACACTCCTGGCTATGGAATGCAAATCCAACTAAGAGCCATGCTTCAATGCTTAAGATTTCCATCTTCTTCATCATATGCTAAGCAACAACAGTGATGATAAGTGAGGAACTATTTCTTTCTCGTAAGAATGCTTCTTCTTCCTCTTCCCTACCCTCATTCCCTGCTAGCTCTCTCCACCTTCGAACATGTTTGAGATCTTGGGACTGAGGCCGGGGACAAGTTAAAGCTTTCATTTAGCCAAGGTACGGGCATAATTGTGGTGCATGAAGCTCTCTATCTTCATTGCACCATCAAGGTTTCAAGGAACACAAAGCTTGTATTGCACCAAGTCTCTCTTTATGGGAGAAATTATAATACAAAAGCCTTTGGAGGGGGGATCGGCTCCACATAAATCCGGTCCTCAACTGTTGTCAAGTTCTCTAATTCTCTCTCTGGCAAGGTATTGTTCATGCCAAGCTAATTAAGTATAATTGTTATGTTGCTACCTCTAATCAAGTTCACCCTCTATTTTCTCAAAGTAGTCTCATAAAAATGCTCATTACAGTTTTCTTTATTCCACTATTCTCAATGTTCATAGGCCATTTCCATTACATTGGTATATGAACTATTGTTTTCTCTTTTCTTGCTTAAGAAGAGAGGTTCTTAAGTTATCCGTGAAAGGTTGGACCTGTTCATTGCAGTAGGGTAAGTGGGATAGGGATCTATTATCTTGGTCAAAAAGGACTTATTTCAAGGTACACCATTGGGAACTATAGACTTAATAATGGAGTCTCTCGGGGCTTGCCTTTGGCTTACCCTTTGGCTTAACCATTATTGAGCTACTAATTTTCAAAGGTAAAGAAGAGTAGCAACTAAGGTTTTTGAGGGTACCAAAGCACAAAGTAGCATACACATAAGTTTAAGTAGCATGGCTGACGATAATCAAGAGAGTAGAATGAATATTGACAACTTTGATTTTGCACATGAATATGCTACTGATGATGCCCCAATGTTTGTGAACTATCTTGTTACTAAGTTGCAACAAGCTATGGGAAACCCTGCCTTGCAAGACGAAGTTACTCAACAACTTTGTGCTTATGGGATTTCCCTTCCTCTCCAAAAAGAGAGAGAGCTTAGGAAGCCTCTTGTTGAGACTTCCAAAAGAAGACTCTCTCCGATACGAGAAGAGGAGGAATCCAATGAACGAGAAAGAAGTGAATCTCCGAGTTCCTCTGAAGATGTGTCTCCATGAGGACGGCGGTTTTGACGATCCCTAATTCCTCCCAAGAGGAAAAGATCATCCTACAATCCTTCTCCTTATCACTCCAAAAAGGAAGAGAGGAAACAAAGGAAGAAAAAGGCAAGAAAGAGGTCACCCTCTTCTCCTTGTTCTTCACCTTCCTTCTCTTCCGACAAAAGCATCAGTTATTCTCCGAGAGAATACAAGAGGAGAGGACATCACAAATCCTACCCTACTTGGAAAAGGTCCCAAAGGCTTAAGAAGTTCAAAGAAGGAGGAAAGAGTATCTCTTTTCTCACCTATGATGGCACCTTTGGTGCTACTGACAAAGTATTGGCCTTCATCAAACAATTTGATGCGGCCTTTGGAGATGAGGGCTCCACAGATTCCTCCAAGCTACACCATGTAGCTGTGCACTTCCAAAAATCAGGTCGTCAATGGTGGGCTAGTCTTCACGGGAATGGCGAAGCCCCAAGGACATGGAAGACTATACGAGTTTCCATCATGAAGCAATTCCTGGCAAGCGATGCCAAGGACAAAGTTCTCACTAAATGGAGAAGCTTAGAGCTACTCTCCCACGAGTCTATCCATAAATATGTAGACAAGTTTTGGAATTTACATTTCAAAGCTACAGTCTTTCAAAAGATAGGCTTTGCTAAACAAAAGCAACGGATTACCTGAATAAATGGCTGATTATGTCAACTCTCAATGGATTGGTTCTATCACTTAAGTCATCCACCACACAATGGTTGCATCTCATGTCAATTTCCAACAAGGGGCTAAAAGGAATGCCAAGCCCATGGAAAACAAAGATCAAAATGATGCAAAGGGGAAGAGCAATGCTCAAAGTTCTTCCCAAGGCAATTCCAGCAACAACAACAACAATAACAACAACAAAAACAACAACAAGACCACGGAGAAGGGAGTTTACAAAGGTAGAAACAAACTCTCTCCTGAAGAGCTAGGGTTTTTCGCAAAGTTCACAAAAGATTTAAGTGTGGGGAACAAGGACATGGCTATCATTCTTGCCCCAAAAGAAATGCTTGCAATGAGACTCCTAGAGCCTCGACACGAAAAGAAGCTGCTCATTGCAAAGGATCATACCTTTCATATGCTTGGGGGAAAGTGAGGGAGGATGAGCCTTTATCCTATTTGACCCTGGCTCTACTCACAACTTCATATCAACGGAGTTGGCCACTAAGTTGGGCATTCAAGCTTTCAAGATGGGAGATACTATAACTGTCGATGGGGCTTTCAAGGGACAACAAGCCTCCATTACTCCCTTGATTGGGAAGTTGAGGCTTCATGTCCAAAGCTACATCGACAAAGAAGACTTTTTCATCTCTCCTCTCCAACATGAGGATGTTATCCTACGGGCACCATGGTTCAACCGCATGGCTGCCAACATGAAGTGCCTTGAAAGGAGAATCTACTTCATCTATAGGAAAAAGAGCATGTATATAGATGCTAATGAGTCCGGCTGTACTATACCACTTGTAGTCACTTGCTTTTGATAAGTCAATGAAAAGCTCAATTTCCTCGTACATGATTTTTGTCGAAGAGTCTCTAAATGGTGCTAATGTTTTAACAAAACAAAGTGGTAGGAATCAAGAAGAGTTAGACTTGTCTAATTTTCTTAATAGATTCCAAGATGTATTTATCGATGACATCCCTATCGAGTTACCTGCAAAACAAGGGGATGATAGAGCTTCTACCTGGGAGCTCACCGCCTAATAAACCTCATTATAAATTTTCTCAAGCTCAACAAGAGGAGATTATGAGGCAAGTGCATGAGCTGGTAGACAAGGGGATGGTGAGGCCTAGCTCCTCTCCCTTTTGTTCTCCAGTCCTTTTAGTGCAAAAGAAAGATGGTACATACCATATGTGTGTGGACTATCGAGAACTAAATCATATCACTATCAAAAACAAATTTTCCGTACTGCGGATAGAAGATCTGCAAGCTACAAGGTTTGACCTTAAAAGTGGCTATCATCAAATAAGGATAGTTAATGAAGATATCGTAAAGACCACGCTTCGTACAATGTTTGGTCTTTATGAATATATTGTCATGCCTTTTGGTTTGACAAATGCCCCAACCATGTTCAATCATTTAATGGAGAAAATTTTTAGATCCCATCACAAGTTTACTGGTTGATGATATCATCATCTACTCCAAGTCCTTGGAGGAGCACAAGAAACATCTACATGTAATTTTTCAAGCTTTGAGGGAGAACAAGCTTTTTATCAATCAAAAGAAGAGTGAATCTTTCCTTCAAGAGATTCAATATTTAGGTCATATTATCTCTCAAGATGGTATCCATATGGATCCATCAAAGTTGGAGGTAGTAAAAGCATGGCCTAATCCAAGGAATCTACATGAGCTATGAAGCTTTATTGGTATGTGTGCATACTATAGATGCTTCATAGCAAAATTCTCTCAAATAGGAGGACTATTACATGACTTAGCAAAGAAGAACGCTAAGTACTCATGGACTGCTAAAGAGCAAAATGCTTTTGACAAGCTCAAAGAGAAGCTTATCTCCCAACCATTCCTCATGCTTTCGGATCTCTCAAAGCCATTTGAGGTCCAATGTGATGCTTGTGGTGATTGCCTTGGAGCAGTGAACGAATCTCGGGCATATATGAAAAAGAGCTTTTAGCTGTTCTACATGCCCTAGAGACATGGAGGCACTACCTATTGGGGACTCCATTTATTTTGCGAATAGACCACCAAAGTCTCAAGTACTTCATGACGCAAACCGAGCTCTCCAAGAAACAAATGAGGTGGAAAATTTTTCTTTCGCAATTTAATTTTCATATTGCTCACTTGCTAGTAAGCATAATCAAGTGGTCAACACACTATCGCAATGAGAGAGGGTAAATGTGGTGTCTATAGCAACTCACAATGATCTATCTTCCATAATAGACGAGTACGCTATTGACCCTGATTTCAAAGAAATAATGTCAGTCCTTGCCTTAGGGAAGAAAGAGGAACCATTCACCTTGTAGGAGGGTTATCTTCTCCTTGGCAACATGATATGTGTTACTTACTCCCTTTGTGAGAAAGTCATGTATGAATCCCATGCTCCTCCCTATGGGGGGCATCGAGGGATTCAACCTACTCTTCAAGGAGTAGAAACGTACTTCTATTGGCATACCATGAAAGTGGACATACAAGAGTATGTTTCAAAATGTGTGGTATGCCAAAAGACCAAGTATGATAGAGGGAAGAAACCTGGATTACTCTAGCCATTTCCCATCCCTAATTCACCATGGGAAAGTATATCCATGGATTTTATCTTTGGATTACCCAAGTCTATCCATGGAAATACAGGAGTTTGGACAATAGTCGAAAGATTTAGCAAGCAAGCACACTTTATTCCTGCCAAAAATACTATTAAGGCACACTAATTGGCAACCCTTTTCATATCTCAAATTTTCAAACACCATGGATTTCCAACATCCATCGTGTCAGATAGAGATCCTAGAATGACTAGTAATTTATGGAAAGGTCTCTTTGAAAATCTAGGTACAAGATTGAAATTCTCTTCGGCCTATCACCCACAAACGGATGGCCAAAGTGAGATACCCAATCTTACGATTATTGATCTACTAAAGACTTATGTTACAGAAGTAGATCAATGCTCACAATGGGAGAAGTACTTACCCCTTGTAGAGTATGCGTACAATAATATTGCCCATACTACTATGGGAAAGACACCTTTTGAGATCATAGAGGGAAGACCAAAAAGTCCCTTGCTACTTAAAGTACATGCAAAGATCTTTCCTGTTGATGAGTATAGCCATGACCTACAAGAATCTTTCGAAAAGATTAAGGAGGCTATATCCATCTCTCAACAAAGGCAAAAAGCTAATGCTGATAAGCACAAAAGGGGCTTAACGTTCATAGAAAATGATTGGGTCTTACTCAAGTTTCCCAAGGCTTGATTGAGGCAAACAACGGCCAAAAATCCTACGGGCCATCAAAAGTATTATGCTAAACTAGCAAAAAGATACTATGGTCCCTTTCAAATCTTGAAGCCAATCAATGACATGGCTTATTAACTTGACAAGTTAACCAACCATTGGCTCATACACAATGATGTTCATGTGAGCCTACTCAAGCCTTACAAAGAAGAGCCACCAACAAACCCAATTATTGAAGACCCTCCAAAAATTGAAGATCAAGAAGAGGTGCTACAACCCGAAGCTATCCTTTCATATGAGGACAAGGTTCTATGGCATGGTAAGATTATCTGATCATTATCTTATTAAGTTCAAAAATTATCCTTTTGAAGATGCTAGCTGGATGCAAGGAATACATCTTAAGGATAGTATGAACCTTGTTAATGCTTACAATGCTACATTAGAGTAAGCAAACGTAAATGTTTCTTCTAAAAGATCAATGTTCTTGTCTTATAAGACTACTTCTCTTTTTTTTTTTCACAAATGTAAGTAGTATGCATGCTTAGAATCGTGTTTGTGTTGATGACGTCTCTCAAACACCAAGTAGAAATTGTCACCCTACTTTGGAACTATGATATGGACTAAAGAGCACACATCCTTGCGGAAGCTAAGCCCCAAATGGATTATTCATCCATCTTGGAATGATGTCGTAGGGTAAAGAGGGATCCTCTAGCCGCTAAGAAACTCTGACTAGTGACTAAGACTTTATCTTCTCTACCTCATAGTCGAGGATGACTATGATTTCAAGAGAGATGTAATGTCATAAAATCTAATATTTAACTAACCTAGATGATTTTCAAATATTGAACTGATCATTTAATGTGGGAGAATAAATGGGAACAAGAGTTAGAATATAGACATGTGCTTATGGATCTATCTCAGCATGGGACCAAAGTCAATGGGTCCAAATGGGTGATGGTCTGTCAAAGAGCAATGCTAGCTAATGGAGCTTGAAGACCTTAGGGTTAGAAATTAGCTTAATTAAAGACCTCCAAAGGTTAGTGTTAAAAGTCCTTAGACCTTAGGTTGAGCTAAAAGAGGGGTTTGACCAAAGCAAGGAGAGGGCTAGCTTGAACCATATACTCTCTCCCACTCTCTCTCTCTCTCTCTCTCTCTCTCTCTCTCTCTCTCTGTGTGTGTGTGTGTGTGTGTGTGTGTGTGTGTGTGTGTGTGTGTCTAAGGTGCGAAGTGCTAAGTGCAAGAACTTCATCTCCTTCTCTAAGCTTGTTGAGAAGTTGAGATCCTACACCAACACTCTTGGCTATGGAATACAAATCCAACCAAGAGCCATGCTTCAATGCTTAAGCTGCCATCTTCTTCATCATCAAAAGTATGCTATTATGCTATGCTAAGCAACAAGAGTGATGATAAGAGAGGAACTATTTCTTTCTCGTAAGAATGCTTCTTCTTCCTCTTCCCTACCCTCATTCCCTGCTAGCTCTCTCCACCTTGACGGTGTTTGAGATCTTGGGACCGAGGCCGGAGACAAGTTAAAGTTTTTCATTTAGCTAAGTTACGAGCATAATTGTGGTGCATGAAGCTTTCTATCATCATTGCACCATCAAGGTTTCAAGAAACACAAAGCTTGTATTGTGCCAAGTCTCTCTTTATACGAGAAATTATAATATAAAAGCCTTTTGGGGGGGGACTGGCTCCACATAAATCCGGTCCTCAACTATTGTCAAGTTCTCTAATTCTCTCTCTTGCAAAGTATTGTTCATGCCAAGTTAATTAATTATAATGGTTATGTTGCTACTTCTAATCAAGTTCACCCTCTATTTTCTCAAAGTAGTCTCATAAAAATGCTCATTGCAGTTTTCTTTATTTCACTATTCGCAATGTTCATAGGTCATTTTCGTTACACAAGGGCTGAGAGCTTAGGGTTTTGAGAGAGGAGAGAGAGAGTTTTGGTGGAACCCCAACAACCTCCCACTTAAAGGCCAATGTGCCAATAAGTGGAGAAATGGGTAAGTAGAGTATGATGGCTCTACCCAATACCCATCAAGTCACAACAATATGAAAAACTCTCAGGAGGTAAAACCTTCATGAGAAGGTCAATAGGGTTGTCATGTGTGTGTACCTTGACAAGCTCGATGCACTTGTGCTCAATCATCTCTTGATTGAAATGATACTTGATCTCAATGTGCTTTGTCTTTGCATGAAATATAGGATTTTGTGGTAGTTGAATAGCACTTTGAAAGTCACAATGCAACATCTGAATCTCGACATTAACGCCCAAATCTCCCACTAGACGAGCAATCCAAATAGATTTATTGCAAGCTTCAGAGGTGGCCACATATTTTGCCTCAGTGGTTGATTGAGCGATGCACTCTTGCAAAGAGATCTCCATGATATTGCACCCCCAAAAAATGTGAAAACCTAGACACTCATGGACCTTCTGTTGTCCACATTCCCTGCATAATCAGCATCCATGTATCCTTTTACACAACCCTCCTTGCTCCCAAAGCATAAGCATTTTTCCTTTGTATCTCTCAAATATCTCATCACTCCTTTCACTACCTCCCAATTCTTCTACCAGGATTAAACATCTATCTTCTAACTACTCCCACTGTAAATGCAATGTCTAGACGTGTAGCAACCATGGTGTACATCAAGCTACCAACAACAGATGTATAAGGAACTTTGGCCATTTTAGCCTTTTCTTCCTAGGACAATCAATTTGGCTAAGTTTTACATATGGAGGTAATGGGCTATTGGATACCTTTTCCCTCTCCATATTAAAACATTGAAGTACCTTGGAAATGTACTCATTCTAAGATAAGTAAAGGACTTTCTTGCTCCTATCTCTGACAATCTGCATACCAAGAAAGTGATTGGCTTCTCCTAAATCCGTCATATCAAAGTTCTTATGCAACTTTGATTTCAATATACATTTTCCCAGTGATAAGCATGTCGCCTACATACAAGATCAATATCAAAAAACTACCCATCAATAGCCTTTTTATTTTAGAGGCAATGATCTTCATCACTCCTTTTGAAACCTTAAAATCACATAGAAGCATCAATCTTACTGTACCATTGACGGGATCCTTGTTTTGTCCCATAGAGAGCCTTTTTAAGTTTGCAAACCATCTTTTCCTTGCCTTCAATAAAAACCCTTTGTGGTTGTTGCATATAAATGTCTTCTTGATGTTACTGTTTTAAAAGAGAAAGATCCGCTGCCCTCCTTGGATGGTATCATCAATTCATTGCAGGAAGAAGAACGCTGGGTACCTAGTACCAATTCTACTATTTTTCCCAGTGCATATATAGTCTCGAATGCCGTATCCCCCACCAGTTCTTCTGATACTTCTAGTGCATATGCAGTCACTAAATGTGCTGCTACAGTAGCTTCATCAACCATTCAATGGAACCAGATCTTGTGCTATTTGTGGGCGCAACAATCATCAGACCAAAGACTGTTTCAAGAAGAGTCCTTGTGTTCACTGTGGTAAAACAAATCATCCGTCAAATAGATTCTTTCAAAAGGGTAAAAATAAAATTATGTGGTTGAGGGAGACACTGAATCTCCAATATATTATGTTGACGAGGAAGCTTTTTAGATCAACTCTTTTCATGTTGTTTAGTCAAAATAAATTGTACGGGCTATAGACACTGCCACACAGATAAGTGGTAAGACCTCCCAATTTTTTGTCAGTTCTCAGCCTATTTTTACCGCTTCTCATGAGGTTACTGGGTACACCTTAAACCCAAGGTTTGGCAGTGCACCAAAAACTCCAATTTTTGGTAGCGAATTTTTTGACCTACACCCTATCTGTTTAAGGGGGGGTTTATCATAGCACCAGGTTATGGATACACCAAAAATCCTTGGTTGTGAGAAAACCTAAAACTCACGGTTGACGAGTACACCAAAAACTCGAGGTATCATGAGTTGCTTGTCCAATTCGGGCTTGAGGGGGGATTGTTAGGTATGTCAAGCCCGTGGGCACTGTCCCCTATAGCATGCAGGTTAGCTTCAGCTAGAGCTCAAGTTTTGCATGGTTATTTTTGGATTTATATACTTTGTAAGGCTTATACACAATGATCAATAACAATAGAAAAGCGTGTTGTTTTGTTTTGCAAGCAGAGTCGATCTCTCTCTTTCTCTCTCGCTTTCTCTGCTGTAGCACACCATGGCTCCATAGCCCATAGCACTCAACAGCCATATCAATACATAACCTTTTTTTTACAAGCTTCAAATCAGTACATAACCATATCAATCCACATTAGCCCATGAATTAGGCTTAGTATGAACTATATATGAGAAGGAAACACTACCTTGTTATTTTGAGCAAAGAACCACAACAAACAATATACATAATACTACCAATCATTGTTTTATAAAAAAGAGGCCAAAATTTAGTGAATTAAGTATACACCTAAAAGTCCACAGTTTCCATATTTCTAATCATGTAGCAAACTAGTAGTCTTCTCCATCTTTGAAATAGGAATGTAGCCATAGTTTCCAAAGATCACCAACAAGGAACCAACTCAAAGCACCTTTCCTTACATTCTCACTTGAAAAAAAGCCAAGAAGTCCATAGGCAAGCGAAGCCCAACAAAATCAATGACTAGTAGAAAAACACCACCACAAAGCCTCTTACACTCACTTTCTCTCACTTGAAAATAGAACAGTGGTGGTGGTGGCGGTGTGTGTGTGTGTGTGTGTGTGTGTGTGTGTTTGTTTTGTTGTTATCGTTGTATTAAACTTGATACATATACACAAAAGAACATAACGCTCAAAAGACAACTAACTTTAGATAAATATACAAAGATTTGTACAAAAATGACTCACTCTTAGATTCATTTCTATACAATATAATAAGAATGAGACATCATTATAATGATCCTTTACAAAAGAAATGGAGTTGAGGAGGTCATCATAGGGATCTTCAAAGTTGGACAACAACTAAGCCAAAATACTTTTAAGTAAAGATAACTTTCTCACTTGCATCCATATAAACAAGTCAAAAGAACCGTTAGCCTTGAATACGTATTACCTGGTTCAACGAACATATTAGTGTTTATCTTTGTCCTACTTAAAATTATTTCAACTTAAACTACCATCCAAAAAAGTTTAATCTGTGTGTGGAATCTTTAAGTGTTAGAAGGCCATCAACCCTTCTGATTCAAGTGGCATAGTAGGGTATTCACAAATTGTAATTCATCATTTTTCCAGTTTAGAAAATTCAAGTTAATTATATAAATTAACTTTCCTTGAAACATGTTTTGAAAAAAAAGGATTGTGTCAAAATGAATCCCGCAAAGGTTGAAGCTATTAAGACATGGCCAGATTTGAGGACTGTGCACGATGTCAGAAGCTTCTTGGGATTGTGTTCCTACTATAGAAGGTTTATTAGAAATTTTGCAGAGATAGCATCACCTCTTCACGCTTTGCAAAAGAAAGAGGTCACTTTCAGATGGACCCAAAAAGAGATTTCAGCTTTTAGTCTCTTAAAGGAAAAGTTTACTTCAGATCCAGTAATTGTTTTGCCAGATCTCGAGAGTCATTTGTGGTCCAGTGTGACGCGTGTGGCAGTAGCATCGGAGTAGTGCTAATGCAAGATGGACGGGCAGTAGCTTATGAAAGCCGAATTTTGCAAGGGCCAGAGAGGACTATGCAAGTCTATGAGAAAGAGCTCTTGGCTGTGATTCATGCACTTTCTAGCTGGAAGCACTACCTCTTAGGTGCTGATTTTGTTGTCCAAACAGATCATCAGACCTTGCGATACTTCTTGTCACAGTCAAAGTTATCTGAAAAGCATATGCGATGGGCAAACATTCTTTCTATGTTCCACTTCCAGATTATGCATGTGGAAGGCAAGAAGGATGTTGTGGCTAATGCGTTATCAAGGAAGCCACAAATTTCAGCTGTGTCAATTCCTTATCATCATGAGTTAGATGACATGAACGAATAGTATGCTACTAATGAAGATTTTGCAAGGATCTTTGAACAGTTGCAAGAGGGGAAACATCATGAGCACTTCTTGCCAAACCATCATCATTGAAAGCATGAAGTGATTAAGTATACCATGGGTCATAAGCTATACCAAGAGTAGTGTAAACTGTATAAAAATATGCTCATTTTTCATAAGCGATAATCATAAAGGGTCAATATTCCATCCAAAACTACAAGAAGTTTTGATCCGACATAGAGCACAAAGTCGGCTTACCATAATTCAAATTTTCTTACGTTTCAAAGCAAAGCATCATCTTGGGGGTTACTGGATTTTCTCATAAGATCAAGCAAGATTAGTATGCTACACAAATACACTTAGTTCCAAATATTGCTTAAGATTCAAGAGTCAGTAATAACAACTTTCAAAATCACATTGCTTAAAGACCATTATGTAGTTGCATATCTAGTAAATTATTATGCTTATATCATTTTTCCATGAATTCCATAATCTTAGATGGTCCAGAAACCCAATAAACCATCCAAAACTAAGATAATTTAAGCTCTAGTACTAACCCAAGAGACAATCATATTTTTTTAATACAAATTTTCATAAATGATACTTCTAGAAAGCAAAGCAAAGCACCATCTTGGGTGAATAATTCCTCCAGTAAGCTTAAATCTACCAAAAGTGCCATATATCTCAGCCAAAAAAGAAGAAGTGTGAACCAAAGAACATATACAAACATCTAAAATTTTCCAAAAAGCATGCTAAATTGAAATAACATCTATACACCATTCAAAGATTAGTCCATTGTATGTGTTGTTTTTAGTCAAGAAATCCATGAAATGTTTCCATATTCTTCAAATTATTACTCGAAAAGATGCCATCCTCCAAAATACTATGCAATTTTTCCATTTACTTGACCATCATATAATCACCTCAGAACATCAAAGCATGAGTTTTCAAAAAATCTAACTATCAGGTTCCGTTAACTTTCCTTCCCTTTGAACTTATAATCAAATCCAAAATATGTTTTCCAAGTTATGCCAAAAAATACTAGGTAATGGAGATATCCCGGTGCATGTGCTTACTAATAGTAAAAAATATCAATTTTTAGAGCAAGAAAGGCCTGTCAAATGAGTATTTTATACTAGAAGGAGCTGCATGAATTCAATGAGAGCCAAGCCAACTCAATATCATAGTTACTTTAGTTAAGATCTGATCAATTCCAAGATGGGAAACAACTATAAAGTCTGGCCACATATATACGAAGGGTATGATCCAAGGTGCTATACATTTATACATACTATACAGGTATAGAGAATATCCCTGCAACCCTTTCTAAAAACATTTTTATCCTATTATAAGGGAAGCAGATACAACCATTAAGAGAAGAACCAGCTAATCTAGTCACCAAAATGAACCAATTAGCCAGAACAGAGTCAAATGTTTCCAAATGTAAGAGAAGAATCATCATTAATATACAGGAAAATTCAAGAAAAACCCACACTAGGTCGTTGGTTAAACCAGATTTGAGAATGTGACTGCCTTCTTTATAACTAATTATGCATGTGACACACTAAACTATTCATAAGGCCAAGATTTTGTCTAACAAAACCAGTAAAACTGTGTGGCATGTATGCCCCTCAACAAGCAGCCAGAGATGCATAAAAAAACAATTTGACAATCAAAACCAACATGCCGGCAATCACTGTAAAAAGTATAACCAGTGAGTATAGAAACTTGAGACGAGATAGAGCTGTCAACAAGTTCCATGGCTATAACAATTCGCTATCAACACAACAAAACACACAACCTCTGTCATACATACTCTCTTAGTAGTGAAAGCTTTCATCAATATCAAGATTTACACCCTCTCTCACATTCACATTCATAGTATTGCAAAGCACAAAAAGTGTTGCAAGGCTAAGTGAGGGCAATAGAGAACCCTCACCTTTTATATAAATGTTTACAGCGCCTTGTGAAAGGACTATAGTTGAAGGCCAAAATCCAACCATCCTTGGTTTCTAGCACCCAAAGGGGAGTCCACTTAGTTCTTACATTGAAAGGAGGAGCTTGTCAACAAACCTGAGGGAAAGAGTGAAGTTGATGCTCACCGTAGCATCGAACCCGCTCAGTATTTGTAACAAAAGAAAAAGTATTTAGAGCCCCATGTCTGATTCATGCAAGATGGGAAGGAGGAACAAGGGAAGGAAGTGAGAAAATAACTCTACATCATTCCCCACACCATCAACCATAGGACCCATAAGGGGAGTATCCCACCAATGTGTCAGGTAAAGAATCAAAGTAATCCTCCATAAGAAAATATAACCATTAGAAACATTATGCATAACATAAGCATGTAAAGTCTTATGGTAACCATCCTTTCCAATAAGTATGGCACAAGCAAGTGCAGTAACAAATGCAAGGAAAACCTCCACCAAGTTATGCTAATCATATACAACAGTATATACATAAGCTCCATCCTACATAATAGAGCCAGTTTCTTACTTGAGGCAATATCAAGGTAAATACTCTTGGTAAATACCCACAAGACTATATAACCATTAGCTGTATCAAGGATATTAAAAGCCATCTATAATAGTTGCAGGATATTAGGCAAACAAAGTGCATTATTGGGTTGAGGAAACCAAGCAGATTATAATGTAGAAATCCAAGCCAAGTAAAGTGAAACATTGACTTGATTAGGAGGTCCAAAAATCCAAATGCTATCAAATTCTCATCAAATTAGTGGAACCACAGGTCATAAAATGATCACATCATCAAAAGTTCCCTTCAACTTAAGGTAAAAAATGCAAGGTAATCACCCACAAGACAGTATAATTATCAATTTCAATAAGCATAGCATAAGCCAGATTCACCCCATAGTCTATCCTCAAGGTATCAAATAGAGGGCATGTGTGTACAACCCAACACCACCGAGTCCCAAGTAGAGGGGAAAATGTGTGTAGATGAATCTAAGAAAAGTACAAATTCACCAGTGATATGTACATCATTTTAGTAACCATTCTCATGACAATTTGATCATCAGCTCCATCTAGTCCATATTCTTCTATTGAGGAGAGTACAATAGCCATGAGTAGGGACCCAGCCTATAGTCAAGAAAAGACCACCTAACACCTGTCAACCTAAAGAGGAATTATAGACAGTGGGTCAATTAAAGCCTATAGACAAAAAATAATCTAAAGCCAATGTCTCGGTCCATCCAATTACCTTGGAGGGCCTTGTGTTTATGACATGTGTGTTATTGTATTAAACTTAATACATATACACAAAAGAACATGACGTTCAAAAGACAATTGCATTTAGAAAATGTACAAAGATTTGTACAAAAAATGATTCAGCCTTAGATTCATTTTCGTACAATATAATACGAATGAGGCATCATTTCAATGATCCTATACAAGAAATGGAGTTGAGGAGGTCATCAAGGTCAAATCCGGAGGGATCTTCAAAGTCGTGGGGACATGAGCTAAGCCAAAATACTTCTAAGTAAAGATAGCATTCTCACATGCATCCATATAAACAAGACAAAAGATTTGTTAGCTTTGAATACGTTTCACACGTGTCACAAACCTATGAGTTGTTATCCTTGTCCTAGTTAAAATTATCTTAACTTAAACTACCATCCAAAAAAGTTTAATCTGTGTGTAGATTCTTTAAGTATCAGAAGGCCATCACCCCTTTTGATTCAAGTGGCATAGGAGGATTCAAGTTAATCATAAAACTTAACTTTCCTTTAAAAGTGATTTGAAAAAATTGTATAGTTTTTTTAATTTTTTAGGCCATAAACTTGTCCCATTATCTTACCAAACCCTCAGCATTGAAAGCATGTAGTGATTTAGTTATACCCATGAGTCAAAAGCTATACCAAGACTAGTGTAAAGCTATATATAAGTGTGTTCATTTTTCATAAATTCCATAATCATAGAGGGTCAAAATTCCATCTAGAAATATGAGAAGTTTTGACCCAACATAGAGTACAAAGCTGGCATACCATATTTCAAATTTTCTTACTTTTCAAAGAAAAGCATCATCTTGGGGTTTACCGGCTTTTATCAGAAGATCAAGCATGATCAATAAGCTACACAAATACATTAAGTGCCATATATCTATGGCAATACTAGAGGAGAAGTAAGATTCAGGACTCAGCAAACAGCTTTCAAAATCACATTACTTAAAGACCACTATACAGTTGCGTATTAGATAAGTTAGTATGCTTATATCATTTTGCCATGAATTCCATAGTCTTAAATGGTCAAGAAACCGAAGAAACCATCCAAAACTAAGAGAATTCAAGCTCTAGTACTAAGACAAGAGCTAGTCATATATGTTTTTGCAAATTTTCATAAATTCTACTTCTAGAAAGCAAAGCAAAGCACCGTCTTGGGTCAATAATTCCTCCACTAAGCTTAAAAATTTCCAAAAGTGCCATATATCTCAGCCAAAAGAGAAGAAGTATGAACCAAAGACCATATACAAACATCTGAATTTTTCCAAAAAGCATGCTAAATTGAAATAACATATGATCTATACACCATTCAAAGATTAGTCCATTGTATGTGTTGTTTCTAGTCAAGAAATCCAAAAAATGTTTCCATATTTTTCAGGTTATTACGAAGAAAGAATCCATCCTCCAAAATACTAAGCAATTTTTCCATTTACTCGACCATCCGTTATACAATCACATCTATAGTCATTAGGTTATAAGCATCAAGCTTCTCAGATCATCAAGGGATGAGTTTTCAAAAAATCTAACTATCAAGTTCAGTAAAATTTCCTTTCCTTTTGAACTTATAATCAAAGCCAAAAGCTATTTTCCAAGTTAATCCAAAAATACTAGGTCATGTAAATATCCCGGTGCAAGTGCTTACTAATAGTAAAAAATATTCAATTACTAGAGCAAGAAAGACCTGTCAGATGAGTATTCAATACTAGAAGGAGCTGGCCAAATTCAATGAGAGCCAAGCAATCTTAATATCATAGTTTACTTTAGTCAAGATCTTGGGGTTTACCGGCTTTTATCATAAGATAAAGCATGATCAATAAGCTACACAAATACATTAAGTGTCACATATCTATGGCAATACTAGAGGAGAAGTAAGATTCAAGAGTCAGCAACAACTTTCAAAATCACATTACCTAAAGATCAGTATACAGTTGCATATCCGATAAGTTAGTATGCTTATATCATTTTGCCATGAATTCCATAGTCTTAAATGGTCAAGAAACCCAAGAAACCATCCAAAACTAAGAGAATTCAAGCTCTAGTACTAAGACAAGAGCTAGTCATATATTTTTTTACAAATTTTCATAAATTCTACTTCTAGAAAGCAAAGCAAAGAACCCACCGTCTTGGGTCAATAATTCCTCCACTAAGCTTAAAAATTTCCAAAAGTGCCATGTATCTCAACCAAAAGAGAAGAAGTATGAACCAAAGACCATATACAAACATCTGAATTTTTCCAAAAGGCATGCTAAATTGAAATAACATATGATCTATACACCATTCAAAGATTAGTCCATTGTATGTGTTGTTTCTAGTCAAGAAATCCAAAAAATGTTTCCATATTTTTCAGGTTATTACGAAGAAAGAAGCCATCCTCCAAAATACTAAGCAACTTTTCCATTTACTCAACCATCAGTCATTAGGTTATAAGCATCAAGCTTCTCAGATCATCAAGGGCTGAGTTTTCAAAAAATCATTGAGAGAAGAACCAGCTAATCTAGTCAACAAAATGAACCAATTAGCCAAAACATAGTAAAGTGTTTCCAAATGTAAGAGAAGAAGCATCATCAGTATACGGGAGAAGCCAAGAAAAAACCCACATTGGGCCATTCATTATACCCAATTTGAGAAAGAAGCCACCTTATCAAACTAAATATGCCCATTACGCAGGAAACTCTTGATAAGACCAAGATTTTGTCCAACAAAACCAGTACAACTCTACGGCATGAATGCTGCTCAAGCATCAAGAGATGCATAAAAAAACATTATGACAATCAAAACCAACATGCCGACAATCACTGGAAAAAGTATAACCAGTGAGTATAGAAACCTGAGATGAGGTAGAGTTGTCAACAAGTTCCATAGTGCTATCACCATAGCAAAACACATAACCTCTCTTATACACACTCTCCCAGTAGTGCCCGCTTTCATTATTATCAAAATGTACATCCTCTCTCACATTCACATTCATAGTATTGCAAGGCTAAGTGAGGGCAATAGAGAACCCTCACCTTCTATATAAATGTATGAAGCACCTTGTGAATGGACTACAACTGGAGGCCAAAATCCAAGCATCCTTGGTTTGTAGAACCCAGAGGGGAGGCCACTTAGCACCCCCTTAGCACTTACATTGAAAGGAGGAGCTCGTCAGAAAATTGAGAGGAAGAGTGAAGTTGATGCTCACCGTATCATGGAATCCACTTAGTCTTTGTAGCATAGGAAAAGGTATTTAGAGCCCCATGTCTAATCTGTGCAAGAGGGGAAGGAGGAACAAGGGAAGATAGTAAGATTTTTTTTAAAAAAAACTCTACATCATTCCCCATGCCAATCATGAGACCCACAAGGGGAGTATCCCATCCACAACATTATGCATAGCATAAGTAGGTAAAGTCTTATGGTAGTCATCCTTAAGAAAATAAAACCATAATATCCAATAAGTATGGCACAATAAAGTGCAGTAACAAATGCAAGGAAAACCTCCACCAAGTTATGCTAATCATATACAACAGTATACCCATTAGCTCCTACATAATAGAGCTAGTTTATCACTTGAGACAATAGCAAGGTAAATACTCCTAGTAAATGGTCAAGCCTGGTAAGGATTTTAGCATTTCCCAGTAAGTGAATCCTAGTTTAACAGAGGTAAATCAATATAGTGTGTGTGTGGGTTAGCATGAAAAAATCATAGCCAAGTATAGCGACCAAGTGTGTGTGTATGTGTGTGTGTGTGGGTGGGTGTGCGTGCACACACATGCACATGTGTTGCTATATTAGATAGATTACAAAAGAAAACTATGCTCAAAAGATAGATGGCTCTAGATCAAAAGAAGGTATATGCACAAAATATTTCTGTATTTGAGGCATTCCTGTACATTCTACCAAAAATGAATACTCATTTGAGTTATAATATACATCAAAACAAGAAGTTGGATCATAGATGAAAAAGGTCCTCATCTTCAAGGTTGAATAGCAGCAAACTTAAACATATTTAAGCAAGGAGAGGACTCTCACTTGCATTCATATAAATGAGACAATAGAGTTTGTTAGGCTCCTTGGATATGTTCTACGTGTCAAAAAGCCTATCAATTTTTATCCATGTCAAAATTTAAAAACTAACTAACTCCTAATTAGTAAAACAATGTGTGAGTGTGAGTGTGTGTGTGTGTGTGTGTGTGTGTGTGCACGCGCGCTCATGCCCACCCTTTCCCAAGCACCATACTCAATCAAATAGTAGGCCCATTGAGTAGTAAGATGAGTATCTAAGTAAAGTATGATGTCATGCTAGTGGATATCCCTAATAACAACCATATTGAGAGTGTTGTCTAGTTTTTCCCAAAACCTATGTAAGAATTAACAATGATTATGTGAACATTGTACTCCAATAGGAGTTTCAAGGCTTTGTGACCAAGTACTAGACAATGTTTATGCAAACAATGTACTCTAATAGGAATTTTAAGGCTTTGTGAGCTAGTATTAGATAGCTTTGTGATTATTATACTCCATTAGGCTATTCGTTTAGATGCAGTCTTTCTATGGAGAATGACGTCGAGTTTAGAAAAAATTCCTAGAAAGGAAGACTGAAATTGGTAATTCTTATCTCCAAAAACCAGTCAAGACAAAGGACCACAAAGACTGTGAATAGGAACCCCATCTAAGGTCTTTCTCCATGTCAAAACTTAAAAAAATTTAGGCTAACTAACTCCTTATAATTAGTAAAATAGTGTGTGTATGCAGTGTGTGTGTGTGTGTGCACGTGTGCTCATGCCCACCCTTTCCCAAGCACCATACTCAATCAAATAGTAGGCCCATTGAGTAGTAAGATGAGTAAGAATTAACAATGATTATGTGAACACTGTACTCCAATAGGAGTTTCAAGGCTTTGTGACCAAGTACTAGACAATGTTTATGCAAACAATGTACTCTAATAGGAATTTTAAGGCTTTGTGAGCTGGTATTAGATAGCTTTGTGATTATTATACTCCATTAGGGTATTCGTTTAGATGTAATCTTTCTATGGAGAAGGACGTCGAGTTTAGAAAAAATTCAGAGTGAATTTGGTAATTCTTATCTCCAAAAACCAGTCAAGACAAAGAACCACCAAGACTGTGAATAGGAACCCCATCTAAGGTCTTTCTCCATGTCAAAACTTAAAAAATATTAGGCTAACTAACTCCTTATAATTAGTAAAACAATGTGTGTGTGTGTGTGTAAACAGTGTGTGTGTGTGTGTGTGTGCACGTGTGCTCATGCCCACCCTTTCCCAAGCACCATACTCAATCAAATAGTAGGCCCATTGAGTAGTAAGATGAGTAAGAATTAACAATGATTATGTGAACTCTGTACTCCAATAGGAGTTTCAAGGCTTTGTGACCAAGTACTAGACAATGTTTATGCAAACAATGTACTCTAATAGGAATTTTAAGGCTTTGTGAGCTAGTATTAGATAGCTTTGTGATTATTATGCTCCATTAGGGTATTCGTTTATATGTAATCTTTCTATGGAGAAGGACGTCGAGTTTAGAAAAAATTCAGAGTGAAATTGGTAATTCTTATCTCCAAAAACCAGTCAAGACAAAGAACCACCAAGACTGTGAATAGGAACCCCATCTAAGGTCTTTCTCCATGTCAAAACTTAAAAAATATTAGGCTAACTAACTCCTTATAATTAGTAAAACAATGTGTGTGTGTGTGTGTGTGCGCGCGCGCGCGCATGCGCGCTCATCCCTTTCCCGTGCACCATACTCAATCAAATAGTAGGCCCATTGAGTAGTAAGATGAGTATCTAAGTAAAGTATGATGTCATGCTAGTGGATATCCCTAATAACAACCATATTGAGAGTGTCATCTAGTTTTTCCCAGAACCTATGTAAGAATTAACAATGATTATGTGAACATTGTACTCCAATAGGAGTTTCAAGGCTTTGTGACCAAGTACTAGACAATGTTTATGCAAACAATGTACTCTAATAGGAATTTTAAGGCTTTGTGAGCTAGTGTTAGATAGCTTTGTGATTATTATACTCCATTAGGCTATTCGTTTAGATGCAGTCTTTCTATGGAGAAGGACATCGAGTTTAGAAAAAATTCCAAAAAAGGAAGAGTGAAATTGGTAACTCTTATCTCCAAAAACCAGTCAAGACAAAGGACCACAAAGACTGTGAATAGGAGCCCCATCTAGGGTCTTTCTCCAAGCTGCCTAACCTAAGCAAGAGTTACGAGCAGTGGGTCTGTCCAAAGACCATAGAGAAAAAGTGCTCTAGAGCAAATGTCCCAATCCACCCAATTTCTTGTGAGGGGCTTGGACTTAGCATGTGTGCGTTGCTATTTTAAATAGTTTAGAGACAAATGAACACCATGTTCAAACTCTAGACAACAAGAAGGTATGTGCACAACAAACTTTCTGTACTCAAATCATTTTTGTACATTTTAATCAGAGTGAATACTCATTTCAACCATCCTATACATCAGAAGAAGTTGACTTATAAAGAGCTAGCTCTTTATCCTCAAGGTAAACCTAAACATCTTTAAGCAAGGATAGGACTCTCACGTGCATCCATATAAACAAAACTTTGTTAGCTTTGGATATATTTCACAGGTGTCAAAGAACCTATCAACTTAACAAGTATTAGTTTAACTATAGTAGAGAGAGAGAGAGAGAGAGAGAGAGAGAGAGATACATCTACTCATAAATTGAATCATACACATAGACTACAGTAAATAGTACATTAAATAACAATACACTAACTTGAAGTGCAGATACTAAAGACCATACCATAGAACACCCATAGAGTACAACTCTAAATCTGTTAATTATTTAGATTCTAAAATTGGAAGTTACACAAGAATTTTGAAATGTATGTCCATGTCGCCTACGAGACAAAAGTGCCATATTCCACAATTGTTAAGAGCTATGGCATCTTAGCCTTGATAGATATCTCTGGGGGGACATGTAATAGAAAGTGAGGGTTGTTTTGTGGGTGTGCCTAGCCAAAGTGAGACACTTCTCTCCTGTTTAGCCATGTTTAGCTCTAGCTAATGGTCGCGCTTTTCTAATTGTCGCAAGCAGAATACAGCGAGGGCAGATGCAATCACCTATCAGCCATTCACTTAGGCATCTTGAAGGCATGCGGGTCTATCAAGTTTTTTTAATCGTCACATGCAGAATCTAGATGCGAATCGAGGGTCTCGCATGTGGCTGTACGCAAGATATTGATATGGGCACAAAAATTCAGAGTTTGCTGATGAAGGACATATTTGTTGGTACGTCGCAGGCAGAATCCAGATGCAACATACCAACATGGGCGTGGAGAGGAAGCTATTGGTTTCTTTGAAGGCATGCAACGACACGGTATCTCTCTAAATGGGTTCACCTTCACCTTTCTTTTGAAGGCATACGGCATCTTTGGAGCAATAGGCAAAGCCAACAACTTCATGCAGAAATTATAAAAAAGGACTTTTAGAACAACCCAATTTTGTTGGTACCGCACTGTTAAATATGTACGCAAAGTGTGACTTGCTTGGAAATCCTCAAGAAGCCTTTGGCCAGCTCACTGTTCAAAATGTGATCTCATGGACAACCCTAATTGCAGGATATACTCAACAAGGGTATTGTCGAGAAACTTTGATGCATTTTGAACAGATGCAACGAGGATGCCTTTTTCCAAACGCAATCACCTTTGTGTTTGCTTTGAAAGCTTGTGGCAGCTTGGCAGACTCAAACAGGGACAAGAATTGCATGCTCAGTTTGTAGATGAGGGATTGTTCTATCAAAATATCATTGTTGGGACTGTGTTGCTGGACATATATTGCAAGTGTGGCCTTCTTGACAAATCACAAGAGGTTTTTGATCAGCTTTCAGAATGCAATGTAGTCACATGGAATGCTCTTATTTTAGGGTACGCTCAACATGAGGATGGTGAGGATGCATTTAATTGTTTCTATAGGATGCGATCTCGGAGTGTCCCTCCAAATGTTGTCAGAGGTTGTTGAATAAAGATGTCGTGCTTGGCATTGTCTTGGTCGATATGTATGCCAAATGTGGTGCGCTTCAAAAAGCACAAAAAGTGGTTCAGGAGCGTTTTGTTGCCTCTTGGAGTGCATTGATTGCGAGATGTGCGCAATGAGAGCAGGGCAGAAAGCTCTAGGCTATTTTCAGCAGATGCGACACGAGGGCCTCTTTTAGTTGCAATCACCTATATATGCATCTTGAAGGTATGTGACTGTGCGCAAGGTGTTGAATCCTGATATGGGCACAAAACTTCACAATTAGTCAGAGGTTGTTGAAAAAAGATGTCATGCTTGGGATTGTCTTGGTCAATATGTATGCCAAATGTGGTGCGCTTGAGAAAGCACAAAAATTTCTTGAGGAGCTTCCTATCTGGAATGTCGCCTCTTGGAATGCACTAATTGTGGGATTATATTGTTAGTCCGAGGCTCTTAAAAAAAGATGTCATCCTTGGCACTGTCTTAGTCAATATATATACCAAATGTGGCAGGCAAAGCAGCGTACCTAGAAGCATGGTAGCCACCTGCCATGTGAATCCATCTTAAGCTTCGGCAACTTGGTAGTGGCGATGGAAAATGCTAGTTCATGTTGGCTTCAAAAAGGGCACACTGGAATCTTCTCCTCTCCTCAATTGATGGACTTGTTTACGCAGGTGCGAGAGTTGCAAAGAAAACTTACACCAGGGCACAAAAGAAAGACGAGGAGGAAGAGGAGCTCCACTTTGAGAGCAGTGACAAACTTTACTTGGTTGAAGGATGGAAGCACAATTCGGACTTTGTTTTCTCCTTGTTGAAGGAATGTGTAAAAAGAAGGGATTTGCACAGAGGCAGTCTCATACATAAACAGTTTGGAGCTTGCTGGTGAAGGACATTTTTGTTGGTAGCGAGCTGGTCAACATGTATGCGAAATGCGGTGCGCTATCAAAATCTCAAGAAGTGTTTGATGCGCTTCCATCTCCGAATCTTGTAACATGGAATACCACGATTGGAGACTATGTCCAACATGGGTGTGGAGAGAAATCTATTGGTTGCTTTGAAGGCATGCAACAATAGAGAATCTCTCCAGATGGGCTCAACTTCACCTTTCTTTTGAAAGCATGCGGCACCTTTGGAGCAGTAGGCAAAGCCAACAACTTCATGCAGAAGTTATCAAAAAAGAACTTTTAAAACAAGACAATTTTGTAGGTACGACACTGTTAGATATGTATGCAAAGTGCGACATGCTTGGAAGAGCTCAAGAAGCCTTTGGCCAGCTCACTGTTCAAAAGTGGTCTCATGGAAAACCCTAATTGCAAGATATGCTGAACAAGGGTATTGTCAAGAAGCTTTGATGCATTTTGAACAGATGCAATGAGGAGGCCTTTTTCCAAACACAATCACCTTTGTATTTGCTTTGAAAGCTTGTGGCAGCTTGTGAGACTCAAAAAAGGGCCAAGAACTGTATGCTCAGATTGTAGATGAGGGACTACTCGATCGAATTATCATTGTTGGAACTGCATTGGTGGACATATATTGCAAGTATGGCCTTCTTGACAAAGCACAAGTGTTTTTCGATCAACTTTGAGAACGCAATGTAGTCACATGGAATGCTCTTATTTTAGGGTACCCTCAACATGAGGGTGGTGATGATGCATTCAATTGTTTCTATAGGATGCGATCTCGGAGTGTCCCTCCACATGATGTTAGAGGCTCTTGGAAAAAGAAGGCTGTTTTTAGCAGATGCGAAATGTGGTGCCATCACAATAGCACGAGAAGTTTTTGATGGGTATCCTCTCTAGGCTGTCATCTCTTGGAGTGAGATGACAGCCTAGAGAGGATCCAGAAGTGTCGCAGGTAGAGCAACGTACCCAAAAGCCACCTACCATGTGAATCCGTCTCAAGCTTTGACAACTTGATAATAGCGATGGCGAACGCTAGTTCATGTTGGCTTCGAAAAGGGCACGTTGGTGTCTTCTCCTCTCCTCAACCGATGGACTCGTTTACGCACAGAAATTGCATCATCGCATCAGGCTATAGGCCTTCAATGTCCTTCCCTTCCGCCTGGATTTTTGCCGCAAAACTCGGTGTGTATCCTGCTAAACTTGGCAGAGCTCCTTTCCCTAAGTATAGGCTTTCAGTCCAATCAGAATAGAAAACTTGTTGCAATGTGCTGTTGTCACCATATGCAAAGGGAAGAGAAGGACTCTGTCCAGATGCAATCACCTATGCTCTCACCTTGAAGGCATGTGGCTCTACATAAGACGATATGGGCACAATTATATTGTTAGTCAGAGGTTTTGCAGGAACCATCCTTTCTCAGTTCAAATTCTGTCAAGCTAGCAGTATGCGTCAGTTTGGACCCTGGATTGTGAGAGAGTTTTTGTGCCAAAGTCAAAAATCTCATGGCAAAAAGCGCCAACCTTTTCACAGGTCTTCACCTCCCTGTTCCCACATTTGGTTTGCATATAGACAATCAAATTTTCATGGCTTATTATATCGCAGCTCATCCGATACTGAGGAGTCTGTCTCAGGATTCAAAGAGGGTCTCGGTAAAAGTCCAAAAATCTATGAAAATAATCAAGATTTTGACAGGTTCCTATCATCTTTCCTCATCATCTGTTTGGTCAGGTAAAGACACACGAGTTGCAAATTATAATGGCTGCATGCCTTGCTGCAGAACGTCTTGTGTAGAGACATTTGCTCCAACAATCCAAGACATTTTGGATCAGTCATGGTGGAATGAGGCTCTGGTAGAGTTTGAGAATCAGTTCGAGCAAGATAGGTCTGTCTCATCTGGCAAATTGGTGTATCTTCTCCAGCATTGCAATGATATTGATGGGCTTGCAAGGTGTCAGCAGGTGCTGAAGTACATCATATACTTACAGTTTCATGTATGGTCTCCAGCAGTATGAGCAATCGCAATGTGTTCTCTTGGACATCAATACTTTTAGCTCATGTGAAACATGACGAAGCTGAAACTGCAGCTCTTTTATTTGGCGAAATGTTAGAGACAGGTGTAGAGCCTAATAAGGTGCTCTTTATTGTCGTTCTAAAGGCCTGCGCTGACCTTTTGTCCCCCAATGGAGGCTGGAAAGTGCATGCTTTTGCAGTTAGATATGGTTTCGAGTCTCATTCACATGTGGGGAGTAGCCTCATTTTCATTCATGTTGAACTTGGAAGCGTACATTGTGCGCAGATTGTCTTTAACAAGATAAGGGAGCCAAGTGTAGTTGAATGGAATACATTGATCATGGGTTACATCGAAGAAGATTTTAGTAGAGAGGCCTTTCATTACAACACTACATGAAGATATCGACGCGTATATATCGACGGCCATGCTTTTTCATGTGTATATCGACGTAATTAGTGTGCGTCGCTATACGCGTCGCAGTGTGTGTCGATATACGCGTGGAAAGGCATTATTTGCCACGCGTATATCGACGCGTATATCCACGTGTATAGCGACGCAAAAAAATTGGGGGAAAAAAAGCAAAACCCACGCGCAGGGGCCATTTTCGCCTGCTCAGATCTTGGCCGAAACTTGTTGCGTAGGTATTATGTCCATCTCCGCCCCTCCCAACCCCTCTCTCTCTCTCTCTCTCTCTCTCTCTCTCTACATCGTGTGTGTGTAGAAGAGAGAGAGAGAGAGAGAGAGAGAGAGAGAGAGAGAGAGCGGTGTGTGTGTGTGTAGGAAAGAGAGAGAGAGAGAGCGGTGTGTGTGTGTGTGTAGGAAAGAGAGAGAGAGAGGTGTGTGTGTAGGAAAGAGAGAGAGAGAGGTGTGTGTGTGTGTAGGAGAGAGAGAGAGAGAGAGAGAGAGAGAGAGAGAAAGAGAATTAATGTATGTTTAGAAATTAAAATTAAAGAAAAAAAATTAAAGAGAAATGAAATGAAATGTTATATTAACGTCTTCGAAAGGCCAAAGTGACCTATGAGACATGAGACAAGAAAGTTACAATGTGATGGATCTGATACAAAGTCAGAGTAAGAAGATAACAAAATAAAATATTATGGAATCTTAAACTGCTAGGTGTGGATTAAACGGTTAAACCAGCTAGCTGGGATAGGCAGATCATAGGAGATCCAGCATCTGTTCGCTGGCGGATCTCATCAATCTCCTCCATGGGCAGTAGTCTGACCGGACGTTGTGCATGTCGAACCAAAGTGACCTAGCTAGATCCTCTGATGCAGCTTTTGTCGATGTTGTGTAGTCCTCCGCAGTCATGGGCATCTAGATCTCCCTAGCTCAGTCACTCGTTCAATCAATAGAGAGCTAGGGAAGTAGAGAGCAAAAGAGAGAGAGAGAGAGAGAGAGAGAGAGAGAGAGAGAGAGGAAATAGAGAGATAGAGAAAGAGAGTTATATATATATATATATATATATATATATATATATATATATATATATATATATATATATATATATATAGAGAGAGAGAGAGAGAGAGAGAGAGAGATAGGGAAGTGGAGAGCGAGACAGAGATAGAGAGATAGGAAAATAGGGAAATAGAGAGAGAAAGAGAGAAAGAGAGATAGCGAGATCGAGAGAGAGAGAGAGAGAGAGAGAGAGAGAGAGCAAGATCGAAAGAAAGAACGAGAGATAGGGTACGTAGACAGAGAAGAAACTATGGAACTAAAAGAGGCAAAGGGGTTTTGCCTGCTACATGCATTGCCATGTACACCTGGGAGTGCACGTATGTGTCTACCCATATAGGATTTGACCAATAAAGACGAGATTTTGACCCGGTGGTACTCATCTCCGTACACCTTTGGACCGAGGTGTACGGAGATTGGGCAAGACTAGAGAATGCGAGGTAGTTTACATTGTGAGGAGTATATATATATATATTAAAACAACATTCATAATCATTGTAGATGGCAACATCATCAACTAACATGGAGGAAAAGATTGCATGCTCGTGCACGCTCTGCAAGTATCAAATCCTGCGCAAGCTTATGATATGTAATGAGCATGTGCACAAGTACGGAGAGTTTGCTAGAGAAACCGTACAGAATCTGCGATACGACTCCTACGGAACTGGCATTGATTTCTGCGACATAGCACCTACATCTGAGAGAGAGAGAGAGAGAAAAAAAAGATTATGCGTGAAGGTCCGATCAATATAGAGCCACGGATGGAAGCAGAAAAGGGCTTACAGACAGAAGACGACGGCATAGAGGAGATGCTGGATGCCTTCTTCCAGACAAGCAAGGAGAACGCGAACGAAGCAGCACCAGAAGCCGTGCGTCTATCTCCTGAAGACATGTTGAGAAAGTTGGCACGTCAACCAATCTATGAAGGCGCCAAAATATCTGTGCTTCGTACTTGTCTAGCATTTTTGAATCTTCAGTCAGTGTACAGGTAGTCAGATGCAAGCGTCACTGCTTTGTTTAGGTACGTAATTTACAAAAGAGATTTTCCGATTGCAACGGTGATGTGCTCGGAGAGCTTTTTAATTTAATGTGGCTTAAACAGGTTATTGCAGGAGCAACTTCTCCCGGCTGGCAATGAAATGCCCCCCTCCACGCAAGACGCAAAGCAACTTTTGACCTCAGTTGGCTTGGACTACAACAAGATTCATGCATGTCCAAATGATTGCATTCTTTTTCGCAATGAATTTGCAGATTGTCTATCGTGTCCTAAGTGCGGAGCAATGCGCTACAAACAAGATGCAGTTGGCGAGACAGTGCCAGCTAAAGTGTTGCGGCATTTCCCTATTATTCCTAGGATAAAAAGAATGTTTCGTTGTGGTTCCATTGCAAAGTTGATGCGGTGGCATTCTACGAATAGATCCACTGACGCAACATTTAGGGTGCCCGCTGATTCAAAGGCTTGGAGGCACATTGAAGATACCTGGCCACATTTTAAGAGTGAACCACGCAATTTGCGTTTGGGCATAGCAATGGATGGAGTCAATCCATTTGGCTTGAGAAGCTCGTCATGGAGCACTTAGCCTGTGTGCCTTATCAATTACAACCTCCCGCCGTGGCTTGCCATCAAGAAGGGTCATTTGATATTAAGCTTGATTGTACTTGGTAAGTTCAAGGCAAAAAACATGGATGTTTATCTAGCTCGACTAGTTGACGAGCTCCAGGAGTTATGGCATGGGATCGACATAGCAGATGCGGTTGAACCAGTAGGACAATAGCATGCAAGGATCCATGGACTTCTTATGTGGACTATGCATGATTGGCCAAGATACGGAGAAGCTTCTAGTATGGTTATTGATTTACAAAATTCTCCCTATTCACAAGCCCTTTGCCTTGGCCTAATTCATGCTTTAACATATGCAGGGCTAACAACTTCGGGATACAATGCATGTCCAATTTGCGGGCAGTCTTTGGATGTGCGCTATTCTGCCTCTCTTCGAAAGACAATTTATCAAGGCCACCACCGTTATCTTCCAGATGGCCATCACTTGCACGAAGATCAGCTTGGTCGCGTCGAATGTCGTCCTATGCATGTACAAGAGTGGCATCGCCGATGGGAGCAACATGAGGGGCAACCTGTTCCAGGAATGAAACGTTTGTCCATTCTCCATACGTTGCCGTACTAGGGTGATCTACTAATTAACCATTTTCTGGATCCAATGCATATATTCAAGAATGTGGGAGATGTCCTCTGGAAGACAATCATGGGAATGAAAAACAATCGAGCTTCACGAGATGATTTGCAGTCAGTTAGAAAGATGCCAGAGCTATGGCCTTTCACCAATGCAGCTGGCCAAATAAAACTTCCAAGAGCGCCATGGGTATTGCTAAAAAACGAAGAGCGACAAGTGAAAAGGGTGATTTCAATGTTCGGGACGCCAACAGGATATATGCGATGTCTCAAGACAACATTCACCCGTGACGATCAACTGTCAGGATTGAAATTGCTCGACTGGCATAAGTTCTTGCAATTCATTCTTCCAATTGCGATCAAGGGGTGTTTAACGGAGGAAGTGCGGACCTGCATATACAAGATTTCAAAGGTAGTGCGGTGGATCTCTTCCAAGGAGATACGGGAGGAATCTATTGCAGTCGCAAGGGCTAACTCCATTGAGGCAGTTTGCATGATTGAGAAGTATCTACCCACGAGCTGCCTAACTATCCAAATGCACTTGCTCGTCCATGTAGTAAATGAGGTTGCAGTGGCAGGTACAGTCCACAGCCGTTGGATGTTCTTTCTAGAGCGGTTCATGAAAACACTTAAGGGTTTTGTTCGCCAAAAAGCGCGTCCAGAGGGGAGCATGGCAGAAGGATGGCTGGTGCAAGAGTCTTGTATTGACGACCGAATTTCTATCCGTTTCTGACCCAGAAATGCCTCGACTGTGGAGCGATGAGGAGGATGCAAGACTGGTGGGAGAGGAGCCGCAAGGGCAAGGGGTGCCAAAGAAATGAACCTGGCCATGCGAGAAAAGGTCATGAAGTTCTGTATACTAAATTCAGCGCCGATGCAAAAATGGCTTGAAAGGTACGAAGAAGAGAAAGAGAGACGCAATAGGGAGCGAAAGGATTTCAGGCGAAGTCGAACGACTAGAGGCTTACCCTTGCCAGACTATCTCGCTCCTCTACCTGAATTCCCTAAAATGGCATGGTTGGACAAGACAGTGAGAGCAGCTCGACAGATCGGAGAATCCATATCTCTAGAAGAGGAAGAGCTGGCTATTGGATGTGACTGGAAGTATCATACATACATGGCACTGTGGTCGCATGGAAAGCATTTCAGAACACAACAAATTGACAGCAGAAGAAACACGTTTGACAGTGGGGTAATGATTAGTTTCATGCAAAAGAGCAGGGTCAGTGCTAGAGACACGAATGAAAGCACTAGCAACCTGGATTACTGTGGTCTGGTGTTAGATATCCTGAAAGTAAGCTTCAGGCGGTTTGAGATGTTTTTGTTGGATGTGAAGTGGTTCAAGGTGATTACTTTTGGTCTCAATGCAACGGTACGCAGAGATGGAAACAAACTTGTGCAAATAGATTCTACAAAGATTTAGATAGATGTGAGCGACACATTTGCCAACTCGCGGATTCGCAGTTTTCGACCAGCCTTCGCCAGCTCGCGGAGCTGCAGTTTTCGACCAGCCTTCTGACGTCTTGGGGTGATCATGATGGGGACAAAGTCAATTACATAGTGGAGACCATCCTGAGAGAGTATCAGCCTGCTCCGGGTTCTTCCGTTGTTCCGAGGAGGTGGATCAAGAGTGTTGCACGGGACACCGTGAAACATCGACGAGATGCAGCTCGGAAGGCTTTCAGGACCGGCTCGCCGAAGCCTTCGGACATCCCACACGAGACGTGGCTGCAGATCAGGGAGAATGAGCGGATAGCGGACACGCGGTTCAGACAGCAGCGTGAGGCCGAGCAGGTACTACAGATGACCAGGGGGACATCTCATCTTGGCAGCGGAGGCTTCGACACCTTTCGCTATGAGTTTGTGAGTTTCTAATTCAATCTTAACTATGGCGTTTTTTAGAACGCGATGAATTATGTATTCTTATTACTTTGATTTTTGTATAAACGCAGAATCTTGCGATGCATTGAGCTCCGACACGCCAGGAGGAGTCATATGGATATCGCAGAGGTATCTATGAAGTACTGAATGATCTTGAAGCTTCAGGAGAGCCTGTAGACTGAGAGGCCTTACAGTCTCGCTGATCGCTTGAGGTGAGACGTTAATATGTGTGAGTTGATTTAATTAATTAAGTATATGTGAAGTAATATCAATACTAATTTTGTGAGTTGTCCTATGTGCAGGTTGCAACGCCTAGTCATTAGTGGACCGGATTTCATATATATGCTTTGTGAGACACAGACACACTTCTGTGTCTCTTTTTTGTACAGACAGTTATTGTTCAGATAGTTATTGTTTCCCTTATGGTTATGATTATTGTCATTGTCATTGTATAGACATGGTTATTTCTCCTATTCTTGTATAGACATAGTTATGGTTCAGGTTTTGTTAATGGTTATGTTTAACTTTCTGGTTATGCTTATGGTTATTGTTAGTTTTTTTTATGGTTATGGTTATCTGCATTATGGTTATGCTTTTAAGCTATGGTTATGGTTCGTTATGGTTATGCTTTTAAGTTATGGTTATAGTTCGTTATGGTTATGCTTTTCAGTTGGTATGGTACTTGTCTTTCATTGGCCTTAAATCTCATGTGAGATCCCACATGGATAGCATGTAGGAGGCCTATACATGATATGGTTTTTTTTGAAAAGTTTATGTAAAAACAAAGGGAACTCTGCCGAAATTTTTGCGCGCGAGAGCATGATTGATTTTGGTGCTGCTCGCTTTCTTAGGCAGAGGGCAGGAAGTCTGGTTGTGGCTGTGTCTATCTTTTAACTGGGCACAGGCCAGGTTACCTGTCCTCTACCCAAGAAATTTTTTTTCTGTTATGGTCGTCGCTATCTGCGTCGCTATGCGCGTTGCTATCTGCGTCTACATCTGCGTCGCAAATAGCGACTGGTTCACAGAGACGTGGATATCGACGCACATAGCGACGCAGTGCGTCGATATCTGCGTCGATGACACCTTTTTTTGTTGTAGTATTTGATCTTTTTAGAGCAATGCAAAAGGTTATTGCCCCAAATGATGTGACATTTCTAAGTCTGTTGAAGGCATGCATCAACTCGGAAGATTTGAATGATGGAATGGACGTTCATGCACAAGATGTTGCAAAATTCAAATGGACTCAATTTGCACCTCGTTGTAGGGAGCAGCCTTAGATGATGTGACGGGGATGTGACGTTTCTAAGTGTGCTGAAGGCATGCATCAACTCGGAAGATTTTGAATGATGGAATCAACGTTCATGCACAAGCTATTGCAAATGGCCTCGATTTTCACCTCATTGTAGGGAGCAACCTTGACCTTGTTGACATGTATGGTAAATGTGGTACTACTAAGCACGCACATGTATTTTCTTAACAAGCTGGAAGGACGTAATGTTGTTTCATGGATTTCTATGATTATAACATTTTCCCAGCGAGGAACATAATGGGAGCATATGTTGGACCTCTTTGAACAAATGCAATGAAAAGGTGCAACTCAACCCAATGAGTTAACATATGTAAGTGTTTTGCGCATGCAGTGGCCTTTGCTTGGAAGAGAAAGGGAGGTCGATGCATACAAACATGTAAAACGTGACTTATGACCTTGATGTTTTTATTGCAAGCACCCTCATCGACATGTATGAAAACTGTGGCTTTCTGGATGTAGTTCATGTATTTTCTAACTTTCCAACTCCAAATGTTGTCACATATAACTCCATGCTTGCAGGATATGCACAGCAAGGCGCTCGAATTATTTGAAAAGATACACAGAGAAGGTCCGAGGCCTGATGTGGCCACCTTTTGCAAGCGTTTTGCAAACATGTGCCTTCATGAAAGCTCTTGAAACGGAAAAACATATACATTTGCAAATCGTGAAAGATAGAATCGAGTCAAATGCTGTAGTAGCAAGCAATCTAGTTTCTTTGTACTCCAAGTGTGGCAACATGGAGGACTCACAAGTTGTCATTGATAACATACAAGATGAGTACAAGATAGAGACATTGTATTTTGGAATACACTAAATTCGGATGCAAAGCAAGTATATCTCTCCAAATGGTCACTTATACTTTCATACTGAAGTGTGGCTCTACGCAAGTGCTCAAGGAGCTTCCTAACTGGAGTTTGGACTCTTCAAATGCTCTAGGTTGTTTTCAGCAGATGCAAAGCATTGGAATGCACTGGTGGCGAGATACGCACAACAGGAGCACGGCCAATTGCGGGATGGGTGCAACAAGAGCAGCGTTAGAGGCTATAATGAAAAAAGATGTCATGCTTGGCACTGTCATGGTCGTTATGTATGCCAAATGTGGTGCCCTTTTACAAAATCACAAAAAGCTTCTGCAGCATGTGTTAATGAGTGATTCTTATACAAGTGCTGGCATGTCAGAGACAACACAAAAATTGAATGCATGAGGATTAAGAATGGTGCTCGAAAGCAGCCAGGTCATAGCTACTAGAATGATGCAAGTGGAAGGACTTAATGATTTGTTAATGAAGCTATCAAGTACCTATAAGGCAAACATATCTAGTTGCAGAATATCATATGCAGTGCTCATCTCTATCCCCTACCATTGCAAAAGGGCCTCTCGGCTCTTCCATACCAAATCTTTGGTGATGCAACTTCAGACTTTGCCTTGGCCACCCCGCCTCTAGTATGCACCTACAATGCTCAAAATGGTCACTGTAAAAGAGTCCTCTTGCTCTTCCATACCAAAGCTTGGTAACGCAGCATCAGGCTTTGCAATGTCTACTCCGCCTCCACTATCATGTTTGTTTCGAGCAGTGCAGTCATATGGAAGGTTAACCACAACCTATGTGCATTGGCGATAATCGCACGGTGAATAAGTATTACCATTTTTTCATTTTTGACACGGAGAACGCAATTAATGAATGCACTGAAAATTGCACACTGCTGTAAGAATGGCGAGTTCCCTTGTATTATAAAAATTGGGGAGGACACTGCAAACTCCCACATGCAAGGAGATTTGCGTGTTTTCTTCTTTTTTTTTTTACATAAAAAAGGAACAACAAACAATTCATAAAATTGACATCTTGTATGATTACGAACATTGAGATTAACAAATCTCTAACCCTTCTTGTGTTTTTTTGCGAGGTACACTTTTGAAACACTCTCATGTAAAAAAAACTAACACGCTTTGATGAAAATCTCTCTCTCTCTCTCTCTCTCTCTCTCTCTCTCTCTCTATATATATATATATATATATATATATATATATATATATACACACACACACACACACACACACGCTTCATTATAATGTCTTTCCTTCTAAGTAATAAATATCTTAGATATAATTGATAGCATCAAATAATAGAACTTATCAATGTTTTTTTATTTGAGAAGTGTTGAAATGGCATATACAGTTTTTCTACTTTGTTCGATCTCAATTCGATGCGAAAACAACTCCAATTACTTTGATTGTCTAAGATCAATTTGGAGAAAGGAGCAAGGTTAGCTATGCCATGTGGCCACATGTGATTGGGATGCTAAATGAGGAAGGAGAGAGAGAGAGAGAAGAAGAAGAAGAAGAAGAGAGTGAACAAAGCAATGGCAATAAAGAAAAGAGATCGAAAAAGAAGCGGCCAACGTCACCGTAGCGACATATAGTAGCGTTCTACTCCTCCTAGCCTAGAGCGCACGCGCAGAGAGAGAGAGAGAGAGAGAGAGAGAGAGAGAGAGAGAGAGAGAGAGAGAGAGAGAGAGAGAGAACCAGTATATGAGATAGCACATACGAAGGCTGCTCCTTTTGTCGATCAATAAGGCAGCAGCTCAATGTAGGGTCAGTCGGCCGTCTTCATTCCGGAGGACCTGCACCTTGTTGCATGCAACTGGCACAATGTTCACTATTATGGGTGGCAAGGCCTCCTGCAAGCGCAAATTTGTAATGAGCGTCCATCTGCAGGACGCACACTGTTTACGCGATGTGCCACCATATCTCCACGTAAGCAGTGGGTTTCCATGTTTGCACGACCACTCCACCACTTACAACGAGTGTAACAATTAGCATGCAGGCTGACGTTCCAATGGTGTCGACGCCCAGCTGAGCATGCCGACATTGTAGACAAAACGTCGTATCTACAACATATCAACAACATCATCGGTAGCGCCTGGCATTAAAAGCCATAGATGATCATCACCACCTTCAATATGCAACAGACGGTCGTTCGGCAAACGGAGGTGGTCATTACTCTGATCAACATATAATGGCACATGTTATGCTAAGTCCAGCCTCAACGACGCCCCCGCTGATCATGTAATGGCGTCAAAAAAAAAATGCACTACCTTACATAGTGCAAGGAAACTAAACGCCAAAGGAAATAGTGGAAGGAAAGGCAAGGAGGAAGAAATGGATACTCGACCACTTATTTACATGGATTTTTTATTTTTCTGACATTGGGGGCCCTACTGGTTGTATTGTGAATAACAATAGCGGCGCTTGTATGTGCGCTTGATTACGCTTTTGAAGGCATGTGGATATGTGGAGGATGTTGATATGGGCTTTAAACTTCACTCTGATATCATTGCAAACAGATGTTGTGCTTCGTAATGCCTTGGTCAATATGTATGCCATATGTAGTGTACTTCAGAGAGCATAGAAAGTGCTTGAGGACAAGAACATGTTGTTGCAAACAGATATCGTGCTTCGCAATGCCTTGGTCGACATGTATGCCAGATGTAGTGCACTGAAAGTGCTTGAGGAAATTCTTGTATGGAGTGTCCATCTCTTGGAGTGCACTGATTGCGAGATATGTACAACAGGAGCAGGACCAAAAATCTCTAGGCTATTTTTAGCAAATACAAAGCGATGGCCTCTCTTCGTATTCAATCACAGGCACGTGCATCTTCAAGGCATGTGGCTCCACGCAAAATGTTGATATGCACATAATAATTCACACTAATATTGTTAGTTAGAGGATGTTGGAAAAGATGTCGTGCTTGGCAATGCCTTGGTTGACATGTTTGTTAACTTATGTGATACACTTTAATAATTCACTTTTGATATTGTTAGTTTAGGGGTTGTTGCAAAAAATGTCGTGCTTGGCAATGCCTTGGTTGATATGTATGCCAAATGTGGTGCACTTCAGAAAGCACAAAAAGTGCTTGAGGAGCTTCATGTCCAGAACGTTGTCTCTTGGAGTGCATTGATTGCGGGATATGCACAACAAGAGTAGGGCAAAAATCTTTAGGCTATTTTAAGTCGATGCAAATCGAGGGCCTCTCTCTGGATGCAATCACATATGTCTGCATCTTGAAAGCATACGGCTCTACGCAAGATGCTGATATGGGCAAAAAAATTCAAGTGAAATGTAACAGTCAACATGTTGGTAGAAGTCACAGAATGGATGACGATGACACAACACATACTAGTGGGAAGGTGATGGAACAATGCAAGGAAGGTCGATCCATCAAAGATTGTGCTTCGATGCAAATAGCCAATATCAAAGGTAAACTTATATTCCGTGTTTTGTTTCCTTATGTGATCTCAAAAGTTCTTAGATTATATCATGTATACATTAAACCAATGAATTTACATCATTGTTATTGAAAATATTTTAGATGAAGGTGACAAGGACTTGTTATGCCCAACAAAGGGACAAACATACAATACACCACTGCATGGCAACGTGGAATGATACATGTCTTTATAAAACATCATAATGAAAACAATGCCTCCAATAATGGAGGAGAGGCATAAGTCCCCCTTCAACAGTGGAGGGGATAAAAGTGGAGAGGGAAGGGCACGTTCTCTATGGTATTACTATAAATGTGGAGAACGGTGCTAACTCCACACCATACATACGTATGGTTTTTTTTTAGCACAAGCATCGCAATGCAGGAAATGCATCTCTCTCCATCTTTATCATAATGTGTAAATTTTCACCTCCATACATCTTTTAATGCAAAATCTTCTTTGTGATGTGAGGTCATAAAGCCTTTGGCAAAAGCTTCGAGGAGAGATGCTATGGAGCCATCATCAAAAGCTACGTTGTGCAGTAAAATCACACCACTATCACTTCTTTACTTCTTACCATATACATAGTGAATCAATCAAGGCAAACCAGTCTACATGGCTAGTAGGCTCTTGTAGATCGGGTGTATTTTTCCTTGTCTTTCTAGTGTTTTTCCCATGGCACTATAGGGCCTCTAATACCTTTCACCCTATTTTGTCCTATTATTAGTCATGAGGGTTGCCTTCTTCTACTTGGCCGACTAGCATCCTATGGGGTATATTGGTGTGGGTAGGGGTACCTGGGGAGAGCAGCAAGTGCACATGCTCTTGGTTGCAGGGCGCCCCTAGTGGACAACCCTAGGGTGATCATTCGGCAGAGAGGGACACTCCTGTCGTTTTTGGAACAACACTCCTTGGCATTTTCTTACAGCGCAGGGTTTTGAGTCACTAGTAGCAAAGCAGGACCACTAACAGATGAGGGGTGGCACTTGCATTTTTCTTCTCATGGACAATCTGTAGAGGCGATGTGATCATGCAGATGTAGAGCACCACCTTCTTGGTGCATACATAGGAGAGGAGAAAATCCATGATCTCTAGAGGGCAGCCACACCATGGGCATCTTTGATCCAGTTCCTTCTTCCTCCACATCAATTCTCTTGCCAAGACAAGTTTTGCTAGAGCTTTGCTTTAACATTAAGTTAGGGTTGTAGCTCATGCTGAGGCCAAGAATATGGCCTCATGTGCAAGATGGAAAAGAAGATGGATGGAGAAGGAAGATCCTACTATTAAACAATAGTAGATCTTCTTCAACATGTATGGAACAAGTTTCTATGGCAGTGTTTTCTTTGAAGAGATTGAGTGACAAATCTGTCGTGCCTTTTGCAGCTGCACATCTTTCTTGGAATTGTAGATAGAGCTATCTACGCGTTGGAGTTGGGTTTCCTATCTTTAGTACCATTTCTTGTATGATCAGCTAATGAGCTTTAGAGGTGGAGCATGTGGTGCCAGATGCTTAGCCGACAATAACAACAGTTCAGGAGGTTTTGCTGGAGTATGGACTACTCCTATCTCCATTTTCTCTCTTCACCAGTGGAAGTGTGGGGGGCTACAATAATTCTTTTCCATTTTGTGAGCTTGTCAATACCAATTTTGGGACAGGTTTATGATCTCTTATGGGTTGTATTCTTGATGGTCAATATCAGATTTATCAAGATCCTATGGATAACAGAGTTACATGCAGTGCCGGAAGTTGGTGGGGACATCTAGTTCCTACTTCTATATTTAGCAACTTTTGGATGAGTTTCTCGTATAGAGATCCAACCTTGGGGCAGCCCATTCCGATCTTCAAGGGCAAGTTGCAGGTCCCCTAGGCGATTCCTTTACTTTCACTTTTTGTGCTATGTTGTGTATTTGATATTGATTGTACAAATGAGGAGTGGGTGTATTCTCTTTAGCACAACTGAAAAGGAAAGTTTTGGTGAAGATTGTAAGGAACCAAGTTACAAAAGTTGGAGTATGTTTGCTCTTTTGAGTTTGTGTGGACTTTGGTGTATGGTATTGGATTGTTTCTCCTTGATCTTGACAAATGTCGAGAGTGGTGGACGTATGGTTTGGTCACAGGGAGTTTTCTACCTCAATAGCTTCTTTGGCAAACATGATGCTCAGGTGATCAGGTCTTCCGATTCTTAGTAGTTCAAGTTTACCAATGATGTGATCCTCTCTGGGTCTCGAGTTCTTTGAGACCTATTCAGTTACAAAGGAAGCATTTCTAAGGATTCTTCTCTTTCAAAGGCGCCTTCTAGGTTATTAATTTTTGTTGACTATCGATGCTCCATTCAACAGAGTACCATGTTCAATGTCTTCTAGTATTTGCTTTCCTTTCCCACGTCATGCGGTTTTGGATGGTGTTCTTTAGCCCATAGTGCAATTAGTATCGTGTGGTGAATGTTTTCTTTGTTGGGGTATAAAGCCCAATGTGGTCGCCCAGGTAAGTGGGCGGGCCGCCAGGTATGTACACATATTCTTTTGTTAAAACCTAATAAGAACTCACTATGCTCTACACATTATAGTAGAGCGATTTCACCATATCGTCATGCTCTTCTTCTCGCACACTCTCTCGCGTCGCACTTCCGCTCGTACTCCTTCAATTGGTATCAGAGCTCATATCGAGGCTCGGGGCAGCATTTGCAGGTAGCCAGAGTCACCTGCTCAGATTGGAGTGAGATTCGACAGGCGAAGACACAGCCCCAAATCCTATGGGTGAACCCGAAGGGCTCGCTGTTCACAGAATTTCATTCTGAGGTCATCTCGGCCACCGTTCGGCGTCGACAAAGCTCTGCGCATGCCATTTTCAACTACGTGGTCTTGGCGGGTGCAGATCCGACTCTGCAAATTTGGGGTTTCGGCCTACGACTGCAGGTGCTGAGGATATCTGCACTTCCAGAGTGCTGATTTGTGGTTGTCTACACAACGAAGGACGGCTCACAGTTCTTGGAGGCGTGTCACATACGACACAGGCGCACCTACACAGACTGTAGGCGACATCCACTAGTTCATTAGGTAGCTTGTGTTTACTGCTTGATATTCCATATTTCATCCTGACATTGCAGGTACTTCCACATGGGATGTATTGTCTGAGATGATGTATGTCTGTTGAGGGTTTGCTGGCTGTGAGTCACGCAGCAAACAACCGCCGCAGCAGTTACAACATACAGTGGGAAATTTGTGGATGTATGACTTTGTGGGAAGTCTATGTACTGTCAGATTTACTGCAGCCTTTGTTGAGGGTCGAGTGAGGTTTTATTGAGCTGGGGGATTCTCGAATGTTGAGATCCTTTCGGTGATACAGGTCTTGGAGCGATCCCTCAAGCACCCTTAGATAGGCAGCTAGGATGTATTGACAATGAGTTAGACAGTTGGGATTGCATCTTTGCTTTACTGCCGTTGAGGTATTGTTGCAGTCTATGCTTACAGGACAGTGAATGACAGGACAGTGAATGACAGGACAGTGAGAGCCAGTACAGGTGCAGGACAGGTTTACCCGCAGCTTACAGTGTTAGAGAGACAGTGTTTTTTGAGTTGTTTTTTGGTCTATTTTTTAGCACCAGAGCCATTTTACAAAGGAGACTCTGCCGAAATTTCTGCATAATCTGAAGCTTTCTTGGTTCATTTGACAGGTTGATATTGGTTCAGAGGTCAGTTTACAAGGGAAACTCTGCCGAATTTTTCCCAGGAAAGTAAACTACTGTGAAGCGTAGCTATGGCTGGATCACAGGACACTGCTGTTTACAATATCAAGAAGCTGGATGGAACCAATTTCCCATTGTGGAAGAAGCAGATTTGGCACGTGTTGGTACAAAAGAAGCAGATAAAACCTATAAAGCTCAAGGGGATAAAACCAAAAGATATGGACGAAGATGGATGGAGCGAAATGGATGAATTGGCATTGTCTACCATTATGTTGACTTTGGCAGAAAGCGTTTACTTCAATGTAGCAGACGAGATGTCGGCTTATGAAGCATGGATAAAGTTGAGTGATCTTTATGAGAAGTAGAGTGCAGCTTCACAGGTATACTAGCTTAAGAAGCTTGTTGACTTGAAGATGAAAGAAGGGATACATATGTCCAATCATTTGAATGAATTCAACACCATCTACAGTCAGTTGTCAGCTCAAGGTGTCAAGTTTGATGAACCTGTTAGAGCTATGTTCCTGTTGATCACATTGCCGGAAAGTTGGGACACTTTTCGCACAGCTTTGAGTAATTCTGCACCTCCAGATGGTTTGACCATAGCAGGTGTAGAAGGTAGTCTGCTTACTGAAGAAACCAACAGAAAGACAATGGACAAAGGCAAAGGAACAGCCTTAGTTGTCAGTGGAAGGACCAAAGAAAAGGACAAAGGTGGAAAGAGGAATCAGTCTCGTAGCAAGTCCCACAGTGCTAAAGGCAAGAGTGACATAGAATGCTACCATTGTGGCAAGAAGGGTCACATGAAAAGAGACTGCAGAGAATGGAAAGCAGAAAAAAGCAAAGAGAAAGCTGAAGACCATGGTGAGAAGAACAAGTCCTCAGTGAAGATTCAAGAAATAAATGTGACAAACACTGTTGCAGAGGATGACAGTCTAGTGTCAAGAGACATCTACCTCTTGAAGAATACAATGGACTCAGCTCTTCTTACAGCATCTGATGGAAATGCACTAAGTGACTGGATTATAGACTCAGGGGCATCACTTCATGTGTCTCCAAACAAGGAGTGGTTTACCTCTTATGTGACCACTAAAGATCATGTTCGGCTAGGCAATGGGCAGACATGTGAGATCTTAGGTGTTGGAGATGTTCAATTGAAGTTTCAGAATGGCTCTTCTTTCACGCTGAAAAATGTGAGACATGTTCCCGCAATTACAAAGAGCTTGATCAGCACAGGTTTACTTGATGATGCTGGCTACGTCACCACTTTTGGACAGAAAATGTGGAAGATATCCAAGGGTTCTATGACAGTAGCACATGGAGTAAAGTCTGGAGGACTTTACATGATTTATGTATCAAATGTCTCTAAAAATGTAATCAATGTAACCGAGCAGCCGAACGTTTCTTTGTGGCATAGCCGGTTAGGACATATGTCCAAGAAGGGAATGGAAATCTTGTCTCGTTCTGGTTATTTTCCTGGATTTTCATTTAATGATTTTGAATTCTGTGAACATTGTCTGTATGGTAAGCAAACACAGCAGCCACATAAGCATAGAAGCAGTAGAAGAGATACACAGTTGGCACTTGTTCATAGTGATTTGTGTGGACCTATGCCTAACCTATCTCTAGGGGAGCTTCTTACTTTATGACATTTATAGATGATTACTCGAGGAAAGTATGGGTTTACTTTCTCAAGCACAAGGATGAAGCGTTTACTGTTTTCAAAACGTTTGTGACACTTGTGGAGAATCAGAGTGGCAAGAAGCTTAAATGCTTACGCACTGACAATGGTGGAGAGTATGTTTCAAAGGCCTTTCAGGACTTTTGTGAGTCAAAAGGTATAAAATGTGAACTTACTGCTCCTTACAATCCTCCTCAAAATGGTGTTGCTGAGAGGATGAATAGGACCATACAAGAGAAGGTAAGAAGTATGTTGTCTAATGCACAACTGCCAAATGGGTTTTGGACTGAAGCTGTATCAACAGCTGTTCATCTTATAAATAGATCTCCTAGCAAGGTTTTACAGAAGGATATAGTGGCAAAGATGGTATGGTCAGGAAAAATGCCCTCATACAAGCATCTCAGAGTCTTTAGCTCTGAGGCATATACTCATGTTCCAAAGGAATTTAGGAACAAACTTGAGCCAAATAGTAGAAAGTTCATCTTTCTAGGCTATAGTAATTCTGGTGAGATGGGGTACAGACTTTAGGATCCGATGTTCACTTTAATGAAGCCAAATATCATCCTAAACCAGAGAGGGTTGAGGAGATTAGAAGAGTTGTCTTCCAAGAAGATGGACCTGCACGTGCAAGACAACATGTCAGGGACAAGAGGAGCAAGGACAGGATAGAGTGGAACCATAGGTTGTGGCTGAGCCTCTCAGCCACCTATTTTGTGTAAATCGGGACGTATCTCACGACCTCCTGATCGGTTTGTTCCATCTATGAACTATGTCATGTTGACTGATTGCAATGAGCCTTCATGTTACAAGGAAGCAGTGCAAATGAAGGACTCCGGGAATTGGCAATTGGCCATGCAGTCAGAGATGACAGCTCTGCATAAAAACCAGACATGGAAGCTTGTTAAATTACCACAGGGCAAAAAGGCTCTACCTTGTAAATGGGTTTACAGGTATAAGATCACCGCTCATGATAGTCAGCCAAAGTACAAAGCAAGGCTTGTTGCCAAGGGCTTTAAGCAAGAACAAGGCATTGACTTTGATAAAGTCTTCTCTCCGGTGGTCAAGATGACTACATTGAGATGCTTTCTTGCATTGGTTGCCATATTAGATTTGGTGTTGCACCAAATGGATGTCAAGACAGCGTTCTTGCATGGTGATTTAGATGTGGAAATTTACATGCAGCAACCAGAAGGGTTTGTTGAGAAAGGCAAGGAAGATTTGGTATGCCAGTTGTTAAAGAGTCTTTATGGCTTAAAACAATCACAGAGGGCATGGTACCATAAGTTCCACAAGTTTATGCTTTCTCAAGGCTACAAACGTAGTGAGTTCGATTACGGTCTATATACAAAGAAGGCTAAGGATGGCAGTTGGCTGATCCTTATTTTGTATGTGCACTTGGAAGAAATTTCAGCTTTGAAGTCAAAGATGGAAAAATCGTTTGACATAAAAGACATGGGTGAGGCAAGTCATATTCTTGGTATGCGCATTGAGAGAGACAGATCAAAGAAGTTGATTTGGTTATCTCAAACAAAGTATATTAACAAGGTTTTGCAACGTTTCAATATGGAGAAGGGAAAGGCATTGAGTGTTCCACTGCCACCATATGTGAAACTTAGCAAACAAGATTGTCCTGTGTCTGAGGAAGAACATGCTGAAATGGATAAGATTCCATATGCGTTTGCAGTGGGTAGTTTGATGTATGCAATGATTGCTACTCGCCCAGACATTGCATTTGCAGTGGGAGTAGTAAGTCAATACATGTCAAACCCAGGCAAGAAACATTGGGAGGAAGTGAAAGGAATATTGAGATACCTGAAAGCTACAAAGAGTATGCGTATATGCTATGGGAGTCGGGAGCTAAGTGTAAAGGGTTTTACAGACTTAGATTATGCAGGTGACTTAGACAACCGAAGGTCTACGTCAGGGTATGTCTTTACATTGGCTGGTGGAGCAGTATCATGGCGTTCTAAATTACAAGATTGTGTTACTCAGTCTACTACAGAGGCTGAATATGTTGCAGCATCAGAGGCATGCAAAGAATCAATTTGGCTTAATCGACTAGTAACAGATTTGGGAATCAAAGAAGAGATGCATGTGTTATATTGTGATAGTCATAGTGCTATACAATTAGCTCGCAATAAAGTTTATCACTCAAAGACAAAGCATGTGGATGTGAAATATCATTTCATCAAGGAAATGATCGAGGATGAGCAAATTCAGCTTGTCAAAGTTCACACCTTAGAAAATCCTACTGATCTACTTACAAAAGGACTTCCCTCGGAGAGCTTTGCGCATTTTCGCAAGCAGTTAGGTATAGGGTAGTACATCACTTCTCTACATCTCTTGTATATTAGCTTGTATAGTAGCTTGTATAGTAGCTTCTCTCACACTTAAAGTGCCACATTGGACTTTAAGTGGGAGGTTGTTGGGGTATAAAGCCCAATGTGGTCGCCAAGGTAAGTGGGCGGTCCGCCAGGTATGTACACATATTCTTTTGTTAAAACCTAACAAGAACTCACTATGCTCTACACATTACAGTAGAGCGAGTTCACCATATCGTCGTGCTCTTCTTCTCGCACTCTCTCTCGCGCCGCACTTCCGCTCGTACTCCTTCATTCTTGAGCTACTTTAATGGTTGCTTCCTCTTTTGGATTTGTGGTGTAATGATTGCTCTCCCCAGCGCATTCGAGCACATCTATGTTTTGTCTTCCACATTTATCTTTGGTTGTACCATTCAAGACACACCTAATTCCCTTATCCCTAGACTAGGACATAGTTTTGTATAGGTGGATAGTGGTCCTTCTTGGACTAGGAAACAATTATAGTTACCCATGGCATTCTCCACACTCGGGAGAGGGTCTAGTCAATCTTCAAGATTTAGTTCCAAGCTCCAGTTGCACAACATGTAGAGACGGTTGGAGAGTTGTGGTAGTTATACATGGTCTAGATGTTCTCCCTTCAAAGGGGAATGTGGAGCCAGCTTGGGAGTTTGCAAACTACTTCCTTTTAGCTCTAGTGGTGCCATGTGAAATGGATAGGATTACCAGACTATTTGGTGGCTTTCTTTAGCTCCTTGTTCTTCTCAAGCAAAGCTTGGATGCATGGTCTCTTGATCTTTCCACATTAGCTACAGTCTCAATATTGATGTGTGTCCCTTTCTATGGATATAGGTGCCTAATTCACTATGAGAGTAAGGTGATATTACGGGAGGTGTTCTAGATAAAGATCATTAGTAGTTTTCACTCCAGTCTCGATGAAGTTCCTTCAAATGTAGTTTTACAGTTCACTCATGACATATGGTAATTGGTGTAGCTCTTTGGTTTTTTATGATTGGACAATTGATTTCTCAATAGCCTCAAATGTCTGCATTCTTTGGACTTCCTATAGCAGCCTATAGGCAGCTTTGAGATTCTAGCATGTGGTGTGTGGCTAGGTGCAGGTTTCCAACTATTTTTGCAAGGGTGGAGCATTTGAGAGTTGAAAAATTATCTAGATACTAATACTTTATGTCTTTACCCTCAGTTTTGATGCTTTCTCTTGAAGCAGTTAGCAACATTTTATGTTGCAAATGCTGGTTGTGCGACTCATGAGTTGATTGAGTTGAGGAGATTTTTGTTAGAGACGGGTTCTTATCCAGGTTGGATGGTATATCGACCTTGTACTATTCGACCTCGCAGTCTTGTTCTAAATATCCTCATCCACAACACCCTTACCTTACAATTGCAAATTGCTCACTCTGACTTCATGGACTATTTTCTCTTCCGTTAGCTAAAAGGGGGTGTTAGAGATATGGCATCTCTCTGGTCTTCCAATAAGACCTGGTATCTCCTAGGGACATGTAGTAGGGAGTGGGTACTTTTTTGTGGCTATGCTAGTCTAAGTGAGGTATTTCTCTCATGTCAAGATTTATTTAGCCATGTTTAGCTTGGGCTTTTGGCTTGTTTCAGTACGCTCTTGCAGGTTGGGTGTATTTTCCCAGCCTTGTTGGTATTTTCCCCATGGCCATACACAACCTCTAGTGCCTTCCACCTTATTTTTTGGGAAATAGGGGGATCTCCCTTGTATTTTTCTTCTTATGGCAGATTTGTAGAGGTGATGTGATCATGCAGATGCAGAGCACCACCTTCTTGGTGCAGGCATAGGGAGCAACAGATACATCATTTCGTCAAGGTAGCCACACCATGGGTAGCCTTGGTCCACTTCCTTCTCCCTCTAAATTGCTTCTTCTTGCAGGATAAGTTCCACCGAAGCAACTTTGCTCTCACAGCAGGCTAGGGTTGTAGCCCATGTTGAGGTTGAGAGTGTGGTCTCGTGTGTAGGAATAGATGGCATGTCAATGAACCACCCTAGGTCACTTGTATTATCAGTTTGTTATTAGCGGAGACCCTTTCCCATCTCTCTCTCTCTCTCTCTCTCTCTCTCTCTCTCTCTCTCTCTCTCTCTCTCTCTCTCTCTCTCTCTCTCTCTCTCTCATATGTCCTATCTATTTGTACCTCAATGATCTCTCTTCTCCACACAAATGGCATGTCAACAAACCACCCTTGGTCACTTGTATGAGTGGTTTTTTATCAGCATGGAGAGTCTCTCTCTCTCTCTCTCTCTCTCTCTCTCTCTCTCTCTCATATGTCATGTTTCTTTCCAGATCAATTATCTCTCTTCCTTATAGTTTCCTTGTTCATGTATGTGGCATTGCAAGTGTTCTCTATGTCAAAGAATCTTATTAGAGGCAAGAAAAATTGGAGTCAGGATGTCCACTAGATCAGAGGCCAATTTATGTCTTCATTGTAGATTTCGCTGCCTATTCTAACAAACAATAGTATCACCAAAACTACGATCGTTCCTAATACATCTATCATCCATAAACTACTTAAATTTTCATTTACTTTTGTTTCTCTTAGAACCATGTGTATTTTGCGAGTTATTAGACTCAAACCTGCTACAAGAGCAAGTTTTACAAGTGTAGATCCAGACAAAAGATTATTCTTGATTCTAGGTACATTTAGAGCACCAGCAAGAGTATGGGTGTTGCCACTTGCATCACAAAGGGTGTTGTCATTTAACACGTGGAGAATAAGCATATAAATTTGCGTGGGACAAAGAAGTTAAATAGAACCCCATATTTTCATTTGAATGGCTACAATGGTAAAAATCACCTAGTCAAGTGCAAGACAAGAGCTAACCTTGTTAGGTGCCTTTTGATCCGACCATGATAGCCGGTCTATTGAATGAGCATGTAAGGGTTGAATTGCACACATACAAGGTGCTTTAGAACCTATAAAGTAAACCAAGGGAATCCATTCCTTACTTGAGTTCTTTTGATATTGAATAGATTCAAACCATGGGCTCTTAAGAAACCATCAATGGGTGTAAGCCATCCACAACAAAGGGAGAATCATATACCGTTCTTTACTAATCCAAAACTCCATGTGATGAAACCAAAAACAATGCTACAATAGTACCTCTTGTAAAGTGTGAGCTTTGTCCTAAGGTGTGGGTCAAGGAGAGGAGAGTAGATTTATCCCACATACTGTGGAGCAAGGCTGTAGAGCTACTTAAAGCTCATTTCTTGAATCAATAAACAACAATTTCATTTTGCACTACATGCTTGTCTATGGTGAGCTTGTGCTAAGCTAAGTCAATACTCAAGATTGTGTTTATGAGTCCAAGCTAATTCTATCTTGGAACGTAATTCGCTTGAGTGATAACCTTGCTTACACACACTCACACACTTGCACCATGTTTCTCTTTCATCCACCATACCTAGCACGATCCAATTCCTAACATTTGGTATCAGAGCCATGGTGTGCTAGCTAGGATTTTCATTATGCATTAGTGTGTGTTAATCATTAGCATCTCCATTAGATCGATTAGCATTTCATTATCACGGCCCATTAACATTCTTCATGACTAGTTGCATCTCACTAATTAGGCCTTAATCTAGTTATGTGTGGGCATGTCCTTGGCACACCCAAGAGGCCACTACCCTCCATCGCTAGATAGGTTTGATTAGGGAGAAGATTAGCATCCAATTTTTTGCATTTCTAAGTCACTTTTGTGTCAATTTTCTAGTGATTTGCACCTCCAATTAATCTCTCCATTTTCTCAATTGCCTAACAACATTAACCTCATCTCGAAGTACTCGACGCAAGCTCTCCGTAGAGCCTTCAAGCTCTGCAAACCGAGCCCGAGAACTCCATTAAAGCTATCCTCAAAATTGCCTAAAAATAGGTGTGTGTGAGTTTGTGTGGGAAAAGGCCTGCTGAGTTGAACTTAAGATCTCCTTTTCGGAGCTTTTCCACAACCAAGTGCATTGGCTTGTTGGCTAGCCCAAAATAGCAATACTATTCTCGGCTTGAGGTTCCGGAGTCAAAACCCTTGGCTAAGTTGGGCAATGTGTGCGGACGCCAATCGGACCTCAATCGCCCCTTTTTGGAGAAAGCGAGTCCGTAAGAAGGGATTCCCACCCTGGCAGAGGACTTCAAATGTGCGGTAAAACTACAATTTAATCCGTCGGTGGGTCCACTGGGGCAGATACCCACGCGCGCCTTGGCCTTACCCTTTTCCCTTGAAGCTCTTGTTGGGCCATGCTTCCCGCGCTGCTCCAAGGCATTTCCGAGGGTTTTTTAAGCCCCTGCTCCCACGGTGCTGCTCCTGGCCAAGGCTGCATAAGCCCCCTTTCCCACAGCCCGCTGCCTCAAGAGCCTCAAGGGCCTCAAGCTTCCAAGAGTTCCCACGGGCCTCAATTTTCCTGCTCCCACGGAGTAGAAATCCCAAGAGATCCAAAGCTTCTAAATCTCAAGGCATTGCTCCCACCAAAGCTGCAACAAAGTGTTGAAAGCTTCTACACCGGCATTCAAAGGCGGCATCTTCGAGCATACAAAGCTTCTAAAAGGGGAGCTCCAAAGGTATCTAAAGCCAACTTCGAAGGTAGATTCACCAAAGAAGAACTCAAGGCTGTGAAGGGTGACTTCACCTCGAGTGAAGAGGTACTTCACATTTTATTAAGAAGACATTAAAACTGGAATCTTGCAGCCAAGCACAACAATTTCTTGCAATGTATGTAATTGTATTTGTCTACATGGATGACATTATGTGCTTTTGTAATGGGATAGACATTGGCATTGGAGAGTCTCCAAATTGCTAAAACCCTCCATGTGTGAAGAATTTGTGACAAATTGTATGAGAAATTCCACATGCTTGGGCTCTCGGAGTATGACCAAGATGGAAGAGAGCATTAATTTTTGCATAAACCTTTTCATAGGATATTTTAGCATATTGTTGCATATCATTATGACGCATGGAATAAAGCCTGATTGTACCACAAAAAAGGGGACAGAAGTACTCGTTCGAGGGGAGGATACGAAGTCAGACCATGAAGCAGTCGAAAGCAACAGTAGAAGCAATGAAGGCAAGAGACCTCACAGAGGATCAGCTCACATAGTAGAAGACAAAAAGGACGAAGATGAGAGCAGCGTTGTCTTTTATGAAGACCCATTTTGAAGATGCGGACTCTTTACTTGTAGGGGAGGACTTTTTCCTGTGTGGATACGAGCTTATCATCCTGTGTGGACATCACCATCCTTTGTGGATCTTTCTTCTGTGGATTTTACCATCCTGTGTGGATATCACCATCCTTTGTGGGCTTTATTTTCCTGTGTGGATATTACTATCCTATGTGGATTTTGTTAGCCTGTGTGGATCATGCATCTTCAGTATCTTGTCTTAATCCAAACCTCAAGGGGAGGATTGTAAAGTGTGAGCTTTGTCCTAAGGTGTGAGTCAAGGAGAGGAGAGTGGATTTATCCTACATACTGTGGAGCAAGGCTGTAGAGCTACTTAAAGCTCATTTCTTGAATCAATAAACAACAACTTCATTTTGCACTACATGCTTGTCTATGGTGAGCTTGTGCTAAGCTAAGTCAATACTCAAGATTGTGTTTATGAGTCCAAGCTAATTCTATCTTGGAACCTAATTCACTTGAGTGATAACCTTGCTTACACACACTCACACACTAGCACCATGTTTCTCTTTCATCCACCATAGCTAGCACGATCCAATTCCTAACACTTCTTGAAGATGCACAAGAATTCTACAAAGTTTATAGATATTTGCACGTCATGGTTACAACATGCAATACAAGACAAATAAAGCAAAGAGCAAGCATAAACCTAAACAAAAACCTAAGTCAAGTTCATCCAAGTGGAAGCAACCAAATCCTATACAAGTGTATCGTTACTAGAGTTGCTTGAAAGGCCTATCACACCCTCAAAGGAACACAACATCAAAGTGGATACCCAAGAATTACCCATTTGTATGGATACTACAAGGCAAATAAGAAGATTTTCCTACCAACTTGCTTAAACCTAGATCATTGAAAAAACCCTTATTGAAAGGGTGGCATGTTGTAAAACCCTTGTTTAAAGTATTGATATACATGTGTAATTTCATAAGTATCCATCGACGCTTTTGCCTTGCACTGCATATGGTTTGCGATGCATCTTTGTGCATGCATATAGATGTCCTACCATTGGACATTGATTTAGACACTAATTTTGTTCCACCTATGCAATGACCTTGCAAGGCAACATGCCAACGTCATTCGCCAAATTTACAACTCAACAAATAAGCTATTCACAACCTTGTGAACCTTAGCGCCAAGAAACTACAAACCCCAACACTAAGGACATCTCCATCACTAATTGATGACAATAATTGAGGTTATAGCCACCAAAACCTCTCAACTGATAACTTCTTGCAGAAGCTTCTCTTTTGAAGCCATGCCCTCAAGAGTAGTAGCCCAATTTGTCTCATCTATGTACACCCTACTATTGTCATCTCTTTAATTCTTGAGCAAGGCACATATAAGATCCTCATGCGTGTATACAAAAGGCACTTTCTCCCCATTGGGTCTTTTCCCTTTGACTTTATACACCAAGGCCCTAGCATATGATTTTCGTTAGAACCTTTTATTTTCTGAATAAGCTCAACTACGTAATGAGCTCCAAGCTCCTTGCATGGTAATTCAAGTCTACCCAAACGCTTTCAAGTGGCGGCAAGCATTGTCTTTGAGGGCTTTTCATAACTGGTTGTAGAAAGCGTTTTCCCCACTTGACTTACTCCGTCATCTCAATTCTACAAAACCACATAATAAAGCACTCAAATGGAGCAATACCATAGAAATTTTCCATTCAAGGATAACAAAAGATCCATGCAGTCTTACATTGCTACATACGCACTCTTGAATGCCAAAGACCCAAGTGGAAAAAGTGGTTTACAAAGTTACTATGTACTACTGACTAGTATGTAACATTTCCCTAACATCACATTCTGTTATGTAAAAAATTGCACTAACAGTTTGTATGGAGCATTGCAAGATTGTAAAGTCTAGGTGATTACAACCATTAATGAGGTCCTCTCTGGTTCTTGTGCACCTCGTTAATGTAACTAGACACCCTAGGTATGGAAAATTTTTATGAAATATGAACACCCTTTTCAACATTTTTTTGAGTGTGAAAGATCTTGGCTATCGAGAGTTCTCTTCTTAGTCTTCACTAACCACTTCAATGTCTTGCGTTGCTCGTGTATTCTATGCATGATTAAGATTCCTTGCTTCACTATGCATCCAAGGCAACTCATCTCCGAGTGTGTGTGTGTGTGTGTGTGTGCATGTGTGTGTGTGTAGCACAGAGCATGGGTGCATTGTTCTCTCTTGGCATTGTTTGCATGCTTCTCTATTCAATGTGTGCAATTGTAGTAGACAAGGCATATGCAGAAGAGTAACAAGAGAGCACACATCTTGCATTGTATGTGTGCACTGAGGATTGTAGGTAAAGATGAATGGGGATAAAATACCATCTATGCCTTTAATATATTAGCATTGATCTCCTCCAAAAAGCCTCTCTTACCTTTGTCTATAGAACTCTTGTACCTTGTGTGAGATGCTTCAATGCCACAGTCACATCAAGTATCTCCGCCCGATTGAAATATTCTGTTGACACTGTGGTTGGCATCCATCATGCTACAATGAAATCACCCCCTATCCCTGCTCACCTCACCCTCGGGTCGATTTTCTCCCTCCCCTCATATTTGGACCCCTCCTCCCTACTTTCTTAATTATCCATGCTCACAAGCTTATCAACTTACTCAAAAGTCTCTCCCTTGGAAGAAGCGTGTGTGAGCATGCCATCAAAAAAAGTAATATATCTAAGCCCAGCCACAAAACAAAGTCACGCAGCTCACTGTGCAACCACACAAAAGGAAGCTACAGTATTTCTGCGATCATAGTGCTTATGAAAACCTGTGGTTCTCTTTGAGCACTAAGGGTCGCAATTTTTGGTACCTTCAGAATCATGTTTTTCAAACTCAGCATGCTGTTTCAGTACTGCAATAGCTCCACAATTCCGTTACATCATCTAAAAAATTTGGTGACAATGCTGCATGATTAACAAATCTTAACCTATGAAATTTGGTTATACTTACGGAACCTAATGAGAAAAAAGTAAGGAAAACAAATTGTAGACAAGCCTGGAAAAGAGTGGCACAAGACCTTGGGCCCTCAAGTTCAAAAAGAAAACAGCCCGAGATACTCAAGGTTACGACCATTGCCTCGACCCAAACCTCTCTCTCTCTCTCTCTCTCTCAACTAAAGCAAATAATCAAATGTTTGTGCATTACAAAGAATTAGGAACTTCAAACTAGTTTCTTCAAAACTTGACCAAAGGCCCTGCACAGCATGCTTGCATCCACATAAACACAAAACTGACCCTCCTCCCACATGATCATCATCGTATTTGTGTGGCTGAGCACAATAAGCCTGAAGCATCTGCGCCAACCACAGCCAAGTCGCAAACAGAGCAAATGCGACCGGCAATTTCAGGCACATATTTTGCAGCACAATATGAACAAGTAACGTCCTTGCTTCCTTTATAGATAGGTGTGAAGGTAGCCCCGCAAACAGTGAATGGGTTTCTTGGGTCGTAGTTGAGCTGGTTCTCATCGCGAGGATTCTTCTCGCACGCGGCCAATACTTGGCGTGCCTTTGCAGCAGTCTGGGGATTGGGATTTAGCTCCAAAAGCCGCCTGCAGAAAGTACTTGCAGTGTTGAAGTTTTTACCCTTGTATGCAAGGGCCATAGCTGATTGCAGACTGAGCTTTACATGGACACTCTGAATGTTGCAGTGGGTAAAGTAAGCAGCAAGCTCCTGTTGTCGAACCAAATCCTCTTTCATATCTTTCCTCTTCAACTCTATACGAAGGGCCAGTACGTACTCTTTGCAAATGCCCACCAATTCCTTTACTTCGTCTACTTCTTTCCTGGAATTGACCACTAGAAGAGGAATCATATGCAGTATGCCTAGGAAGAGCTTCAAGGCCTCTGTGAATTTACCCTCAGTCGTGACCCGATAGGCAAGTTTCAGCTTTTCTTCTAGCAAGGTAAGCTTATACAACAAGGCTGGAGAATTGCGCATATTTAATCCTGATGACTCTGACCATCCTTTTTCTAAAGCCAAAGGAACCACAGGCACCGAGGTAAAAGCGGGCAGGTAAGCATGGCTTGCCATGTGAAGATCCTCAAACAGAGGTTTAAGAGGAGAAAAGTTCTGAATGCCCAACTGCCTGTTCAATAAGCGCATAGCCGTGTCAAAAGCTCCAGCAGCCACATGCTCTCCTGCTAAAGACGTCCTTTGCGTCCAGACTTGACTGACAGGAACACCCTGCAATGGAACCACAAATGTAGCAGTAGTGGCGGGTGCTAGACTTTCACTTGCACCCACATCAGCTGGGAGCTCCAAATCCTCCATTTCCCACCCTCCTTCCTCTTCATCATCACCCCTTGCCTCCTCATTATCATCATTGCCACGAACATCAGCCCTGGGGCCTTCAATGACATCTGAAATTTCAACCTCCTCGCCCCAAGCTTGTGCATCTACATCTTCCTCTTCCACTGCCGTTCCATGATCACCAAATGCGCCCTCAAAGAGCCCTTTAGTGACTAAAAGCAGCGGCCAGTTCCCATCATGTACTACAGGGGCAGGTGGTAGTAGTAGTTCGGAGTTCTCAGGAAAAACTGGAACATTGTCACCAAGCTCCACAGAAAGACGATTTGCCACGTCGTCAAACCCATGAATAGCTGCAGTAGCATATGCAAGAGCTAAATGGCCAGACTCCTCCAATATTTTTATCCGTTCCTCAATGTCTCCCAAATAAAGACTATTATGATACCTACCCATGATATCATTCCTCATTTCTGCAATTCTCAGCATTTTTTTCAATTTCTCCAAATTGCCAGTGATAAGGTAAAGAAAAGAAAGCCTCTCAAAATTCTTGGTTTTCTGATAGCTGTACTCCACAATTTCATGGTTTCCTTGTCTCAAAGCCTCCACACCTAATCTGTACCAGTGATCTTTCTCATTGATCTCTTTCGCAGAAGCGACAGCAATTGCTATGTTCCCTGACTCAATTGCGAGGTTAAAACGGGTTCTCTCGTCCTTTACAAAATGTAGAGCGATATCTGGATATCCTTTTTGCTGAAGATATGCAATGATAGCTTGTCCACACAACTGAGAACTTTTGATCATTCGAATGACTTCATCAAACTTTTTCTTGATAAGAGCAAGCTTAAACATATACTCAGTTGAATCAATCTGCATTGTGCGGATTTTGCCATCGCGATCTAGACAACAAAGACTACTTCCAGAGACCTTCACCAGATACAATGGAACATCCAAAGTTTTTATGATGCCGCTGTCTCCATTTGGCAGACAGTATTTGATGTGATTCAAGGTCGCATAAATGAAGACACCCACGTTGGATTCATCCCAGGCTCCACTTTTTACACGAATGGTTTCATGCAAGGTGCACTTGTGTTCAAGCTTCTTTGTGGCAATTATGATGGCATGTTTACTGAGTAAAGCTACATTCTCCATGTCCATAGACCACACTACATATTTCACATAGGGTGTCTGGATCTCACCAAGTATTGTTCTTTGCTGCACATCAAACAATATAACCCGATCTTCTGACCGACACAAGAGATTACCTGTGCCAGCATAGAAGAGAGCATCAATTGTGGCAACAGGTAAGGGGCATTTTTTGGTCGTTTCATTTTTCAGATTCTTCAAAATTATCTGACTCGCTCCCCTGTCAATAACAGCAAACCGATTTCGAGCTATAAAAACAGCTGAGCTACCCACGCCTCTCTTGGGCTCTTGTGTATCCCTACCAGTAGGATCCTTTGGTACTGTGTACAATTCATAAGAACCACCATCCACATCAGAGCTTATAAGAACAGCATTCTCAGCCGGATTGTAACTCACTGATCTAGGACCCTGATTCATGCCTGTTGCTCCTGGCCTTCTTATAGAAATCAAAGAGGTCTCTCTTGATGAACCCAGGTCATAGCTACGGAGATGTCGCTCTTTGACATAGTACAACATCCCTGCATACACTGTATATGCTGGTCTCTCCCTTTCAAGCTTGAACACAATCATTCCACTGTCATGTCCAGCAGCCAACAGATTCATATCAGGATGAGCAGCAAGTATCCAAAACCGATCATGCTCTCTGCGGAAAGTTTGAACACCAGTCCGTTTAGACATGTCCCAGACTCGAATGCTTTTGTCCTCAGAGTTTGACACAATAATATCTTGCCGAGCATGAAATATAACACATGACACATTATTCACGTGACCGCGCAGCGTATCCACTTCCCAGGCTTTAGTATCTGAAACAAACATGAAACAAAGCAATATCAAGACCACAAAAGACAATCTCATTTTTCCTTTAGCATTACAAAAAGAGATGATATATAGCAATCATATCTCAAATGCCTAATGAGATTTCCCAGCACATACTGATTTTTTCACACTTGCATGCCGGCGGCACAAAGTTAGCCTGACAACCACACTTCCAGCCTTGGCATGTCAACTTAGGATGTATTGCAAGCTATGGTCTCATGGTATACATCCACAAGACAATATAACCATCATCTGCAGCATGCATAAAATCAGGAAAATACAACGACGTCCCCAAGGGTGGGTGCCCCAATACACCCACACACCACAACACACGAGCAAAAATCAACTTCCCAGATGCAGGGCAAACTCACCCAGAATGAAGCCTCGCAATAAACAAAATTGTGTTGCTTTTTCTGGTGTACTTGAACCTTCAGGTGTAGAGACACCTGAACCTTCTTGGAACCGTTTGAAACAACAGAAAGAACATTGATACATTTTTTGCTCGTTATTCTTTGCCGATAAGTTGACTAGTCTCAAGTTTCGTATGTAATTGGAAATACTTCAATACGAATGAGGACAAGAACAAAGGTGCACATATCTTGTATGAGTCACTTACGCAATAAGAAAGGAAATATCACTCTAGCAACCGAGTGGGCCAGTGGGGGGCCTTTGGAAGTGTTTTCTGGGACTCACACCATGGTATAGGCATAATAGATAACAAGCTGGTAGTGAGAAAACCACCAGAGGCACACTGATCGACCGAGCGACCAAGCTAGGGAGATCCAGACACCCACGACTGCGGAGTACTACACAGCATCAACGAAGGCTGCATAAGAGGATTCGGGTCACTTTGGCCCGACATACACGACGTCCGATCAGACTACTGACCATGGAGGAGATTGATGAGATCCGCCAGCGCGATCGATGATGGATCTCCTATGATTTAGATCTTTTGAGGATTGTACACCCTGCTCATCTTGTACCAACCTTTGTATCAGCTCTTACCCATTATATCCCCACACACACACACATTGTGTTGTATTAGCCATCATTCACTACTTTGACCCCTCCCTACTCGTATCCCACACAGTTCCAACTACTCAGACATTGTATCAAATTCACCGCGTTGTAACTTTTTGGCTCATAGGTCATTTTGGCCTTTTGAAGACGTTAATATAGCATCTCTCTCTCTCTCTCTCTCTCTCTCTCTCTCTCTCTCTCTCTCTCTCTCTCTCTCTCTCTCTCTCTCTACGATCGTACCTATCTTCAAATCAGGAGACCCCATGGAGCCTGGGAACTATCGCACTATTATGATTGGGCACACACTTGCAAGATTGTATGCATCCATTCTTGAGCAACAGCTGAGTAGATGGGCAGAGAGGGAAGGACTGCGGGCAACTGGGCAGGCAAGGTTCAGGAGAGGCTTCTCTACTCTTGACCACATCTTGACACTCAGGGCCATCATCGAGGAAGGCAGATCTCATGGGAGACGAATCTACTGTAGCTTTGTGGACTTCCGCAAAGCTTTTGACACAGTACCCAGAGCTAGATTGATGCGCAGATTACAGGAAATGGGAGTACCCACAGAGCTCATTTGGGGGATCATGGCATTATACAGATCAGTAGTAGGGCATGTACGCACCCCGGATGGACTCTCAACCGGTTCACTCCACTATTGGGGTGAAGCAAGGTTGCCCGCTCTCTCCTACTCTTTTCGGTATGTATGTGGATGAGGTTTCTGACTACATTGACAGGGACGGGGATAAAGGTGCACAGTTGGCAGGGACATGGATTCCACTTTTGTTATATGCGGACGATATTGTGTTGATCTCCGAATCCCCAAAGGGAATGCAACGCCAATTGGATGCTTTGCATACGTTTGCCCACGAAAGTGGTTTGTCTGTCAACCTTGGTAAAACCAAGGTTATGGTGTTAAATAAACCCCACAGTGGATCAGGAGATCAGCACCTACATTCACATACGACAAGGAGACTGTGGAGTACACAGACGCTTACACTTACCTTGGAGTGGTTTTTACTGGACCCACATTCTCACTCAGAAGAGTAGCAGAGACTAGACTGACTAGAGCCCACGCGGCATTGGGTAGATTGGAGAGGATGTGTTCGCAGGTTCAGTTTCAGGAACCCGGGACGAAGCTCTGGCTCTTTGACACCTTGGTGGCCTCAGCATTGCTCTATGGGGCTAAGATATGGGGACCTTCATTGGATCACCACGGGAGGCCAGGTCGCACAGACGGATGGGGGAACATGGAGAAACCTCTCGTCTCTATGATCTCGCGGCTCATTAGAGCCTAGGCATCAGTACCACGGGCCATTATCCGAGCAGAGCTGGCGGCCCCCCCACTAGTGGTAGAGGCGTTCACCAGATCAGTCTCCTTCATAAACCGCACATGGGAACTTCCCAGAGACAAATATGCTCGCATAGCACTTGAGTCCTCTCGACAGTTAGCCATACAAGGAGATACAACATGCTGGTATGGGGAGATGACATCATGGTTTCAGGCGCATGGGTTCAGCATAGACAGACTGCCACCATTCCAATACTCATTGGATGCACCATCTCTCATTCTTACACAGTCGGAGATCACCAAGCTCATCCGCCAAGACCTGACCCAGCTAGACACCAGGAGGACATGGATACAACCAGCACAAGAACTGGGCACGAAGATGGCTTTCTACAGAGACCACCTTCTCCAGCTTACGGAAGATGGTCTCGTGATGAGACCCAGATACATGGATACCCACCTATCTCATAGGATACGGTGTGCTATTGGCCAGTTACACACATCATCTCACTAGCTGCGGATTGAAACCGAGAGATACAGCGGAGTACCCGCAGAGGCCAGGACATGCCCCTTGTGTGACATGGAACCTAAGATAGAGCTGCATTATACATGCCGCTGCCCCGTCTACTACGAGATACGAGGCCGCTTCCATTGCTTGTTCAGAGAGGGTTTTGGACCACTCTCAAGAGTAATGGGATACGAAGATCAAAGATGCCTGGGTTTGTTCTTGCTCGAGCTGCGCAGACACAGAGAGAGCCTGATGAATGGCGAGGCTAACCAGTCTCAAAGACGGATTACAGACTTCTTCAGAGCAGACACGCGACAGCCGTGAGAGCCACTCCCACAGCAGAGCTCCCCCAAGTCTCACACCAGAGGCACACTGATTGACCGAGCGATTGAACTGGGAAATCCAGGCGCCCACGACTGCGCAAGACTACACAGCATCGACGGAGGCTACGTCAAAAGATTCAGAACACGCTGGCCACGCATGCACGACGCCCGGTCAGACTACTAACCATGGAGGAAATTGATGAGATTCGCCAACGACCGATGCTAGATCTTCTATGATTCAGCTATCCCAACTAGCCGCCCATTTTTGCTTAGTTTTCGGCTTAGCTCACATCGACCAACCTAGAATCCCATAATATATATCTTTGTTTTGTACTATTGATTAGGTTATTTTGTTACTCTGACTTTGTATCAAACCCACCACCTTGTAACTTTCTCGTCTCATAGGTCACTATGGCCTTTTGAAGACGTTAATATAACCTTTCATTTCTCTCTCTCTCTCTCTCTCTCTCTCTCTCTCTCTCTCTCTCTCTCTCTCTCTCTCTCTCTCTCTCTCTCTCTCTCTCTCTCTCTCTCTCTCTCTCCACTACACTACACTTTGACATGGTATCAAAGCTGACATCACCGCAAAACGTTTTGAGGCCAAAATGTTTCACCCTCACAATGTGGTGTTTCGTTTCAGTATAATGATAAAGCAAAATGAAACGCAGGACCGAAACGCACATGTAGGGATTTTGAAAGGCCCTAAAATCTGAAAGTCAAGTAACTTGTTAGCGGAACACCATGTGTTTCACTTGATCAATGAAATGTTTCAAGACTCGAAACATTTCACCTTTCTGGACCTGCAGAAACGTGTTTCATGGTGACCTTGAGATTCAAAGCCTAGGTCTAATGCTACCTAGTAGATCGGGAGCAGGGGAGAGCTATTGGAGACTCTGTTTTTCAACCAGTAAGAGGCCGACTTGTGGCTGCATTTTTTCCATGGAGACATCCCTTGGACCAGCTTTTTTGCATAAGGAGGGGTTGATCGGTATGCTACGATTTTCTTGCGAAGAACCCTTGTATACCTACATTTTCAGCCGGTAGATGACCGAGGAGTGTTGCTGATTTTCAGCGAGAGTTGGATGAGATTCAGGCTGCATTTTGAAGACCAGAAGGTGACTCAAGTGCGATAGTTCGTGCCCAGACCATTGCACATTTTCAGCCAGCCAGTTGGAGACTTTTGTGCAACAGAAGGGCCTGATTGTGAATATAAGCAGGTGAGGAATTTTGAGATTTCTTTCGAGGAGAGGTTGCTTGCAGCCTTGACGCCCCATTTGTACCTGCCTACAGAGGACTGCTTTGCGATCTTGAAGTGCCTTGACAATGGCACCGAAGAAGAAGAATGTTGTGGAGAGTTCTCATGATGTGGACACAGAAAAAGAATCCTACATAGATACAGTGAATGATGCTTTGGAGCATATGCAAAGGGCTACTCATATAGAGGAGTTGCAAGAGCTACATGAGAGGAAGATTCGGTGTTGCCATAGGATCAAAAGTTGGATGCCATCGACTACCAAGACTAGAAGGTGCTTACTGAGGCCTACAAACTTATCTTCATGGCGCACTACGGGATTCAAAGGCTCCTACCGACAAGTCTCTTTCTTCCAAGGAGTTGCAAAAGCTTGCAGAGCTTCAATGTGCTTGGGATCGGCTTAATGCAAGGATATAAAAAGGAAATTCCTCATGAGACGACATGGTCTAGACAAACTCTCTAAATGCACAATCCGACATAAATCTGTGAACCAAGATGTACCCTGAAAAAACCTCGTTGACCACCACGCATGACAAGCCAGTGACAAATGTGATGATGCCCAATGATACAGCTTACAACCAATAGACTGCAAAACCAGCAAAAAATGTTACTGAGAAAAAACATCAATCCCAATCTAAAAGCCCAAATATGGACAAGTCTGGCCCAGTGCAAGCCAAAAAAAACCATGTCACCCCGAATGGCGCCCCTCTTGCACTCCAATGACAATCCAATGTGACTTGCTCCATTTGATAAGAGCACCAGTAGCCACAGAAAATCTGTCCAGAGCCTAGCGCAAAGAATCCAAGACCGGCAAAAAGCATAATATCATCCGCATACTCTTGATCAAGCACACAAGCACCCTCTCCCTCCGGAAGCAGCAAACCAAGTCCTCGATCCTACGTAAGACAAACATAGTCTCAACAAAGAATGGAATTAGGTATGGTGCTAGAGGAGAATCTTGTCACAGATCGTGACAACTGGAAAGGTTCTCCAACAAAACCCCCAATTGTCGCCAAACTATTGCCAAACATTTATAAAGCTGAAACTCCAATAATCCGCCGAGCAGTCCCAGTCCACTCTTTCATAAGCCTTCTCAAAGGAGGGCCAAGGAATGCCCACACTCTTTGATCCACTCCAGTGCCTCATAGAAGGTGAAGACATTGTCTTTAATGCACCGTTATACCTTCATAAGGTCAAAATATTCTGAACTTACGAATTATAAGAGGGGGATAAAACACTCACAAAAATACAAAAGCAAGGGACACGAGAAAACAGTTTGTTACTAAACAAAACTAGATGAAACAAACATTATTCACTTGAAAATGCTTTTAGAGAAGCCATAAGCAAAATAAGTTAAAGAACTTTACTTGACTAAAACTTGAAACAAGTACTCAACTAAACTAACAAGGATGAGACATCTAAAATACTTAATCCTAGAAATCAGACTCCACACAACAACTTCTAAAGGAACAAATTCTTAAATCCTGAAGTCGGCTAAATACCCGAAATGAATACTACGAACCTACCTAGAGGAGGCAAAAAAGTTCAAAACTTGACAATATGCAACCTCAACTTCACTGCTTGTCCAAGCAGGAAGAATAAGATTATCACCTTTGTCATGCATAGCCTGGACAACAGCTATGACATCCCTACTCACATCCATACTGCATCAATCTTGAACAAAAATTGTCTACGATGCATGTCTCAAATCTGACAAGAAAAACCATAGTCTAGCACTGGTCATACGAGCGAGAATCTCATCCATGTCTGTCTTATGAAGTCATACTTGGCATTTTGACATATCAAACATTCACGGAGCATACTCCTTCCATACCTCTCACGCACAACATCCACCAGTGCTGCTATAGGCCTAAGTACCAAGGGAATGTGCAATATGTGCCATTGAGACTACAACGGCAACCTTAAAGAAGTCTTTAGAAGTCCTTGAAAGGTCAAGGTAAAGCCTCTCCTCCCTTTGGTTCTCCATGACAAGAACGTATCCTTTTGAAGGAAAATATTAAGGAGTGATAATACATGCAATTTACCAAAATTTTAATTTTGCGAAAGAGATTTGGCATAAAAATTTTGTCCCTAAATAAGTAAAACCACGATATCCTACACTCCCTCAAACTTGCTAGTCTTGCTTAGAGGCCGCTCTACCATATCAGCATGAGAGAACACTTGAAAATGAAAAATGGACCACAAAGTTTGATTTAATGTTCATATTGTAATACACAAAGAGCTAGTGGACAACTACAAAGTTTGCATCAGCTTTTCTTTCTCATGATTGCTCCTAAAACTTCACTAGACTCCAAGATCTTATACAAGAAATCAGGTGAATAAATCAAAGCTTGGATTTCATTGACAGACATTGTTATTCTAATACCAGTTTTTGAGGTAAAATGGGCCACAAAGGTACCCTAATCAAGGCTGTTTGCCAACTCATGCTCTCCAATGTCCAGTCTTGAAGATTGTTAGTCAATACATGCACCAATGCCCTAACATAGCATGAAATTTGAAACTCCTCTCTAGCCAAGGAATTGAGCCCATCTCAATTTTGAGACCATGATACACAAAGCTTAACGATGCCACATTTAGTGAGGCACCAACTAGGTGGTCGAATACGAAGAAGAAGGTACAAGGACATGCACTATGTAATCCTTCAAATCTGTTATAAGCACATATTCCGCCATCAAATACAAAAGGGGCCACCTTAAAACAGCTCATAGGTGATATATATGACAAAACCACCCAGTACAGATGGCATAAAAAACTTGAGAGACTTACATGTCAAATTGTTTTTATACCAAAGAGTAGACTTTCAAACTTACCATTCATCCTCCACATTTTCACCTGGCGATCATCTGCACCCGACACAATAAGCGGTAAAGTAGGATGAAAGGCAGCCCAATTCACACCTCGATCATGACCTTCCAACACATACTTGACGACAGCATCTCCTCCACCAAAGAGGTCAGTGTTCATCTGAGACAATCTCAAAATATCTTCTGCTGGGGCTACAGTTTTCTTTCTCAAAGCACTTATGTCCCAAACTCTGACAGTCTGATCGAGAGATGCAGAAACTACATAATCTTCCTTCACATGGAATGAAGCACACATGACATAATGATTGTGACCAGTAAGAACAGATATGCAGGTGCGAGATTGCCAATTCCAGATCCGAATGGTCTGATCATCGCTCGCACTGACGATCCATGGATACTCTTGATGAAACTGGACAGTGCGGATGTAATCCAGATGGCCAAGTAGTGTAAATAAGCACCTCCGCATCTTGTAGTTCCAGACTTTGATTTTGTAATCATCCCCTACATATACAAGAGAGATCGTGTAAGAAGTTAAGTGAGACCTATGTCTTTCCAGATTGAACAGCAGCATCTTTGAACCTAGTTTGGTTCGACTGTTGCAAAATAAGAGAGCAGCATCTTACATCTCAAAAGACAACATTGTCAGTAGTTAATAACCAGTCAAGCAAACAAAATTTCCCATAAGGATATGGATCCCAGCACACATTATGCACACTCGTACAGGTATCATAGCTTAAAGGCATGATTGACTGCTCTCTTTATAAAAATCATTAACTAAAGAATCAATTGAAAAATTTACCTCCAGAAACAAAAAGGGGCTGTGACTTGTGAAAATGTACCCCTCTAACAGGCCCTTCATGTTCGTCAAACCTGTCAATCAAAGTTCCCATACGGTAATCCCATAGCTGGATTACACCACTGTGAAGACTGGCCAAGATCCAAGGTCGGCGAGTGTGAAAACTCAAACCCTTCACTCTGTTGCTTTTTGTCTCAAACTTGGTCAACATGGTGTCTATTTAACAGAAGATTCCCAGAAGGCGAGCACTCACACGGAAATCCTCGAATCTCACAAGCTCCAGTGACCGATGTGAACAAAGAAGATTTGTGAAAACACTGGAACCACCGACATGGAAGTGTGGAAAGCTCCCGTTATTGGATCTGCAAACAAAAACGTCACTTAACTCCCCGAGATATAACAAATCAGGAACATCCAGAGCTTCAGACAAGCGACAGATCCATCTCAGCAGAACCCAATTATCAAATCAACGGACCTGCCAAGATGCAGAGCTACAAGGGGCTGCAGATCGGCGAGCTGAACCGGAGAAAGCGCAAAAGATGGAGGTGGAACTGTGTGCCAAAGATGCATTCTGACAATCGACGTGGATCACGGTCACGAACTAAGCTCGCCATGAAAGCACTACAACACACAACTTGCTATGGCGTGCCGAATTGAACTATAGCCAGGTGCCAAGCTCCCATTTATCTCGCAAACAATGGTCTCTGCCATAATCTTAGATTATGCTATGTTCTTTTACATCTTAAAATTTGAAGGAAGTCGAAAAGGGCAATAGTTGAGTGATTCGTGTCCTCATGAGATCACTTTGATCGTTAATAACAAAAATTATCTGGCCATCTCAAAACTTGCACTTTAAAATGAGAGAAACCATGTGTCAGAGGCTTCAGCGACCCAAGGAATCAACTAAAGATCGTTTGATCAAAACGGCCATCTTGATATGCATAATGAACACATGCAACACACACTAAGGAGGGGGAGAGGACAAGGGAGGAGAGAAAAATAGGGGAATGAGCATGTCAATGGTATAGACAATGGTCAAGGAAGAGAAGAATGATCACGTGATTGAGGTGGTATATGGAAAGCCATGCAAAAAGATGAAGAGTAAAGGGATCAAGGATTGCCTCTATCCTACTTATTGTATTAAAGCAAATATGCCAACAAGTCCATAAAACCTACAATCCTTGCTTTTCCTTAGGATACATCATAGCTCATTTGAAAAAGTGTACACTAGACCAACGCCATCATGGCATCAACAAATTGTCACTTGTTTAAAATCAAGAGCTGCTTTTTTGAATGATTTCCCTAAGTTGATAACCTGAACGTGATAAACCTTGGGTAGAGACTTCGAGATGCTTAAGCTAAGCAAGTTTTATAATTATATAGTTTTATGATAAGAGCAATATTAAGTACCTTTGAAGATAAGGTGGCATACATGTATGTAGTTATATTGATTGATTATGAGGCACCCAATCACTTCCCCTACAATCACATATGATTGGTGAGAGGATAAATATTAAGGACCTAGCATGAGCAAATATGATTATGAAGGGAGAAATATAAAGAATCTTTCAAGTTAAGGTGATCGGCACATACGTACTTAGCATGATTGCTTTTGAGGCATCCAATCACTTTCCCATCAATGTTTATGAATATTAAAAAACAAGGGACTGATGGCAAGTCATGGAGTGAAAGTTGGAGAGCACGATCCAAAAGTAGGTGTGCAAGCTCCACAACAAGAGTTGCAACACATCTTTCACCATGTATGCAAAGCTTATATGCATAAATACAAATGCAAAATTCTCCTCCATGTCAAGGGGACAAGTACTCCTCTTTGAAATCATTGGGATAAATGATTTCTAATCTACTATCTACACATAAAAAATGGATTCCTTCATTGTAATGATCTCAAACCTCTATTTGGTGTGTTTTCATAGTGCTTATCCCATCACCTCCTATTGTAATCAAGGGTGGAGGCATCAAGGGTGGCCTCCACCCTTGGCCATGAAATAGAACAATTGACCTTGCCATGATAGAGAAAGAAAAGAGAAAAGGGGTTGATGCTTCCACAAAGAGAAAGAGATGGAAATGTTGACATGCACACACACACACACACATACATAAAATAGTACACAAAGAAGAGGAGGAGACAACTCTTACACAAGAAGTTGATACAAAGAAGCTCCATAGCCCAAGACATACGTTAAGAGAAGGGAAAGGGAAAATTTGACAACATCTCACACAAGAATGGCCATAAGTGGTAGCTCCCAAACTCCACGGCACCTCTTCTGGAGTTGGGTATTTAATTTCTTTATTAAACTAAGCTAGTGCGAAAAATTAAAGGCCCCTCTTTACACTTGACTTCATGGGTGGTATCTATCACTTATTGTATGAGCCTTCATAGGGTGGTTCCCACTAACTTTATACAACATAGCCAAATGGGCTTATTGGGAAAAATAACTACAACACTTATGATAAAGTAAATAGCTAAGAATTATTGGTCTTATTGCTGGCGACTTCTCCTCAATTTCTAGAGTTCCAATCTACACTGCATCAGCTCACATTTAGTGAAAAATGAAGAAAACACAGTAATTAACCATTACACTCCAATTATCCTAATTGTAATTCTAGCCTCGTATAACAGAAAGGTGCCCAATATCGTAACATCCCTCCCACCAAGGATAGAAACTCTCCACAATTGCTCAATAAAGAATCAACTAGACTGTAAGTGATAAAAAGTGTGGAGACGATTTGGAAAGTTTCGGAAAAAAAATTCAAGCATCCATTTGGCATCTTCTCTAGGGTGTTTTGTAGAAGTCAGAAGATATCGGTTGTAAACCATGCTAATGCACATGGTGGTGGTCTCATGATCAACTATTTGTGCAAGAATTAGTTATTCTTCTTGGTGTACAAGTGAAGGTGGATTGTCATAAATAGGGTGTGGAGGTGTGGGTCCTCAACAAGGTTTTAAAAGACTAATGTGGAAAGCATTGTGAAGGTGCCAATGAGAGGTTAGGTATCCTATTTGGATATGCTTGGGCATTACACCATGACCCAAAATAGAGTGACCATCCAAGCATAAGCTAAGGTGACGGAGGATGGAGAAAATGTTAGCATTCCTTCTGCCGAGGATATGTTAGCATTGTGAAGGTGCCAATGAGAGGGTTAGGTATCCTATTTGGATATGCTTGGGCATTACACCATGACCCAAAATAGAGTGACCATCCAAGCATAAGCTAAGGTGACAGAGGATGGAGAAAATGTTAGCATTCCTTCTGCCGAGGATATGTTTCATAAAATCGCATAAAAAGTAGCACAAAGAGTAGCCACAAATCTAAGTATCTCAAAAGAAAACTTCACCAAATATTTAGTACCTCATATGGCTAGAAAGCTTGATCTGGTGGTGTAAACAATTGCAATATATGCAGTACTATATCCATTTGTTAAATTGCACATCTCAATGAAATAATTGAATAATATTATGGATCAATTGGTGTATTTCATTACACAGGTATGTTTCTATTCTTGAATTAAGTTAGCACATAAGTAGTAAAAAAAATTAGCGATGCAAATTTACCAACAACTCAATAACTTGGCATTTTGCTTTTCCATAAAGAGTGCAAGCCATTGCAATATTGGATACTTATCTTAGGTCTATTGATTTTGAAGCTCAAAATCTTGAGAAAATCTAGGCTAAAGAAGATTCCTTTGGGATCTATCAACATTAGCATCAAAAGATACCTTTGTGCCTTGATTAGTAGCATCAATATTAAAAAACATGAAACATGCAATTATCAATGATAAAGCACAATGTCACATTGATTTTCCAAAATGATGATAAAAAATGAATGTTACCATGAATGAATGTCAAGAAATTTTGTTCTAGAGAGATAAAGGGAGAGAGACTGACAAATGTGAACATTTATATTCACAGACACACATTCGACATGCCATGTGACCAATCTAGCCTCAATCTAGTAGCTTATCTTTGGATAGCTTCCAAACATGTAGGGAGAAAAATGGCACGGCTTCCAAGGTGTATGTTGTGATGATACACAAACTGTTTGGGTTAGTGGAGAGGAAAGTGAGAGAGTAAGTCAACTATGTCACTTTCTCTCCCTATATTGATTAGGGAGAAATAAAATAAGGGTGGTTTCCCACGGCCACCTGGCCTACATCCCAACAATCCTATTGTCGACTCCTTCTTTTCGATTCCAATCTACACAGCATCAACCTACATTTAGTGAAAAATAAAGACGACATAATAATAAACCATTACACTCCACCTATCCCAATTGTAATGCTAACCGCATATGACAAAAGGGTGCCCATATCGTACACCTCTATGGGCAATAACTCTTTGATAGTTTCTTACTTACACAAATGCTAAGGAAAGATGCATGGGTGATCTTATCATATGCTTTAAGAGCATGGATAGGTCTAAACCCAACTATACACATAATTGTAGGTTAAAGGAAACCACGTGGAAAAAACTTTTGTAATTATTCAAGAAATGCATAACAAAACCCTTTATTCAAAATGTTTGAGTAAATCAAGGGGCTCCCAATCTAGAGGTTTGCATTGTTGCTCCCCCAAAAATCTTCCAAACAATCAACGCCCTAATCAACGGTAATAAAGTCAAATCTTACAAATTCTTTCAAGTTGGTCATTATGTAGATAAGTATCCAAAGAACCCTACTAAGAGAAACGGTCATTCCAATGGCAAATCTAATGGAGTCGCACGCAACCACAATCAAAGACCATTCAACAACAAAATGCACAAACAGTGCACAAATTAACCTCATCGAAGATGCTAATCCTGACAACAATGAAGTTGAGAGGCATAGTTAAATGCGAGGATATCACAATTCTCTTAGATGATGGTAGTCGCCATGCTTTTATCTCTACATGGTTGGCACAACAACTCTCTTCACCTCACAAAGTGAAATCTGTCTTTGACAATCAACATTTTAACTATAAAACTCGAGTCGCTGTTGAAGTTTGCATTGGTGAATTTTCTTATATGCGTACATTTATAGTCGCACCTTTGCATGGTATTGATATGATTTTGGGGATGTCTTTTTTATATGAATTTAATCCACCAATCAATTAGAAAACATGCACTTTAAATATCACCAATGAAAACAAAACCCACTCCATCCAAGCAATCCTAGAACATAAAAAATTCTTGCTACTCTCTCACACTCAAGCTAAACGAGCAATTTGAAAGAAAGGAAGAACCTATCTATTGCTTGTAAACCAACCTTTTGCTCAAATCAAAACTTCTCAAGACTCTTCACATTATGAATTTCTCTGTCACTGCAGATCAAGTTGCACTTCTTTTTTTTTTCTCATCATGGTTTGCCAAAAGTAATCATATCTGATAGAGATTCCAAATTTTGTAGTGCTTTTTGGACTACAGTTTTTGAAACTCTTGGTACTACACTTGATTTCAATTATGTATTCCATCCCGAGTCTAATGGTGTACTATTACTTTATTTATTGAAAGCTTATGTGTCTTCTCAACCCAAGAAATGGGATGATTATCTGCATATTTTATAGTTTGCTTTTAACAACACAACTCACTCTGCAACATGTAGTCTCCATTTGAGATTGAGTATGGTCCCTCTCTTCCTACTCCTGCTTCAAGAGCTTCTAGCAGTGTGCCGAATGCTGATACTTTAACTGCAAATTTTCATGATGTTTATGAAAGTGTACACTCTTCTATTAAGCATTCATAAGAATTGTATACTAAGAATGCTAGTAAGCAACACAAAGCACATGAATTTAAAGAAGGAAGATTATTGTTTGGACACCGGCAAGGCCGGACTAGACAAGGGCAGGGCCGGGCTAGGCGGTGTGGAAAGGGAGTCCAACTAGGGCAAAGGGCCAGGGGCTTTGCTATATAATGGGTGGTTAAGTGGTGGACTTTCAGGCTCTAGCTTCCCTTGTCTTACACTGGTATCAGAGCTAAGTGCCTATTTTGGGAAAGGGGAAGGCGTGGTGCTTTCTAGCCACACAAAGCCTTGCATGTCATGGTCCAAGACTGTGGGGATCACCGCTTGCTAAGGAAGTCGACAAAGAAGAAGTCCCGTGGGCACGCGGGCTTGGCAAGGAGAGCCGCCGGGTGCAGGAGCACCAAACCGACGGCGCGTGGGCTCACCAGAGGCGCAAGGGCCTGCTGTTCGCTTCTCGACATAGGGCCGAAGCCCCTCTTGCATTGCATCGTCCGCCCCCGACGTTCCAAGCACCTGCGCGCTACCTGCTCACGGCCATAGCCGACTGGTTTGTTTTTTTTTCCACTTGAGGGCGCCCAACCCCCTTAAGGGTAGTGGCCATACACAAAACTTAAGCATAAGGGGTGGTACCCACAGTGGGTACCCCCCCCCCCCCCCCCCTACTCCACTCCACGTGCGAGTATGGCAAGGTCGGAAAGGACGGCATCGACGAAGCCGGCACACATTTCATAAGGGGGGTACCCACTGGGTACCCACAGTGGGTACCCCCCCCCCCCCTACTCCACTCCACGTGCGAGTATGGCAAGGTCGGAAAGGACGGCATCGACGAAGCCGGCACACATTTCAACAATTTTTTTTTTGCATATTATGCAAAAACTCAGAGATTTCAAGACCACCAATTTGGCGGAGTCGCAATACAAGTTTTTGGTGAAATCAATTACCGCTTTCAAGCCTAATTGATTCGGCTATCAAGAACTTGTGGAATTCCATATACGGCAAACAATTCGAATCACTCTCCACCGGCCTACTCTCGATTTTGATGGAATTAGCAAGGCTCATTATACCTTGCGAGTGCTCTCAATATCAGGTATTTTTTCTGAGTACTCCTTGCACTACATTGTGTAGCCATGGATTCAGATATCAATATGACATTCGATTTTGAGCAAAGTACTCCTGATCCTGCCAATGATGGCCCGCGGCCGGATCCTCTCAAGGAGAGTACCCGCGATGCTACGGCAGGTGAAGATACTTACAAATTGCTCGATATTCAAGAATTTCGTGCACTTCAGACACGCATGACAGTCATGGATGAAAATTTTAAAGCTTTAAATGAAAATGTTACTAAACTATCCACATTAGTAATTCAATTAATGCATCAGCAGTCTAAGAGTCCTACTGACACACACATGCATGAGCACGTTGCAACACAAGGGCAGGGCATTTCTAATCTAGGGCAAGGCCCAATGCTGATACATTGCATACTCTCACTGCAAAAGAGGTGGATGAACTATTGAAAAACACCAAACCATTGATTTTTAAGGGCCAAGACGGAGACCACAATACGGATGCAGTGAATATCTTTCTTAGCAAGTGGGATGGAATTCACGCCTTACGGCATATACTCCGGACACAGTCAGAGCTCTACAAACAAGCTTAACTTTGAAAGGCAAGGCCTACAAATGGTGGATGTCTCTCAAGGAGAAGAACATCATACCACAGAGTTGGGCAGCTTTTGAAGCAATGTTTAGCAAGGAATTTTTGCCTACAAACGAAGCCGATCGGAATTGGACGGCTTGGGACACATGTTCCATGCTCCAATACCCATCACTACTTGAATATATCTCTCACTATCAGGATGTTATCCTCAAGTTGGAAGGCTTAGATACCTTTCAACAAGTACGGGGGGTTCATACGAGGTCTGACACTTGAGCTTAAGAAGTATGTTAAGACCCAAGACCCTAAAACACTTGAGGAAGCCATAGTGAAAGCACATATTCATGATGATCCACATGAAAAGAAAACACATAATAGTCACGTGCCTGCTAATATACATGGTAATACACGCACTCAGTATGGGCACAATAAAAGAAAATTTATAGTTGCCAATTCGGATGCATCTAAAAAACCCAAGGGGTCCAGGGGTCCTCTCTCTCCGGAGGACTTTGATAAAGCCAAGAAAGAAAAATTATGTTTTCAATGTTTATGAAGAAGTCATGGCAAAAAGGATTGTTCCCAAGGGGAAATCTGCTGCACAGGGCAAGGAGAAAGCAGTGCACACGGTGCAACTACTACCTCTGGAGTCTTCCTCACGATTCTCTACAGTGGAAGTCACACACACTGAGGTGGTGCATGAATGTTGTCTTATAGCTTCCATGTGGCAACCAACCTTTGGACCACACGAGTTAGTATGTATGCACGGATATCTGCAAGGGCACAAGGTACGCATCTTGGTAGATGACGGTGCTACTCACAATTTCATCAATTACGGATTGGTGAAAAAACTCCAATTGCCTCAAACTCCGAGTACCCACCACTACAAGGTAGCAATGATGAATGGACATGATAGTGAAATCTGGGATACTTAATGTCGAGTTGTTCCATTGGAAGTACAAGGGTACTCCACATGTCTGGATTTTCAGGTCATGAACATGGAAAGGGCTGATGTGGTTCTTGGTAGGGAGTGGTTGCATAGCCTAGGGCCATCACTGAAGCGTAGCTATGAGCACAACAGCTTGATGTTTGAATCCCATGGCGCACATGTGTTGTTGTTAGGAGAAAAAGAAATACCTTCATCACCACTGATTTGTATCGCTCAGCTTATGCAGCTCGTTTCTGATAACGAAATAGATCAGGTTTTCTTGTGTTACTCACTGTCTCATTTTCTTTCTAACATTGAGTCTGTTGAACATTCCTCAACGCCGCATGCTTCTCCTCCTCTCTTCCACTAATTGCTAATTCTAAACAAGCAAATGTTGCTAGTCAATTACAAAAATTATTAAAGGAATTTCAAGATGTATTTCCTAATGATTTGCCATCAGGATTACCGCCGACAGATCAGTACAACATACCATTGACGTGGTTATAGGCTGTGAAACTATTAGTAAACCACCTTACCGTATGAGTTATTCAGAAGCTGTTGAGGTGGAGCGTCAGCTTGCTGACTACCTTAGCAGAGGGTTTATACAACCCAGTTCTTCACCATGGGCTTCGCCTATCCTCTTAGTTAAGAAAAAGGACGGACGTAGACTACTGTGGCTTAAATGCAGTTACAGTTAAGAACAAATACCCATTGCCCAGAGTAGATGAGTTGTTTGACAAGCTCACTCATGCTCGCATTTTTACAAAAATAGACTTGCGATCAAGTCCGTAGTCGACTTGCCGATATACCTAAAACTGCATTCCGAACACGGTTTGGACACTATGAGTTTTTGGTGATGCCCTTTGGGTTAACCAATGCGCCCACAACATTCATGACACTTATGGATAGTGTCTTGAAGCCTTTTGGGCAAATTTGTCATTGTTTTCCTCGATGACATCCTAGTCTATAGTGCTTCTGAAGAAGAACACTTACAACATCTCAGGCAGGTGTTTGAGTTGTTACGCACAAACAAATTATATGCCAAGGAATCTAAATGTGATTTTCTATAAGATGAAATTCATTATTTAGGGCATGTTATTTCAGCTAACGGGCTATACATGGATCAATCCAAAGTGGATACCATCCAGAAATGGCCTCCTCCTAAAAATTTGGAAGAATTACATATATTTTTAGGATTTGCAAGTTTTTACCGAAGATTCGTTAAAAATTATGCTCAAATTGTTGTTCCCGTGTGACAGATCAACTAAAAGGCAAAGGTAAAGCTTTTCAGTGGGGATCCGATCAATAGCACAATTTTGATACACTCAAGGATGCATTAGCTACAGCTCCTATCCTAGCTATTGTAGATCCTTTGAAACCATTCGTTTTGGAAACGGATGCCAGTGATCGTGCTATTGGAGCAATCCTGTTACAAGACGGATGGCCGATTGCATTTGAAAGCAAGAAGCTTGATGCAGCTCAGCAGAACTACTCTGCTTACGAACGCGAACTCTATGCAATAGTGTCTGCCTTAAAAACATGGCGGCATTATCTGTATGGTGCTCAGTTTTGAGATTGTGTTTGACTATGAAAGCATCAAATGGTTTACACAACAAACGGATTTAAAGGGTCAAAAATCCAGGTGGGCCAAGATCCTTCAAGAATTTGACGCCAAGCTAAGGTATCGCAAAGGCCGATACAATGTAGTGGCAGACACTCCAAGTCGAATGCCAGAGATCAATTCGCTCTTGTTCATGGAACTTCGTACTGAATTTTTAGATTCTCTCAAATGCAAATATGAGCACGATGAAGCATATTCCAAAGTGTGGAGCCATGTTCAAATGAGGGATCCTTCTCACTCCAATGACGGTAGTGTACAGTTAACCTCCACACCTAGTTCTCCTTTATTAAGTGATGAACTACAACGATGGAAGCATTTTACCATCGACAATGGGCACCTACTCCATAAGGAGAGAGTTTGTGTACCGACGGACACAGACATTCGCCGCCAAATTCTTTATGAATGTCATGATAGTCCAAGTGCAGGGCACCCGAGGATTAGAAAAAACTTATGCTCTCGTACGACGACAGTTTTATTGGCCAGGTCTACATGGCTTTGTTCAAGCTTGTGTCTTGCATTGCCAAAGATGTCAAGTTAACAAAGCAGAGCGCCTGAAAGCAGGAGGACTCTTACATCCTTTGGAGATTCCCAATGGAAAATGGAAAAGCATCTCTATGGATTTTATTGTGGGTTTACCAACCACTGTACGAGTTCATGACTCGGTATGGGTGGTCGTAGACAGGTTGACCAAACTATGTAAGTTTATTCCGACCAAATCAACGGTTAAAACACCGGAACTAGCCAAGTTATTTGTGGACAATCTATACAAATTGAATGGTTTGCCAAGTAACATTGTTAGTGACCGTGATCTCAAGTTTAACAGCCACTTTTGGAGAGCTATATTTAAACGATTGGGTACACAACTAAACCTCACTACAGCTGATCATCCAGAAATGGATGGTCAGACAGAACGGGTTAACCAGGTGTTAGAGGATATGCTAAGAGCATACGTCAGCAAAAAACAGTCAGACTGGAAAGAATACTTACCTATTCTCGAGTTTGCCTACAACAGTGCTAAGCATGTCACAACAGGTTTTAGTCCTTTCATGCTTATGTACGGGTTTCAACCTAGGTCGCCAGTTACGGTGGGGTTGGCAACATGTTAAGGAATTTCTCCAAGACCACATGGATATGCTGAAACTTGCTTATCAGAATGTCCGACAAGCACAGGATCGGTATAAGAAGTACGTTGATGAGAAACGTCGGCAAGTTACCTTCGAAGAAGGGGAAGAAGTATTTTTACGTGTGCCAGAACATTCAAAAAGTCTGAAAACTCGGCCAACACTTAAATTATCTCCCCGATATTGTGGGCCTTTCAAAATACTCAAGCGAGTAGGTGATCGTGCCTACAAATTATTACTACCTTCACATTCTCGCATTCATGTAAGCCGTTTAAATAAGCGGTTACATGGGGACAACCATGTCATTGACCAACATGTTTTGGTTGATTTCATTGAACCTCCTACCCTACCGCATGGCCCTGAACGTGTTCTTGATTATCATGAGTTGCGTACATGTCATCACGTACGTCAACAAGCCTTAATCAAGTGGAAAGACCGACCTGAAGAAGATGCCACTTGGGAAAACATTAGTGTTCTTAAGAAGAAGTTCCCCACTTTTGTTTTCGAGGATGAAAACTCTTCTTAAGGGGGGAGTAATGTCAGGACACCGGCAAGGCCAGACTAGACAAGGGCAAGGCCGGGCTAGGCGGTGTGGAAAGGGAGTCCAACTAGGGAAAAGGGCCAGGGGCTTTGCTATATAATGGGTGGTTGGGTGGTGGACTCTTAGGCTCTAGCTTCCCTTGTATTACAATTATGATATGCTTAGAATTGAAAAGAGAAGAATTAAAAGTGTTGACACAAATGTTTTTGTTATGCTTGCTCCTTGTTTTTATGGTCCATTCAAAATTTCTGCTGTGTTAAATGATGTTTTATTTTGCTTAAAATTACCTTGACACTGCCACATTTACAATGCATTTCACATTATCTTATTATGACTCTTTCAAGGACCCCTACCTACACATCATACATACGAGGAACCACCTACACTTGTAAATCAAGAAGAGAAACTCATCCCTGACCAAATAGTTGATCATGAGACCACCACTACATGCACTGGCATGGTTTATAATCGTTATCTTTTAACTTTTAAAAACCACCCTAGAGAAGATGCAGATCTCTTCCACACATTTTATCACTCACGGTCCAATTGATTCTCTATTGAGCAATTGAGGACAATTGCTATCCTAGAGGGAGGGATGTTACAAGATTGGGCACCATCTTGTTGTATGTGGTTAACTATAATTGGGATAGATAGCGTGTAATGGTTAATTACTGTGCTGTCTTTCTATTTTTATTAATGGTGAGTTGATGATTTGTAGATTGAAACTCTAGGAGTTGAGGAGAATTCATCCGCAATAAAACATTTTCACAATGTTTTAGATCCTTTATCAATAAGCCACTATGGCTCCTTTGTAAATAGCTATAGTGAGAACTCACCCTAAGAGGGTCATATAATGAGTGATATGCTCCAATCATAAATTAAAGTGGAACTAAGTGTAAAAGAGGAGCCTCCATTTTTTGACACCAATAATATCAAATGTTAAATACCAAACTCCACAAGAGGTGTCGTGGAGTTTGAGGCTACAATCTTTAAGCCATTAATTTGCAAGATTCTCTCTCTCTCTCTCTCTCATTCATGCTATGTTATGCTATGCTGTGTACTCTCTTATCTTGTCTACATCACCTTCTCCTTACAACCTTTCATTATCAAGTCTATGCTTTGCCATATGTGTGTGTGTGTGTGTGTGTGTGTGTGTGTATGTGGCTGGTGACATAGTTTAGGTGTGTGTACTTGGGATTTGGGAGAGATGGTGAGAGGTTGACAAGTAAGTGTGTGAGCAAATTCAAATTTTAGAAGCAACCATTCTCCCCATTCTACTCCCAACAAATAGGGATCCTGCCGCTTCCGATCGCGGTGCTACTTATGGCAACAAAAAAAAAAGGATATTCAAAGCTAAATAGGAAGATTCCTTGTTATCATCCGTACTTAACTTTCAAATCAAAATCTCTTCCAAAAGAGTGAATCCCCAACTCCTTGAGCTTGGCTTCAAAATCCTCATCTTTAAGGGTGGGTGCTTCCTCTTCAACTGTTCTTGAACACAAAGTGAAGCTTTAAGAAAAGAATCACCCATAGTTTGTAATCAAGACCCAAGAACTTTTCCTTGGGTTCTCCTTAAATGTCAACAATGCTTTCAATCTGACATAAAAGTGGCTTTTAAAGTTTTGGGGGAGAACATTTAGGCCAATTATTTGCAAGAACGTTCCTTCACTAAGATTAATTATTTGCAAGAACTTGCATTGAAAGGCAAATTTGTGTAATTTATTATTAATTTCCTTTGGTAATCTCCCAAAGTGGATGTGCCGGTGCATTTTGCCAGAAAAAAAGGTCAAGCTCAAGATCCTATATGAACACTAGAGATTTTCTTTCACTACAAGAGAATTTTTGAGTAAACTGTATATGGAGGGGCTAGATTCTCTGCCCCACGACCCCCGACCTTGACGGTTATGGATACTCATGCTTCATTCCCAAGATAGGATAAATCCTTTACTAGTTGCTCATGTTCTAGGATATGGAGTAGATAAGGTGGTGCTCATGTTCAAGGTCATACATGTTTTCTATTCCTCAATTGTTTAAAAACATATGAGGTACATGCTCTTGAGAGGGCATCTCATTTTTTGGGGTTCTAGTAATGTAAGCCCCCATTCTATCAATCTAGTGCTTGATCGTGTCCTCTTCTTCCGGTTAAAATTTTTGTGAGGGGGCTACTTTGGTCTATGATTCAATGCAAGGCTTTAACAACATTTCCAAATGAAACTATGTATTAGGTCTCCCCAATCTCAAAAAATAAAAATTCATAAGTCAAGGGTGAGTCTAGGAAATGAAAAGACAGATGAAGTTTGAAAGTTAAAAGACAAATGATGGTGGAAAGTCAAAAGACCTTCTGTGTCCATAGAAAGAGGTGATTCTCTTCTCCTTTATTTTTCCTTTAACGTTTTTTTCTCTTTAAACTTCTCTCTCTCTCTCTCTCTCTCTCTCTCTCTCTCTCTCTCCGTGTGTGTGTGTGTATGTTGTATCCATCCTTCCTAGCTAATACTATTGCAAATCTATGTGGTTCGTCTCATTGCATGTTGCTATGTTTTTTTCCCCCCTTAAGGTAAAAAATGATGCCCCTTTGGACATGTTGCATAAATACTATACCCCAAATCCCTTAAGAGGATGGATCACCTTATGGTACCTATAGGAGAGCGTACATACACAAGCCATACACCACCACCCACGTCTTGTCATAAGTAGCCCCTTCCTCCCCTCTCTACCGCCCCATCACCTTGACTTTTGTAAATCACCCTTCACCCCATGAACTTTCTGTTTCGAGAAAAGCCATTGTAGGTGTACCGGGGTCTATGGCACCAAAGGAGATTATATTTAAGGAACTAGCTACAGAACAACTCTACTATATAAAGGGAGTGACTAGGAGTCCCATAGGCCAAACTCACATTTTGCTTGGCCCCTTTCTATACCATCCACTCTCTTCCTCCATGGAGCATCAAACACAAGTGCCAATGTTTAGTTTTTGTAAAACCATGCACTTTTATTGTTGTACTTTTATTGTTGTAGGGTGACAACAATAAGAAGTGGGTTTGTCTACTGACACATGTCTTCCACAAAATGCTTATAGCGACAACAATAAAAAGTGGGTTTTTTGCTAACACATGTCTTCCACAAAATGCTTACTAACTCATGTTATGGGGTTTGTGATGGTGACATGTAACAAGAAAAACCCTTCCCTATTTGCTGTAAAATTGCGCAATGATCTTCTTATTAGGCACAAGGAAAAGCATATGCTATAGGGACCACACCACTTTCTCTCTCACCTCCTATTTCGCTGGATGATGAAGAAATAGTGATAGTTGCTCAAACCTTTTGTAAAGTGAGCCCCTCCATGGCTATGACCCATAAAGCCATGGAAACCTACACTAACCCTTACATCTCGACAAGACTTCTAGAAGCCTATTTAGCTATGGCTAACAATAAACATTGGGGTTTTGGGAACTTTTCCCTCTTGCGCCCCTCACAGAGTCACTCTTGCTCGCCCTTCTCAGTGATAGAGATAAGGAAGCCATGAAGATCGAGCTCATGCAGATTTTGGATGATAATTGCTCCAATATCGTGGAGTCATACATGATTGCATGCCCCTTTAACATGAGTAGTTTTGAAAGCCAAAGGTGCAACGCAACACTTGACTGCTTGCTTGGAGTCGAAGGTGTCATCTCAACCTTCAAGAGGGATGTAAGCTAGACCACCCAGTTGTGGAACATCCATCGACCTTTCATAAAGTGTTTGCTTGTGAAGAATTTGGAGAAGGAGACGCATGTAAGGATGGTAACATTCTTTGGCTAGATCATGCACTATGGTACATGATGTATAATCTGCATGAATTCTTCTCAGCCTCCTCTCTTAAAAAATCCATGATCACCTTTTTAAATGGATGGTCACAGAGGCACAAGAAGCTATTAAAGACATGCTTATACACCTTTACTATAGGGAAAAACTTTTAGAAGCCGTCAAACCCCTGGCTTTGTTTAATCAACCTCCTCCATCAGGAAGTGGAATTACTAAGGTAGAAGCATTCATAAAAAAGGTTATCAAACCGAGTAGAGAGAGACTTAATGCACAAGCTGGGAAACGAGCTAGACTCAACCCCACACATGCAACATGGACAGGGCCGCCAATATGCCCCACAGTGGCTTGGTGTTGAAGTTGTGGATTTTGTCGCACCTCACACCCATAGAAAAGCTCCCTAGTCTAGAAGTCACATGGAGCATGAGTGTGACTTTATGAAGGCAAGAGGTGTGTGTAAGCAAGAAGCTTGTGTGTGTGTGTGTGTAGCATGTGCAACATGCAAGGTGCATGTGACAAGATAACATATAAGTAGCTTTTTGTAATCTCTTTCCCTACCAACATAACCAACCTATTTTGCATCTACTCTATTAAGCAATAGTCTTTCTCTCAAGCTCTACACTAACCTCTCTAAGCATGCCATTACCATGAATGGCACACTAATTTACCCTCCTTAACCCATCAACTGTTATTACAGTTTTGGCGATATCCCCTTGCTTCCTCGCATGTGCAATGCTTGGATAAGGCTCAAGGCTAAGGTGCAGAGAAGCAGGAAATCAGAAGCCTTACAAAGAAGATTTGATTACCGTTTTGCAAGCAAGGGAACCATTACAAGGGAGATTTTTGTAGTGTTGGTAAGCAAAGTAATTGCATATATAGGTAGATCTGGAGAGTTTATTGTAGTAGGTCTGCAAAAATCAAAATGCCCTCTTAAGGGTGATATTCATGAGGTAGCGATGGAGGATGTGTTCAATCAAGCAGCATGGAAAAGGTTTGCAAGTGAGCAGAGTTCCCAAAATAGACTGAACAATGCTGGTGAAAAACCAAGGGAAAGTGTGTATCCAGCACACACAATGGCTCATAATTTGAAAGTCATAGTCGAGCTGCTCAAGCATATGCAAAAATTGCCAGGGCAATCTTTTCTCTTCAAATAGACATGTTGTACTCCATTATGGTTCTTAGATTTATGCCCTTGGGGAAGTTTGTGTATAACACACACACACACACACACACACACACACACACACACACACACACACACACACACACACGGACTACACCCCATCACCATTTATGCCCTTGGGGAAGTTTGTGTCACACACACAAACACACACACACACACACACACACACACACACACACACACACACACACACACACACACACGGACTACACCCCATCACCATTTGCACCCATGTTAGTTCAATTGCACGCATTTGGCTGCAATGACTTGCTGTTGTTGAATCAAGGGCCAGACACATATGCATGACCTATGTTGTGTATGACATGCCTCTCAAGGCATCTATCATGTATGACACTTCACTTACAACTAAACAAATAAAATCATGATAAGAACTGGACAATAGTGACAATGACACCATTTATGACATGGCTTCGTATGACAACTCTGATAACCTCAATGAGAAAAACGACAACATAAAGAACAAATTTTACCTTTGAGTTGTCTTCATTGATGTTGTATTATGAAAGTACTTAGTTTGTCTATTCCTCATACCCTCATTTGTGTTGTAGGGGAGGATTTGTGTGATCTCACCTTGTGTTTGGGGGATCTTGTGTTCCATACCCTATTTTGTTCGAGGGGAGGTTTGTGTGCCTACACCCTTTGTGTCAAGGGGAGGCAAAATTGTATACCTACCCCTAGTGTGTTTTGAGGGGAGGATATTTTTGTGAGTGATACACTACAAAACCCACAAGGGGAGAGTTGTTGGGGTTGTGGGTTTTGTCGCACCTCACACCCATAGAAAAGCCCTCAGTCTAAAAGTCATGTGGATTAGGTGTGTGCCTTTATGAAGGCAAGAGGTGTGTGTAAGCAAGAAACTTGTGTGTGTGTAGACGTGCAACATGCAAGGTGCATGTGACAAGCTAGCATATAAGTAGCTCTTTGTAATCTCTTTTGTGTGCAATATGATCAACCTATTTTGCATCTACTCTATTGTGCAATAGTCTCTCTCTCAAGATCTACACTAACCTCTGCAAACATGCCATCAACATGAATGTCACATTAATCTACCCTCCTTAACCCATCACTTGAAACTTCATACACCCCTACTATGACTTGGAAATCAACATCCCTTGCAGACTCCATGCCCCTACCTATGCAAACAAACTATCCCACCTTCTACACATGCCTTACAAGCATGGCAAGCTTTCAATGTTGCATGTATTCCCAAATGCTAAATCACTATTATATAACTAATGCAGGTCACACGTGATGTGCCTGTGTGCCTAGTCTTTTGTCCTAGTAATAAAGAATCCCCCAATAAGATCATTTTCTTACATTACTAGAACCATGCCATGGATATTAGAAACTTAAGAAACTTTTTTGGTCTTTTCTTTTTTGGATGTAGCCTGAAAACCACTCCTCTGTGGGATGATGTTTTGTTTAGTCGGTCTTTCGAGCCACCTTTAAAGCTAATACTTTGTAATGCAAAGGTGTGTTTTCCTTTGCAAAACCTAAGTCTTGCTAGTGTATATTCTTGGTTTTAATTATGGCTTTGAACATGTGGTCACACACAATATAAAAGGCACATGCTCTATAGAATTAAGCCACCCTATCAATAAAGGGCTCAATCATATTTCCTCCCTGGCACTTGGTAAAACATTTCTATCTAAGAATTAACAAGAGCTCTAGAACTAATTATCAAAAAGTTTATGTGCTCAACACCCCCTACCCACCTGGTTACATCACAGACTTGTTCCAACAATAATGTTGGAACCAAAACAGGCATCACATGGACCAACCTAATGATCTAGGATTGGAGGTGAAGGCATTAAGGAAGCAGATTACATTACATGCTTGGACAAGGTTCTAAATAATGTGGTCTTAACACATGAAAATACTTCATCTCTCAAGAAGCCCAATTGAGGCTTTGTGGAAAAGACTTCCAAAGAGTGACTATTGATCAAGCTGACATAAAAAAGAAACTTAGGAGGGAACTTATCAAATACTAATGTGATAACCTTATCCCTCTACCCTACCTCATATAAAGCTGGATATCCTGTGGGTCATCATGTTGCTATTCTAACCTCCTTGCTTATACATTGTATCTTAAAAACTTGTCTACCACTATCAAAGACAGAGCCAAGAAACCAAACCAAAAAGCCTCACTCTATCACAACCTTTAAGGTCAAGCATGGTGGATTGTTTAGTCTATGTATGAATGTGCCCTTAACTTACCCAAGGAAGTAGTATGCTTAATCACAACCGACATTAAAAGATGCTATGAAAATATCCCTCACAATGGGGATCTTGGACTCATCAGACATATGAATAAACCTTCTCTATAGTGAGCCCCTCCCTAGCTATGACCCATAAACCCATGAAACCTACATTGACCCTTACATCCCAACAAGGCTTCTGGAAGCCTATTTGGCTATGGACAACCATAAACCTTGGGGTTTTGGGAAATTTACCCTACTAGTCCCCCCTCACAGAGTCATTGTTACTTGCCCTTCTCAATGATAGAGATAAGGAAGCCATGAAGATCGGCTTCATGTAGATTCTTGATGATAAATGCTCCAATATTGTGGAATCATACAGGATTGCATGCCCCTTCAACATGAGTAGTTTTAAGACCCAAAGGTGCAACAAAACGCTTGGATGCTTGCTTCGAGTCAAAGGCATCATCTCAACCTCCAGGAGGGATGTAAGATACACCGCCCATTTGGAACGTCCATCAAGCTTTCATCAAGTGTTCTTGTGAACACTTTGGAGAAAGAGATGTGTGTAAGAATGATAATATTTTCTATCTAGGTCACACACTATGGTACATGATGTATAATCTACATGAATTCTTCCTGGCATCATCTCTTAAAAAAACAATGATTGCGTTTTTAAGAGGAATGGCCACATAGGCATAGAGAACTGAAATGATGGCTCATTTAGAACATATTGTACAAAAATAATTTGATTCAAGATTTTTTTGTGTGCAAATCACCTTCCTAATGTTTGAAGCCAATTGTGTTTTGAACAAAATTTTCTTTTGTGTATAAGTTTTATCCTTCAAAATAGAAACACTCACATCCTAAACACAAGGCCTTCCTAGAAAATTGGGTTAGCTAGGATGTTGGATTTGGATTACTATAGTGTCTTTGGTCTTTGACAGGCCCACTGTCGTATATTCTTTTTCTTGTCGATGCGTTGTAGGTGGTCTGAATATTGATTCTCAGGTAGGGGTTCCTCTTCACAATCATTTTGGTCCTTGGACTTGGTTTGTTTTAGGAAATAGGGGCACTTTCTCTTCTTGGATTTTGTATCTAATATAGAAGTATTTTGCTTTAGGGAAAGACTATTTCTATTTGATCTACTTGAATGAAAGTCATCCACACTATTTCTATATGATCTACTTGTTTGAAAGCCATCCACATTATATTATACTGGCTCTCAAAGCCTTAAAACTCCTACTGGAGTACAATGTTCACAAAAACATTGTCTTGTTTAAGTATCAAGGATTGCTTTGATGGTTCTCACACACACATACACCACATTAGTTTACTTTTTCTACCTCTTATTCCACGTGCTAGATAGGCAAGACACTTCAATCAACATAGGTTGAGTGACGTGCTAGATAAGGCATGACACTTATCATAGGTTGAGGGTTTTACCTTGCTATGATGAGTCCCTGTGGTATTTTTGCCTTTCTTAATAAATATGAGATTTGCGAAATCTATTGCTTCTAATGGAGTGACACAAAATTGCTTCTTTGTCACTTAGGGACATCTCCCCTCCCTCCTAATTTGCTGATGAGCTCAATCCTCTAATGTAAGTTTTGTTGGAATTCTTTATCTCTTGCGTCATTTTGTGCATGCGGCATTCAATTTGGTACGTCCTTGGGAGCTTGGGTGCTTTCTATATCATACCTCATATACTTGAATACTAGTCCATAAACAATTGGGTATGTGCACTAGTCTCACCATGGATTATCATGCACGGCAAGGTTAACCTTTTCTGTTCATTGAATTTACAATCACTACCTTGGTGGATGGCTCTACTCCCACCATGTGACTCTTGATTGGGTGTGAGGATACACACATCCCCCTCTCACAAGAGGCTCACATTTTAGGCTATGGGGCCTTTCCTACTACTTGGTGCCCCTACATATGGGATCTTACATGCACCACATGGCACTACATGGAGCATTTTCCCCTCAAGGCCCCAAAAAATATTCACCAAACTTTCAAAAGAACTTTTTTCTCCACCAGCTTCAAAGCTTTGTCATATGATGCTCACTAACCCGGTCTCCAAGCCGTAAATCCATGTTAGATTTCCACCTTGTCGACTTCAATTCGCCCAATTCTTGTTGCACTCTGACTCCTCCATGACTACAAACCAAGGCCGCAAAGAACGGAGCATCTCACACCTTCTCTCTAGAATCTGCATCCGACTTCAACTTTCCATAACTTTTTGTCCGTCAAGAATCCGATTGATGAGCCATCAAATCTTGTTAACCATACACAATGCCTACTACCTTTTGGAACCTGGTCGAGCCCAAAAGCACACCAGATGGCACATCTACCAATGCAATCAATCTGCCACATAACTAGCCCTCGAAAAATCTTTAACTAGCCATATCTTTTTCGTCTGAGGTCCAATCAATGATCTGAAAGGATTGGCATGCTCCACAACTTGAGCACTTCACAATCCATCCACTAATACCAGCTCTGATTATTTGTCTTCACCTATCCTACCCATCAAGAATTTGCAAGTCTTCCAACTTTGTATTGACATAACTTCCACATCGAGGCTCCGTTTGAGGAGCCGTCTAGACCGACTTGCACAACATCTTGAACACGACATTCTAGAGAATAATCTCAACACTTTGGACACTTAAATCTACCGTCCCAATTGGTCCATTTGGGAACCTTTTGGCCAATGAAACCACATCATGCATACATTTCCGCTATCACTTGCCTGCTTAGGATATTTACACCTACTTAAACACTCTGCCATGCAGCTTTCTGCAGCCTTAGCCCTTCTTGGCACCACTCCTAGCCTCGACCAACTTTTTTTGCACCATCATTGCCCAACCCCCTTGTTGAACATTTATGTTCAACAAAAAATAAGCTTATTGAACTTGAAAGCTGCAACACCCTACCAATACTCAAGACAACTGAAAAACCATAACCATATGTACAAAATATGTACAAAGCTTCACCTCTCCCTCTCACTGTCCTTCTTAGGTGGATTGCCCAACCCCCTTGGCTATGATCTGATGCACATCAAGTACCAAGCTCATGTCAAAGTACAACTTGAGCCGCACACCATTCACCCTATGCCTAAGAAGTTTACCATTTTCTCTCACCAGCTGATACGTCCCATTGGGAAAGCTTTTTGTACCTTGTATGGACTAGTCCAACTTGAACCGAGTGAAATTGGTAGGTACTTTGTAAGATGTTATGTATGCCCATAGACACTTCTCTAGATTCGCCTCCCACTTTGCTTCCTACTTGTACACATACTTTGTCAGCATCTTGATAAACTACCCATTGGCACTCTCCACTAGTAGACCACTGAATTGGGGATGATAGGGTGAAGAAAACCGATGCTGATTGCCTTGCTTCTCGACCATTGCTCGCATTAACTTGCTTCTAAACCTCTGGCCTCTATAAAAAATAAGCACCCAAGGCACTCCAAAACTGTAACAAACGTTATAAAAAATGAACTGAGCCACAAGACAAGCATTTACCTCCTTAATTGCCTTTGCCTCGACCCTGGTGAGGTAATCAATGGCTACCAAAATGTACTTTTTATCGATCATAGACTTAGTGAGTGGACAGATGGCATTCAAACCCTTCTTCTCAAAAGAACTCTAAGCTATGATGGCCCCCTGCAACTTGGCTACCAATCATCTTTCTCCCATGGTATGGCATTCTTGGTAGGTCTTGCACCAATAGTGCACATCTCATACTATATAAAGCCACCAAAATCTTGCTCTTAGAACTCAAAACAATACTTGGTCTTTACCTTGATGCCCACTTTCTTGATGCCAATACTTGATGCCCACTTTTTTCATGACATTGTTCCACACCATGCCAATCTCTTCCTTATGCAACATCCTCTGCAACACTTCAACTTGTCCATAGGTGATCAGGTCTTTACCTATCAATGTAAACTTGCAAGCCTTTTGTACTATTCGTGGCCTTTGCAACTTGGACAAGCCTTTTGGACATTGGCATGTGCGCAAAAAATCCTCCACCTCCTTCAATGTTTCTCTACCTACATAAGTGGTTGGGGCCAGATATAATCCTACAACATGTACCTGCACTTTGCTACTTGCTAGTTGGTCGGCCTCTTGATTTTTCTCTCTCTTGACATGCTTGAAGTGAATTGCTTCAAAAAACTTCAACAACCTTTTGATGGAAAAAAACCAATGCTTCAAAGAATCCCGTGACATAGGATCTCTTTCACTCTGTCAAAATCTTCTTGAGCCTCTTCATCGCATTGAAATCCATAAACCTTTTGGGCTCTCTTTCAAAGAGGATACACATATCAAAATAACATCCAGAAAAATTGTGACATATATTTTAGCTTTTGCACAAATGAAGTCAAAGCTTGAGCATTAGAGGGAGGCTCCATCAAGACTAGAGCCCTAAATTTCTTTGGATTTGCTTCGATTCCATTCTATGACACCACATGACCCAACAACGGCACTGGAGGTTGTGCTAGCTTGCACTTCTTCGGGTTCAATTGACCTCCTTCTTCCTAAAGCCTTTGAAAACACATTGCAACTTCAGCAAGTGCTCTGCTCTAGAACTATAGCATCAAGTATCATCAATAAGTACTATGAGAAATCTGCCCAAGTACGACCCAAATACTCGGTTCATCCAATCTTCGAAAGTAGCATATGCATTCACCAACCCAAATGGAATCCTACAGTAGGCAAAACAACCCGTGGAGAGATAAATGTAATCTTGCTCTTCAAGAATGATCCCTATCTAGAAGTACCCTGAAAATCCATCCATAATTGAATAACTCATGCCCAGTTACCTAGTTCAAAATCTTGTCCTAGAATGGCAAGGATAATGAGTCCGCTTGGTAGTTGCATTCAACAGCTTGTAGTCAACACATACTCTCCACTTCCCATTCTTCTTAGGAGTAATGACCACCGACAAGACCCACTCTGACTCCTTCACAAGATAGATGATACCTGCATCCAACAACTTGTTTACCTCTTGCCAAAGGGCTTCCTTTTGAATCTCCCTAGCCTTCTCAACTTCTGCACCTTCAGTTTGTACCCCTCCATGAGAACAATCTTGTGCTCCACACGTTTTGCACCTCGCAAATTTTTGTATTATATTGCAAACAGATTAGCATAAGATGCACATGATTGAACATAGCTCTCTTTTTTCTTGCATGGTCAAATCCTCACTCAATATACCTGCTACTTCCTCTACTCCTATGCCATGAACCTGCAGCTACAACTCCTCTTTTGCATGAGAACTCTCTATGGTGGCACTAAACAAGTTGGCATCAATCTTCATCATGTCGTCCTTGCTCTCTTCCTCTGCTGTATGCATGTAGCCTTCATCATATGCCATCTCGATCTTGTACTCATAGCTAATTGTTGCATCATCTTTATCTCTCATCACCATAGGATGGAAATGGCTCTCTTTGGTCTTCAAATTCAGTACTATTTGTCTGCCTTTTTCTCTAGAAGGCAAGGTGAACACCCCGCTCTCCCAATCTTGTTTGGCTCAAATCATTAAAAGCCATGGCCTCTTCAAAATGATAGGGTAAGCATTATCACCTGCTTTCATCACAAAAAAATCAATTAAACATCCTATACCCATCATCTTCACCTTCATGTCCTAACCCATGCCCAAACACCTAGCTTTAGCATGGTTGATCATCATCAGCTGCATATTTGACCTAACTATCGCCTTAACACCTATTTCCCTCATGGATGATTCTTTCATGACACATACCTACGCTACACCATCTATGTAAGCATGTACCTGCATCTGCTTTTCAATGAATGCATTCACAACAGGAAGAACATCGGGCCAGACTTCCCAAACTTAAGTCCATATTCTGCACTGCCTGCACATTGCCCTTACCTCGTGGACCACTGTCTCCTCAACTTGGGGTTCAAAGCCAACAAATCTCCAAATATACTATTAGCCTTTTGACTTTGCACATCACTTACCAGGTCATACTTGAGGTAGTTGTGTCCTAGCTGAAAGTCCATTTATTTGATCTTGCAGCCCCTCCTTCTTTTGCTAGTTTTTGGCTACTCTCTACCTTTTTATACCTTCTCTTTGCCCTTGCAAGCTCTTGTTTCCCTCTCAATCTTTGTTTCCCTTTCACCTCTTGCCCTTTTGTTAGCCAAGACTTCAACATCCGGCTTACTCACCCCGATAATATTCACTCTAGGGATCTCACCACCATATGGCGGGGCTAGCTGCATTGGTTTCTCAACTATGTGCTCCCTCCTCTAGCCATTGAACTCCCTTGAACTCTACCTCTACCAAACAAAGGGTACATGCCTCTTCTTTGTCTCATTGTCTGGGGAAAATCCGATGCATAATGTCCCTCTTATCCATAGTTGTAACGTCTACCAGGCAGATATATTGATTTTCTAAAGATCCTATTACCTCTAGGACTAGACTATGTAGTCTCCCCATGATTATAGTGGTTGGAAATGGTGCTCATTGAATTGTGACTTTCCTACCCTACTATTGTATCCTCTAGAAGCATAGCACCTTATTTTTATCTTTATAAATCTTGGTCTCCTGTTATATTGTGGATATGTGGCTCTACAAGGTTCTAGAGTTGAGGTATGGATATTTGGTTGTACGGATCATTATCTTGTAATATGATTGGAAAATTTTCACAAGATTAGAAAAAACATCATAATTTATTGCTTAACAAATGGGTCTTTTGATGAAAAAGACATGCACATAGCTAAGAAAAATGGAAAGGCTTGCAAGGTGTTCTTTCTCTGACTTTTGAAGTTGGTATATCTCTATTCTAAATTTTGGGAATTGCTTGGAACCTAACATGATACTTTGGTCTCCTCTTGGAGTTTGCTTGTCTTAAAATGGTGTGGATTTGTCATAAAATCTACTATCTAACCAACCCAAATGATTTTCTCAGATTAAACTGATCACTTAATGTGGGAGACTAAACGAGAACAAGGGTTAAGATATATATGTGGTTATAGATCTATTTCAACACGGGGCCAATGGTAAAGGGGACCAAATGAGAAATGGTCTATCAAAGAGCAAGGTTAACCAATGGAGCAAAAGACCTTAGGGTTGGTTGCATTATAACCTCCAAAGGTAAGTGCTAAAAGCCTTAAGACACAGTCTTTAATCTTTAAAACTTTAGGCAATTAAGATACAAGCAGGCAAGGGGACAACTTGCTTAAGCAGGGGGCCTACCTGCTTACCAAGTTCAAAGAACTTGCTACAAAGAAGGGGGTGAGCCCTAAAAAGGAGGGATGTGAGTAGTATGTGTGCACCTCACCAAGGGGCCACATGTCAGGTGTAGAGGCACATTGCTCAAGCAGGCAAGGGCTGTGCTTAAGCAAGGGGGGTGCTAGCTTGACCTCACAAGAGGGAAAGAAGGACACTTGTGAAGAGACTACACAACTTGTCTCAAAGGGAACCAAGCTCTCATTGGTTAGAGGGCTACATGACCCAATGAGCTTCAAGGGAAGCCCTCAGAAAGCCTAGGAAAGAGGGTCGACCAAGCTACCTCTCTCTCTCTCTCTCTCATTCTTCTCTTCACACACTCTTGTGAAGCAAGAACTCCATCTCCTTCTCCAAGCTTGTGAAGTTGAGTGCCTACTACAACAAGCTCTTGACTATGGATGCAAATCCACACAAGAGAATGCTTATGCTTGCTTATCAATCTCTCTAATCTCCATTATCACTATGCTAAGCTATGCTACAAGAGCTATGAGTGATTATAAGGGGGTATTGCTTTTTCGTAGAGATACTTCTATTTTTCTCTTCTTCCTTACTCCCTGCCAGCTCTCCTCACCTTTTATGATGTTTGAGGTCTTGGGATTGAGGCTGAGCATTTTTCAAGTTCATGCTAATTATTTTTATTGTTGTTGTTATGCTAATGCTTGGTGAGTGAAGCTTGCCATCTTCACCTCATTATGAAGGTCTCAAAGAACACAATCAGTTGTATTGTAAACAAGTCTTCCATCATGCAAGAATCTATAATACAAATGCCTATTGGAGGGGGGACCGGCTCCAACTAATCCGGTCCTCTATTGGTGTCAATTTCTCTAAACTCTCACTCTCTTTTACAAGTATTGTTCATGCCATGTTAATGAAGTAATGTGTTAGTGTTGCTCTCTTCATCCAAGCACTTTCTTTTTCACTCTACATCTACACACAAAGGAATGCTTAAGGAAATGCTCAATATGTTATTCACTTTCCGCTCCAACTGAAGTTAAAAGGCCAATTCCATTACATTGGTATCAAAGCTCTTGGTTTCTCTTTTCTTGCTTAAGAAGAGAGGTCCTTAAGTAGCCTATAAATGGTTGATGTTGTTAATTATATTAGGGTAAGTGGAACTGGGATCTATTATGGGTTTTGTTGAGCCCACTATATGGGATATGATGCACACCTTGGGAGCTTTGGACTTAATGATGGATTCTTTTTAGACTTGCCTACGGCTTTACCATTATTGAGCCATAAGAAGTCCAAAAGGAGCTAGCCCTCGGCAACTCTGCTATGTTAGACCTACTCCTCTACTCTCTATAATTAACCACTTCGAGCGTGGGTGTAGATACTTAAGAGCCAATTTTCAAAGGCTAAGAGGAGTGGCAACTAAAGTTTTGAATTGCCAAAGCTACACTAAGTACATACATAAATTTTGTTAACATGGCTGACAATAATCAAGAGAGTAGAATGAATATTGATAGCTTGAATTTTCACATGAAGGTGCTAATGATGATGCCCCCATGTTTGTGAATTATCTTATCACTAGGTTGCAGAAAGCTCTGGGAAACCCTGCTTTGCAAGCCGAAGTTACTCAACAACTTTGTGCTTATGGAATTTCCCTTCCTCTCCATGAGGAGAGAGAGCTTAGGAGGCCTCATGAAGTGACCCCTAAAAGAAGACTCTCTCCCATACGAGAGGAGGAATCGAAAGAGCAAGAAAGCAATGAAAATTTAATTTCCTCTGAAGATGTGGCTCCACGAAGACAGCGGTCTAGACGATCTCCCACTCCTCCCAAGAGGAAAAGATCAACACACAGTCCTTCTCCTCGTCATTCCGAAAGAGAAGAGAGGAGACAAAGGGAAAAAAAAGGGCTAGGAAGAGGTCACCCTCTTCTCCTTCTTCTTCACCTTCCTCCTCTTCTGATGAAAGCTATGGCTATTCTCCTAGATAATACAAGAGGGGAGGACATTGCAAATCATTCCCTGCATGGAGAAGGTCCCAAAAGCTAAAGAAGTTCAAGGAGGGAGGAAAGAGTATTTCTTTTCTCACCTATGATGGCACCTTTGGTGCTACCGACAAAGTGTTGGCCTTCATCCAACAATTTGATGTGGCCTTTGGAGAAACGAGGGGTTTACGGAGTCCTCCAAGCTACACCATGTAGCTATGCACTTTGAAAAATCAGCTCGTCAATGGTGAGCTAGCCTTCGTGGCAGCGATGAAGGCCCAAGGACATGAAAAAATCTACGAGTTTCCATCATGAAGCAATTCCTTGCAAGCAATGCAAAGGACAAAGTGCTTACCGAATGGCGCATCTTAAAGCTTCTCTCTCATGAGTCTATCCATAAGTATGTAATCAAATTTTGGGATTTACATCTCAAAGCTACTGTCTTTCAAAAGATAGACTTTGCCGCGCAAAGGTAGCAATTATGTGCGGGATTACATGAAGAGATAGCCGAATACATCAACTCTCAACGGCCTTGTACTATTAGCAAAGTGATCCATCACACCATGGTTGCTTCACGCATCTATTTCCATCAAGGGGCTTGACGAAACGGCAAGCCCATGGAAAACAAAGACAAAAATGATGCAAAGGGGAAGACCAATGCTCAAAATTCTTCCCAAGGCACTTCCAACAACAACAACACCAACAATCGGTCCAAGGAGAAGGGAATTTACAAAGGTAAAAATAAACTCTCTCCTGAAGAGCTTGAAGCTTTTCGCAAGGACCATAAGTGTTTCATGTGTGGGGAGCAAGGACATGGCTATCATTCTTGCCCCAAGAAAAATACTCGCAATGAGACTCCTAGGGATTCCACCATCGAAGCTCCAAAAGAGGATGCTCATTGCAAAGGATCATCACTTTCCTATGCTTGGGGAAAGGTAAGGGAGCATGATGCCTTCATCTTGTTTGACCCTGGCTCTACTCACAACTTCATATCAATGGAGTTGGCCACCAAGTTGGGCATTCAAGCTTTCGAGATGGGAGATACAGTAACAGCTGACGTAGCTTTCAAGGGATAGCAAGCCTCCGTTACTCTCTTGATTGGGAAGTTGAGGCTTCATGTCCAAAGCTATGTTGACAAAGAAGACTTCTTCATCTCTCCTCTCCAACATGAGGATGCTATCCTAGGGGCACCATGGTTTGATCGCATGGCTGCCAATATGAAGTTCCCTGAAAGGAGAATCTACTTCACCTCTAGGGGAAAGAATATGTATAGATGCTAGTGAGCGTGGTCGCACTATTCCACTTGTAAATTCTCATGCTTTTGATAAATCAATGAAGAGCACAGTTTTTGCGTACATGATTTTTGTCAAAGAGTCTCAAAAAGATCCTAATGCTTCATCAAATTTAAATGGTAGGAATCAAGAAGAGCAAGACTTGTCTAATTTTCTAAAAGGATTCCAAGATGTGTTCATCGATGATATCCCTATGGACTTACCTCCAAAACGAGGGAATGATGACCATCATATTGAGCTCCTTCCAGGAAGCTTACCTCCTAACAAGACTCCTTATCGAGTCTCTCAAGCTCAACAAGAGGAGATCATGAGGCAAGTATAGGAATTGGTAGACAAAGGAATGGTGAGGCCTAGTTCCTCTCCCTTTTGTTCTCCAGTTCTTTTAGTGCAAAAGAAAAATGGTACATACCATATGTGTGTGGACTATCGAGCTACATTCAATCGTCTGATGGAGAAAATTTTTACACCTTACCGCAAATTCACTGGAGTGTTCTTTGATGATATGATCATCTATTCCAGGTCTTTGGAGGAACATAAGGAGCATCTCTAAGTGATTTTTCAAGCATTGAGGGAGAATAAGCTTTTTCTTAACCAAAAGAAAAGCAGATTTTTCCTTCAAGAGATTCAATACCTAGGTCATAATATTTCTCAAGATGGTATCCGTATGGATCCATCAAAGTTAGAGGTAATCAAAGCATGGCCTAACCCAAGGAATCTACATGAGCTAAGAAGATTTATTGGTATGTGCGCATACTATAGACGCCTCATAGCAAAGTTCTCTCAAGTAGCAGGACCACTACATGACTTAACTAAGAAGAACGTTAAGTATGTATGGACTGCTAAAGAGCAAAATGCTTTTGATAAGCTCAAGGAGAAGCTTACCTGTCAACCAGTCCTCATGCTTCCCGATCTCTCAAAACCATTTGAGGTTCAATCTGATGCTTGTGGTGATTGCCTTGGAGCAGTTTTGCTTCAAGAAGGGCATGCCATAGCATATGAGAACCGCAGACTCAATACGGATTAACGAGTCTTGGGCATTTATGAGAAAGAGCTTTTAGGTGTTCTACATGTCCTAGACACATGGAAGCACTACCTATCGGGGACTCCATTTATACTACGAACCGACCACCAAAGTCTCAAGTATTTCATGACACAAACCAAGCTGTCCGACAAACAAATGAGGTGGGCAAATTTTATTTCGCAATTTGATTTTCATATTGCTCACATTGCTGGCAAGCATAATCAAGTGGCTGATGCACTTTCACGACGACCAAAAGTTAATGCAGTGTCTATAGCTACTCACAATGATCTATCTTCTATGATAGACGAGTATGCTACTGACCCTGATTTTAGAGACATAATGTCAGCCCTTGCTTTGGGGAAGAAAGAGGAACCATTCACCTTGCAGGATGGCTATCTTCTCCACGGAAATAGGCTATGTGTTACCCATCCCCTTTGTGAGAAATTTATGTATGAATCCCATGCTCCTCCCTATGCGGGGCATAGAGGTATTCAACCTACTCTTCGAGGAGTAGAGACGTATTTTTATTGGCCTACCATGAAAGTGGACATACAAGAGTATGTTTCAAAATGCGTAGTATGCCAAAAGACCAAATATGATAGAGGGAAGCAACCTGGATTACTCCAGCCATTGCCTATCCCAAATTCACCATGGGAGAGTATATCCATGGATTTCATCTTTGGATTACCCAAGTCTATTCATGGAAATACGGGAATATGGACGATAGTTGACAGGTTTAGCAAACAAGCACACTTTATTCTTGTCAAAAAGACTATTAAGGCACACCAAATGGCAACTCTCTTCATATCTCAGATTTTCAAACACCATGGATTACCAACATCCATCGTGTTAGATAGAGATCTTAGAATGATCAGTAATTTTTGGAAAGGTCTCTTTGAAAATCTAAGAACAAGATTGAATTTCTCTTCGGCCTATCACCCACAAACGGATGGCCAAAGTGAGATAGCCAATCTTACGATACTCGATCTACTCAAGACTTATGTTACCGAAGTAGATCAATGCTCACAATGGGAAAAGTACTTACCTCTTGTAGAGTATGCCTACAATAATACTGTACATACTTCTAGGGAAAAGCACCTTTTGAGATCATTGAGGGAAGACCTAAAAGTCCCTTGCTACTCAAAGTACATGGGAAGATCTTCGCTGTCGATGAGTATAGCCGTGACCTACAAGAATCTTTTCAAAAGATTAAGGAGGCTATATCCATCTCTCAACAAAGGCAAAAAGCTGCTGCTGATAAGCACACACGGGCCTTAACGTTCAAAGAAATATGATTGGGTCTTACTCAAGTTTCCCAAGGCTCGATTAAGGAAAACGACGGGCAAAAATCCTACTGGCCATCAAAAGTATTATGCTAAACTAGCAAAAAGATACTATGGTCCTTTCCAAAATTTGAAGCCCATCAATGAGACGGCTTACCAACTCAAGTTTCCCAACCACTGGATCATACACAGTGCTTTTCATGTGAGCCTACTTAAGCCCTACAAGGGAGAGCCACCAAGTAAACCAATTATTGAAGACCCTTCCGAAGTTGAAGACCAAGAAGAGGTGCTACAATCCGAAGCTATCCTTTGGCATGAAGACAAGGTACTACGACATGGTAAGATTATCCGATGGTATCTTATTAAATCCAAAAATTATCCTTTTGAAGATGCAGATGGATGCAAGGAATACAACTTAAGGATAGTATGAACCTTGTCAATGCTTACAATGCTACATTAGGGTAAGAAAATGTACAAATCTCTTTTAAATAATTCATGTTTTTGTCTTAAAAGACTAGTTCTTTTGTTTATTGTGCACAAATTTAAATAGTATGCATGCTTAGAAACATGTTTGTGATGATGACGTCTCTCAAACACCAAGTAGAATTTGTCACTCTACTTTGGGAGAATGAAATGGCCTAAAGAGCAGACATGCTTACGGCAGCTATGTCTCCCAAGCACTAAATGGATTTGTCATCCATCTTGGAAAGATGTCATAGGGTAAAAAGGGATCCTTACCCGCTAAGTAAAATTGGCTAATGACTACAACCTTATCTATTCTAGCTCATAGTTGAGGACGACTATGATTTCAAGAGAGAGGTAATGTCATAAAATCTAATATCTAACCAACCCAAATTATTTTATCATATTAAACTGATCACTTAATGTGGGAGACTAAACGGGAACAAGGGTTAAGATACAGATGTGCTTATAGATCTATTTCAACACGGGGCAAATGGTAAAGGGGCCCAAATGAGAAATGGTCTATCAAAGAGCAAGGTTAACCAATGGAGCAAAAGACTTTAGGGTTGGCTTCATTAAAGCCTCCAAAGGTAAGTGTTAAAAGCCTTAAGACATAGTCTTTAATTTTTAAAACTTTAGGCAATTAAGGTCCAAGCAGGCAAGGGGGCAGCTTGCTTAAGCAAGGGCTGAGCTTAAGCAGGGGATCTACCTACTTACCAAGTTCAAAGAACTTGCTACAAAGGTGGGACGTGAGTGTGTGCACCTCACCAAGGGCCCATACTCTCATGAGAGGAAAGGGGCCACATGTCAGGTGTAGAGGCACACTGCTCAAGCAGGCAAGGGCTGCGCTTAAGCAAGGGGGGTGCTAGCTTAACCTCACAAGAGGGAAAGAAGGACACTTGTGAAGAGACTACACAACTTTCCCCAAAGGGAGCCAAGCTCTCATTGGTTAGAGGACTACATGACCCAATGAGCTTCAAGGGAAGCCTAAGAAAGGGGGTCGACCAAGCTACCTCTCTCTCTCTCTCTCTCTCTCTCTCTCTCTCTCTCTCATTTGAGCATCCCACGAGCTCTCTCTCTCTCTCTCTCTCTCTCTCTCTCTCTCTCTCTCTCTCATTCTTCTCTTCACACACTCTTGTGAAGCAAGAACTCCATCTCCTTCTCCAAGCTTGTGAAGTTGAGTGCCTACTACAACAAGCTCTTGACTATGGATGCAAATCCACACAAGAGAATGCTTATGCTTGCTTATCAATCTCTCTAATCTCCATTATCACTATGCTAAGCTATGCTACAAGAGCTATGAGTGATTATAAGGGGGTATTGCTTTTTCGTAGAGATACTTCTATTTTTCTCTTCTTCCTTACTCCCTGCCAGCTCTCCTCACCTTTTATGATGTTTGAGGTCTTGGGATTGAGGCTGAGCATTTTTCAAGTTCATGCTAATTATTTTTATTGTTGTTGTTATGCTAATGCTTGGTGAGTGAAGCTTGCCATCTTCACCTCATTATGAAGGTCTCAAAGAACACAATCAGTTGTATTGTAAACAAGTCTTCCATCATGCAAGAATCTATAATACAAATGCCTATTGGAGGGGGGACCGGCTCCAACTAATCCGGTCCTCTATTGGTGTCAATTTCTCTAAACTCTCACTCTCTTTTACAAGTATTGTTCATGCCATGTTAATGAAGTAATGTGTTAGTGTTGCTCTCTTCATCCAAGCACTTTCTTTTTCACTCTACATCTACACACAAAGGAATGCTCAATATCTTATTCACTTTCTGCTCCAACTCAAGTTAAAAGGCTAATTCCATTACAGGATTTCTGTCGTAGCTGACTGGCTCTATGCTCCCTCATCTTGTTGGGTTGCTTTGAGTTAGCTAACAATGAATCGCTACAAGTAGAAGAAGGGTTTGATAATTCTATCTCTAATTGGATTTTATAGCTAAGGTTATTTTGGAGCTCTTCTACACTACCATATTTATTGTTTATGAGGGATGGATTACTTCTTGTGCTGGTTTGGCTATTAGGAATCTATGGTGAACAATAGTTACTTTTGATCCTCATTTGATTCTCTAAGAAAATGGTTTAATGGCTTGAACTATTGATTCATGGGTTAGTTTAAAGGAAGAGGCTAGAAATCAGAAAGAGATTCACTCAATAAACAAGGACTACCGTTTGTGAGAAGATCTCTTGATGGTAGCTCTAGCTGGCTCCTAGAACTAAGATTATTTTGGAGCTCTTCTGGGGCTCTTCTACACTACCATATTGCTAATTCTATATTATGTGGGATGGATTACTTCTTTGTTGGATTGGCTACTAGGATTTTATGGTGAATGATAGTTACTTTGAAGCCTCCTTTGATTGCCTTGATACTACTCTGAGAATGTGGTTTAATGGCTTGGACTACTAATTTATGGATCAATTTAAAGGAAGATTTTAGAAATAAAAAAGAGATTCACTCAGTAAACAAGGATTGCCCTTTATAAGAAGATCTCTTTGATGGTAGTCACATCACATCTATAAATAAAATGTCAATAAAACATTAGTTTTTGATAACTTATAAACATGTTCATTTTATAAACCCATTGATACTTGAATTGGAGGTACCTAATGCTAACTTGAACCCTTAGGTTACCTAATGATAACTTAAACCATTCCCTTCTAAAGGGGTGATAGCCTTTTGATGGGAGCACATAATTTAAAAATTCTTATACTTATATTTTAGGAAGTAGCTAATCTAATACTTTTTAGGTACGATTGGATCAATCGATAGGTTCTTTGACACTTTGAAACATACCCAAGTCTAACAAATATGTTGTTTTGTTTTATGGATGCATAAGAGAATTGTATCTTTGCTTAAAGAGGATTAGGTTTGATGTTGTCCAACCTTGAAGATGATGGCGTATTTCATTTATTACCATAATGTACAAAAATAATTCAAAGGTAGAAAAGATTTTATGCAAATCACCTTCCTAATGTATGAAGGCAAATGTCTTTTTTGAAAAAACAGGTGTTTTGTGTATAGGTTTTATCCTTCAAATAGCAACATACACATCCTAAACACAAGACCTTCCCAAAAAACTTGGTTTGGTGTATGCTAGCTTTGGATTACTTTAGTGTCTTTGATATTTGATAGGCCCACTATTGTAGATTCCTTTTCTTGTCGATAGGTGTTAGATGGCATGGGCACTGATCTTAGACAGGGGTTCCTACTCAGATGCTCATGTGTGGTACTTTGATAGTGGTGCTACGAAGCACATTAGCTCTCATCATGACTTGTTTACCTCTCTTGAGGATGTCCTGCACGGGAATACAGTCACTTGTGCAAACAATGCCTCTTATCCATCCGAGGGAGTTGGGAAAGATTGTGCTGACTGCTTTGTGAATGGCAGTTCTTTCACACTTGTCGATGCACTTTATGTACCTAGGATAAAAAAGAATCTATTGTCTATATTTTCACTTGCTAGACTTGGTCTTGTAGTCAAATTTGTGGATGATAAATGTACAATACATGATCTCAATTTTGGTGATGAAATTGTTGCATCTGGCATTTTTGGTCCTTGGACTTGGCTTGTTTCAGGAAATAGGAGCTACTAAATATACATGCTCCTATTTGATTTTGATTTGCTCCTATTTGATTTTGATCTAATATCAAAGTCTTTTGTTTGAGAGAAAGACTACTTCCATTTGATCTACTTGCATGAAAATCATCCACACTCTTAAAGCCTTAAAACTCCTATTGGAGTACGTTGTTTGCAAAAACATGTCATACTATTCAAGTATGAAGAATTGCTTTGATGGTTCTCACAAACTTGACTTATGTTATACTATCTTCTCTAATCTTAAGTATAACAATTGGCCCGGTCTAAGACCTGATTATGATACTCCCATTGACTTGGTGAGGCAGTAGGCCCGTACTCAATGGGCCTACTATCTTTACATTGAGTATGGTGCTTGGGAAAGGGTGATCACATACACATGCGCACATGCGCACGCGTGCACACACACACACACACACACACACACACACACACACACACACACACACACACACACACACACATGCACGCACGTGCATGCACACGTGCACACACACACACACACACACACACACACACACACATGCACGCACGTGCATGCACGCGTGCACACACACACACACACACACACATTGGTTTACTTTTGCTAATTTGTACTCTACGTGCTAAGGCAAGATGCTTCTCCCAACCTAGCTTGAGGTTTTCACCTTCTTATGATGAGGTGTCCCCATGGTAGTTTTTCCTTTCTTCAAAAATGTGAGATTTGGTGGAATCTCTTAACCTTGGAATTCTTTCTTTTGCAATCTACAACCCCCCTTGTTTTCTTTGTAGGACTATCCCCTTGATAACACTTATTATAGCTTGATGGGATGCTACCCTCAGTTGAGTGGTTGGACACCTTGCAGAATGAAATGGCATTCATTGCTTTTTTGGTCTCTTCACTCACTGCTCCTCCCTCATCGTAAGAATTTGACCATGCTTGTATACACCTGTTGGTCAACTCTCCATTGTGTGGTCGTATAATATTTTCTTTCCCTTCTCTCTATGGCCAGTCTGCACCACATTGTCAACATCTTGCGAGTGTACCTTGTTCATTCTTTGAGTTCTATTTGACCAATGAAAGATAAAGAGAGTGAGTGTAAGAGTTATTGATGTGCTCATGGTGCAATTTGTTACAATCTTGGAATTATTTGACTACTCCGTCTTGCTAGAAAATGTTTCTTCTTCACAGGTTGCCTATTAACAATCTGCTCTGCTTAGAAAATGTAATGGTTACTTTGCTTCAAAATTAGGTCATTACTGCAACGGAATGCTTTGCTAATATTAATAAGGCAATTTTGCACCTTTTTAACTAATTTTGAGCTCATGATGTTTGAGAAAGTATGAATGAACTGGGGTTTCTCACAAACTATGTGGTAAGAAGAATGGGCCTTTTTTATCTCACTATATTGGTTTGACACTTCTCAAAACAACTACAATACTTAGCCTACCTAGTTCTCATTTTGTTTGGTCTCCTAAAACTAAGTAAAATGACTCATTTATTATAAAATTCTCCTCTTGCATTTTTTAGGTGATATATGAATTAAAAAATAACACTTGAAGTGGAAGGATTTTTTATTTCCTAGAAGGGGGTGTTATCTAATTCTTTAGTCTCTGGCATTTTGGATTATAATTGGTACCTTTTGGTTTATATCTAGCAAAGTGAAATAGTAGACTCTTCATGTTTCATACTCTTTGGACTATGAGAGAGAGAGAGAGAGAGAGAGAGAGAGAGAGAGAGAGAGAGAGAGAGAGAGAGAGAGAGAGAGAGAGATCAAACAATGAATGTCCTTGGTGGAGTGATGCCTTCTTTGTATACTGTGATTTTTTCCCGTTCTCCCCGTGGAGACTATGAAGGGCATGTCCTCTTTAAAGTTTATTTCTAAAAAGATGATGCTTGAATGATATTGTTTCCTCATATCTTGGGCAATACTATGTTATACAACCATGATCATTAATGATGGAATGCCTTATCTAAAAGTTCATGATGATTTAAGAACTTGAGTTCACCTCTAGGAGTGATCTTAGGGCTCTTTGAGCTGTCTAAAATCGATGTTCAAATTGCTGGTCTTTGACCTTGTGTTATAATATCCACATGGTGTTGGTAATGTTTTGGACTCTATGGTCCTAGATTTTTTGGAAACCTATTGACCTCTTATAGGTATGACTATTTAGAATGCTTTGCCTAAAAGGTTGGTTATGATATGATACTTAGTTATGCTTTTTCTAGTCTTTGACAGCACCAATTTTTTACCAAATCGGGAATCCTTATACTATTTTGTTGAATTTGTTACGTAAAAATAATTATGCTTTGCACTAGCATGATCCCACTATAAAATATGCATTACATCTACATCATAGCTTGTTTACTAGTCTTTTTTCCTATTGGAGAATATTTTGGATTCTCTAGCTTAGTGGTTGTAATTGTCTCTGAGGTTTTGGTACAATAAGGAGAAAGCCTATTTTGGTCTTGATAACTTGCTCTTCCCTTCTTATGTTTTGATTTCTTGCCCCATTTTGGTTAGTGCCTACTATTTCTGCTTCTAAGCACCTTGGGTTAAATTTGAAAGCTGATGGTACTAATTCCCATAGAATCCTAGCGCATGGCACTGACATGACTTGCAAGTATTTGAAATGTGGTACTGTATGCTATAATGGGGTCATCCAAATTGCTTTCTTTTAAATCTTCATGAAACTCTGATACATGCTGAGAATTTGGATAAAAGTTGGTGACTCTAAAAATAATATGTTGGCATTTAGGATTAGATTGCTTTATCTCACTTTGGATGCTAAGCATATGATTTTGTTGGTTTACTTTGGAAATGCTAAGCAAAAGATTTTCTTGGTTTACTAAGTACTTGTATGTTTGACATGTGGATGCTTGAGAAAATATTAAAATACTTTCTATTGCTCTTGCTAATAATAGCTCATAGACTTTGTTATTAAGATGGAATTCTAGTATTGAATGTGACAAGATTGCTTAATTTGTGCATGCTTAAACAACTCTTTTACACCTAGCTTATTATCTCTTATCTACTCCGGGAAGCCCCATTTGGTTGGTTATTATGCCTTAGCCTTAGTTTCACCTCCTTGACTACGAAAATTATGGTTGGATTGCTGCTATTACTAGATTTGGAAACCTTATGAGGGTGCATATAACGGATTGCAGCTCCGCTTCTCTCTAAGGTTACCTGATATATGTGGAAGCTCATTGTTGGTTGATTCGTTGATTCTTATTAAATGGATCATTTGCTAGAGATCCTATTTCCTCTAGGAACAGGCTGTGTAGCCTTGCTAGGATCATAGTGGTAGAAATTAAATGGTGCTTTTCCTACCCCGCTAGTCCAGCCTCTGGAAGCCTAGGATCCTATTTTTATCTTTTTAAATCTTGATCTCAGTTTAGATTGTGGATCTATTTCTCTATAGGGTTCTAGAGTCAAATGGATATTTGGTTCTACTAATCGATATGTTGTAATACCGTTGGAATTTTTTCACAAATTTTGAAAAAAACACATCATTGAACAAATGGGTCTTTTGATAAGAAAAGGCATGGGCATAGACAAGAAAAATGGAAAGGCTTGGAAGGTGCTCTTTCTCTTGCTTTTGAAGTTGTTGGTAAATCTCTATTCCAAATTAGGGCATTAACTTGATATTTTGGCAACTGCTTGGAGTTTGCATGTCTTAAAATGGTGTGGATTTCCCTCACAGTTGACTGGGTTTGTGCTCCCTAATCTCGTTGGGCTACTCTGACCAAGCTCATATTGACTCACTATAATTTGAAGAAGGGTTTGACAATTCTGTCTCTAGCTAGCTCCTAGAACTAATATTATTTTGGAGCGCTTATGCACTACCATATTGGTATGTCCTGTATGTGGGATGGATAGCTTCTTGTGTCGGTTCGGCTACTAGGATTCTATAGTGAATGATAGTTACTTTGAAGCCTCCTTTGATTGCCTTGATACTACTATGAGAATGTGGTCTAATGGCTTGGACTATTGATTCATGGATTAGTTTAAAGAAAGATGTTAGAAATCGGAAAGAGATTCACTCAAAACCCAAGGATTGTTGTTTATAAGAAGATCACTTGATGGCAGTCACATCTCTAATTGGCTCCTAGAACTAAGATTACTTTGGAGCTCTTCTACACTACCATATTTCTAAGTCATTTTTATGTGGGATGGATTAATGGGGTGGATTACTTCTTGTGTTGGTTTGACTACCAGGATTCTATGGTGAATGATAGTTACTTTGAAGCCTCCTTTGGTACTACTTTGAAAATGTAGTTTAATGGCTTGCACTACTGATTCATGGGTTAGTTTAAAGGAAGACGTTAGAAATTGGAAAGATATTCACGTAGAAGACAAGGATTTTTGTGTATAAGAAGATCTCCTCGATGGTAGTTACGTTAGCCTTTTTATGGGAACACGTAATTAAAAAATTCTCTAACTTTTATTTTAGGAAAGTAGCTAATATTATATTTTTTACGTATGACATGGATCACAACTAATAGGTTCTTTGACACCTTCAAAACATACTCAAGGTCAAAGAACCTATCAGTTGTCTTATTTATATGAATGCAAGTAAGAGTTGTATCTCTGTCTAAAGAGGATTAGGTTTGTTGATGTTCGACTTTGAAGATGATGGCGTATTTCATTTATTGATTGGTCCTTTGTCTTGATAACTAGAATGATGCCTCATATTGACCATATTGTACACAAATAATTCAAAGATAGAAATCTTTTTGTGAAAATCACCTTCCTAATATTTGAAGCCACTTGTCTTTTGAACAATATATTCTTTTGTGTACAACTATTATTCTTGAAATAGCAACACACAAATCCTAAACACAAGGCCTTCCCAAAACACTAGGTTGGCCGAGATTCTTGCTTGGATTACGGTAGTGTCTCTAACATGCCCATTGTCATAAATTCCTCTTTTGGTCGATAGGTGTTAGGTGGCATGGACATTGATCTCAGACAGGGGTTCCTACTCATAGTAATTTTGGTCCTTGGACTTGGTTCGTTCAAGAAATAGTAGCTACAATTATATTTGCTCTTGTTAGATTTTGTATCTAATATAAAAGTCTTTTGTTTCAAGGAAAGACTACTTCCATTTGATCTACTTGCATGAAGTCATCCACACTCTTTTATATTAAATCTCAAAGCCTTAAAACTCCTACTAGAGTACACTGTTTGCACAAATATTGTTTGATATTGTTTAAGGATTTTTTTGACGGTTCTCACAAACTTGACCTATGCTATACTATTTTCTCTAATATTGAGTATACCAACTCGCCTGCTTTAAGACCCGATTATGATACTCTCATCAAATTGATGAGGTAGTAGGCCCATACTCAATGGGAATACTGTCTTTACATTGAGTATGGTGCTTGGGAAAGTGTGGGTGCATGCATGTGCATGCGAACGTGTGTGCACACACACACACAAACATAACATTGGTTTACTTTTTCTAATTTATACTCCACTTGCTAGCTAAGGAAGGACACTTTTCCCAAACCTAGCTTGAGGTTTTTACCTTCTTATGATGAGGTGTCCATGTGGTATTCCTTTCTTCAAAAATATGGGATTTGGTGGAATCTCTTATTTCTAATGGAGCGGTCTTATCTTGGGCATGAACCTTGCCTTGCAATTCATTTCTTTTGCTATCCATCCCCTTTTATTGTCTTGTGAGATTGTCCCCTTGATAATACTTATATTAGCTTGATGGACCTTCAATTGAGTGGTTGGACACCTTGCACATTTTGGGCATCTAAATTTTTCTAGTTTGCTACATTTGCAAATATTTGACACGGTCCCTTCTTTGCCGCCTCTTAAATCGCCCTCTAAGCATGTTGGTCAGTGATGTATTTTGGTTAAGATGTAGCATTCAAAGCTTCCAAAGGTTGGTTCAGTAAGGGATGCATGCAGGTTACAACTTGTGCATAGTGATGTTTGTAGGCCTATGAAAACTTCATCCTTGGGTAATTACCTATACTTCGTGACTTTCACTGATTATTACTCCAGGCATGCATGGGTGTATCCGCTTAAAGCTAAGTCCGAAGTGTTCATGTGTTTCAAGAAATTTTTGGTTATGGTTGAAAATGTCTCTAAATGTACTATGGGGATCCACTGTTTAGAATGAGGAGGGGAGTATATATCTCATGCATTTAATGCATTTTTGGCTAGTCATGTGATAAAACAACAATGTACGGTGCCTGCCCGATTCTCATTTGTTTTGGTTTTGGCAAATGAAAACTGACTAGATGATTCTTTGAATTTGCTTGGCTCCTAAAACTGAGTAAGATGACTCATTCAGTATAAAATGAGGAAGATGACTCGTTCTATATAAAATGCTCCTCTGGAAGTTGTTCTTTGGTTTGATATATGAATTAAATAATACACCCTTGAAGTGGAAGGCTTTTTGATTTCTTACAAGAGGGATGATATTTGATTCTTTGAACTATGGCATTTTGGATAATAACTAGTACCTTTTGATTTATATCTAGCAAGTGATGCAGTAGCCTCATTTTGTTTGATGCTCTTTGGACTATGTGTGTGTGTGTGTGTGTGTGTGTGTGTGTGTGTGTGTGTGTGAGAGAGAGAGAGAGAGAGAGAGAGAGAGAGAGAGAGAGAGAGAGAGCAACGCGTGGCCTTGCTAGTATGCTAGGATCTATTGATCTTTTATGCTTCTCGGATTGTGGGCCTTCTAGTGATACCATCTTTGGATACTGTCATTTTTTAATCGCTTCTCCCCATGAAGATTGTGAAGTACATGTCTTATTTATAGGTTTTTTTTTGAAAAAACTGATGCTTGAATGATATTATTTCCTCGTATCTTGGGCAATACTATAATATATGGCTATGAGCACTAAAGATGGAATGCCTTATCTTAAAGGTCATAATGATTTAAGAACTTGAGTTTATCTCTAGGAGTGGTCCTGGCTCTTTGATTTTTCTAAATTTTAATGTTTATGTTCATACATGGTCTCTGACCTTGTGTTATGATCTTTACATGGTGTTGGCAATGTTTTAAACTCTATGGTGCTGGTTGTTTCAAACCCTATTGACCTCTTATAGCTATGACTAAAAGTTTGGTTATGATAACTAGCTGATTGGTTATGATACTTAGGTTCTTTTTCTAGTCTTTTATAGCACCTAGCTTGGTATCTCTCATCTACTCTAGGGAGCCCCATTTGATTGGCTATTATGCATTGTCCTTAGCTTCACTTGCTTGACTAAGAAAATTATGGTAGGATTGCTGCTTTAACTAGACTTGGAATTCTTATGAGGATGCCTACAATGGTTGGCTGCTCTGACCAATTCTTCTCTCTAAGGTTACCTCTTGAAGCTCATTATTGGCTAATTTGTTGATTTGTATTAACTAGCTCATTTCTAAGAGATCCTACTACCTCTAGGGCTGGACTATGTAGCCTTCCCAAGACTTATAGTGGTTGGAACTAGCGATCATTTGAATTATGCTTTTCCTACCCTGTTACTCTATCCTCTAGAAACTTGGCATCTTATTAGTGAGAACAACTTTTGATGATAGCGGTATTGTTAGATTCAACAATCACATTTTTGTTGCCCAAAAATTCTTGGAAGATCTTAATAAGTGAGGCCCATGAATTGATGGGTAGAATAACATAGTCTACGAACATACCCAATTTCTCTAAAATGTCTATTTGAGGGCTCCAAAAAGCTAGCTATGGCGTCTTAATCCCCTATGTAGTTGAAAAAAAAGGAAACAAGGATTGCACACCCAAAAATTGAGAAGGCAAGTTTCAACACCAAAATGTTGTGTCACTTAACCATTCAGTCTTGATTCTCACTCTCCTCTCCAGGCAAATGACATCTTCTAAAGGAGCTCATGTAGCTTAATTAAACAACAAAGTAGCGATAGTAGCACCACTTCTTGGAGGATAGAGACACCTTCTTGAACCTAAGCTAGCCTTACCCTATCTCAAACCCACGCATCAACACTAACCTTGAATAATGCACAACTAAAAGGAGGGCGAACTATAAATAAGTACGATCAAATCCAACTTAGACAAGATGAAATTACCACACATTTTCATTATGCATGCATTTAGAACAAAATGAAAGAGACGCAAATACAATATGATATAACTTAATCCCATTACCTCAAGAGCTCCTTACTTGGAATGAATACACTACCGAATAACGCACAACTAAAAGGAGGGTGAACAATATATAAGTACGACCAAATCCAATTTAGACAAGATGAAATTACCACAATTTCATTATGCATGCATTAAGAACAAAATGAAAGATACACAAACACAATGTAATATAACTTGATCCCATCACCTCAAGAGCTCCTTACTTGGAATGAATACACTATTGAACAAGGAAAAAAACCCCTACCTTTTTGCTTACCCTTGCATGTGGTTATTGAGGCTCTAATTATCTCTTTCATTTCTCCAGTTTACATCCTGAGGGATTCACTCTATATAAAAAAGGGAATGCCACTACAAGAGGACAATTTGGGAAAACCCCCTATTACATTTTGTATGAGGTAAATATAACTCCCCTTTTCACGCTTATAAAGCTTTCTAATTTTAAAAATATCATACTCTTGACTTATAATATAAGAGTTAGACTCCAGTGACCTTATATAACAAGATGAATCAAAGAGACATTCCTTCTACAATATTCACAAAGGCATGGTTTCCAAGAAGAACAAAACAGCTATTTGAAAAACCATGTACTTGAGAAGATCTCCTTTTTGGAAAACAACCTAAACCAGATACAAAGTGGCACTAGTACCTTTTGTATCTACACAATTACTATCTCACAAGCTGGAGGTTAGGGATGTTTCTCACTTGGGTGACCATTTTTATGAGACACACTAGTTCCCTTTCTTTGCAACACTCCCCCCTTTCTGGGTGAAAGCATGTTAACGTGTCACTTTTTCATGTCCTAGACAATTCTAGCTAGCACAATTTTGACATATGCTAACTAGTACAATAACATGAGCTACATCTCCAAGATCTATGACATATGATATATCAGTAGAAAGCTCTTGAAACAAGGAATCCAAATGCACAACCTTCGAAAAATTTTGACATTATTTGTAAAAAATTTACCGCATGCCCAACTTTTCTAAGATGTGCTAACATGCTTTCACCCTTCTAAGTTTACTCACCTCCCTTCTATTTTTAAGTTTGGTGGGATAATTGGGATCCTACCCCTAACTTGTACGCTTATTTTACCTTTTAAAAAACTCCTCTCTTCTGCACTAACGTGGTACGATAAGTTTTCCATGTTGATCCATTAGGGTTTACATACATCACGTGGTTTATTGGACTATACCTTCACTTCCCTAAGAGATGGTTTTTTTACAATAATGGTCGGCTTGTTAGCACACTAAGGAGATCCACAAATATATCGCATGTAACAACCTTTAGTTTTAATTTTTGATATGGGGTTGAAAACAAAGGTGATACATGATAAGTAACTTGGAAAACCTAAATTTTGGGACCATAGATGCAATGTGTTGTAGAAGTAAACTGCCAATAAAGAGCTCAACATTAGGTTTTTTCATAATCAATTTGACTATAGAGGATACTTAACCAAGTAATCTATACAATTTTATCTTATCTTGCTGCTTCGCATGAGTTTTTCCTCCCCTAGACTTATGATGCTTATTACACTATAAGCTATTAGTTTATAAACTTGTTTATGAGGTTTTTTGCATTATGTAGTGGATGGGTGGACTACGTACAAGATGATAAACTAATTTCTCTTTCTCTTTCTCATTTAAATTATACACCATAACAACTGCTTCAGGAAAGTATATCTCATCCCCTTGACTTGTGAGGGTTTTACATCGTTTACTCGATGGGAGGACCGCAAAAGAGTCTATAAATTAAGTTTATACTGGTTTTTGATCTTATATGTTCATCATGTGGAATGCAAACTCGTCAATAAACTAATTCATGAAGGTTTTCCCCCTATGTGATGGCCGGGTGGATCGCATACCAGATGATAAAGTGGTGTTTCTTGAAGCTCTTACTCAAACTTTGCATACCTAAGTGTAAGTGGGTCCTTATTCCCTAGACTTACAAAAAATTGATTTGTGTAAGATGGGGATTCTCAATAGCGGACCATATTGTAATCCTCTAACTAATTAGATTTACAGATTGCAGTACAGTCACTGCTTCAAAATTTACTTTGGTTTGACATATGTTTTTTAGGTAAACCTTACTAAGAGGTTGTCTCAATTCGGGAAGAGTAAGGTTGGCATGGACTCAAGATTGAACTGTCCTCAAGGTCGATGAAATATTGAGGGTTCAAGTTTAAAACTTAGTTTTTAAAAGAGAATATATACGTCCTTTTTTATAATTTGCAATTATAGAGAAAATATTTCTCTTATGGCCCTTACTAACTTAGGCCATAGTTGATACAAAAGTGATAAGCATTTAGGTATGTACAGACAAAAGAACTCTTTCAATTGTACAACTAGTCTTTTTAGCTTCAGCATGACATGGATAACAATTGGTGTGGTCTTTTCACACCATAAAAGAAAGGAGATGAATCATTGAACCAAAACATCAATAATTGAAAATAAAGAGAGATTCATTGTCAAAATGGCTCAACTTTGTTAGATATTGTAAAGAATTAAGGGGGTGCTCCCATCTAGATTTCATAGTGGGCGTCTCAACAAACATTTCAAGAGTTTCGAGGTTCAAGGTTTCACCCCTGCCGAAACACATTTCATGGTGACCATGATTATATCTATAACACTCTTTGGTCAACAAATAAGTCATATTGTATGCAGAGGCTATGACATCAGATCATAGTCCACCAATATCACAATCAGATGCAACTCGAAACGGATTGCAACAATTTTCCCACAAGCAATTTTCTCCGGCACATCTAACATTGAGGCAAGCTTTCATAAGATTTGCACGACATCTCCAAAACTTTGCATAATAAGTGTGAAGGAAAATTGAAGCTGAAAGTAGGTCACAAGCCATGATCATATCCTAATTGCATCATACTCTCTTGCAAATTGTTGAGCATTAACTGATTTCTTGAGTCAAGCGGTCCGGATATGTACAATAACAGGGTAAAGCTTAACATGGGAATCATAGAACAAGAAAAGGATGTCATATTAAGGCTTTTAATGAAGGGACCCATCAACTAACCAAAATAAGGCGCACAAATTTCTCCATTCTCATCAAAGGCATATTTTAGCATGCCAAAAAGTAAACTTTTGATAGAATTGGCATAGATGATGTGCAAAAACACATGGGGTAAAGATATAAGGTACTGCTTCTATATTGCAACAGTTGAAGATGGTCTGGAGACGAGAGAAGCAATGATCAGACTCATTTCAAGACTTCTGCAGACTACTTTGAGATTTATTAGGTGAACAACTGATGGGGTATGTATCCATGGTTTGCAACGAATTTACTTCGGTGTGATTTACATTTAAATATTTGCAGTGGTTCATAATGAAATTTCTACGATTTCTGCTCTATGAAACAATCAAATCCCTTGTATTTCACAAGAATCAGATATGGCCTTTTGAAGCTTCACATTGTTCACACACATCCCAAACCTTCGAACCATTTCTTACCCACATCCCAGAAACATGAATCGTAATTATTATATTCCACTCAAGTGCAACATTCTGGTCATTTTTACGCTCCTTGACCCCAATGAAAATGATAGCACAAGAAAAGCAAAGAAAGGTTGCCTTCCTCTTGCTGCTGACAGAAAGTTCAAGGGGCATCAGAACTTTTCTGTTAGTCAACTTCTTTTTGTACATCAGCAAAAGCACAGAATTCTATCCCTTAAATATACAATAATGAACTGTATGGATAATTTACAGCTTTGATGCTAATGAAAATGCAGACACCATATTACTCCGGGAATGGTGCATTATCTTGGTGGTGGAAAAGAAAAATGGTTGCGAGCATGACGTCACTTTCTGATAGACAAAGGTGCTTCAAGCCTTGATTATCCATGTATTCCATGAAGGATAAATGCAATGCCTGCTCTATTGAAGTGTACGCGCATTTCTTTCTACTGGTTGCTGTACCTCCTTCTACACAAGGTATGGCCAGACCTTGTATTCAAACTTCTGGCTTGTGGACCTTTTACCTTGAATAGCAGCTAAAAGCCTAGAATTGCAAAGATTGCAATGCAACTTTAGCTGCAAGGGATGATCTGTTTTGTTCGGCATGTTTGGTAACCTTCTCTAAGCGCTGCATTGTGTTAGTAGCTTCCATCGACCAAATACGCTCCTGTAAAAGCGTATGCAGCTCCGTTGCACCAGCACCTAATCAATAATATCACAAAAAAAAGCAAAATTATGCCTTGACAGCTTCTGCTTTCAACTTTGACAGCATCTCTTCCTTTGCAATGGGCAAGTCTTTAGAAAAAAAAAAAAAACCACGTACTTGTTACTGGTTGTAATGGAGCAAAGGAAAAACTTTCTGCTTTAGAAGGAATAAAGTCTCGTGCACTTTCATGAACTGTCCCTTTCTCTGCCCATTGCAACGCATTCTCAAGAGGTGTTTGAAGCAACTCATCTTTTGAAGTCTTGCACAATCATCACCGATAACTATAAGTCTCTCTCTCTCTCTCTCTCTCTCTCTCTCTCTCTCTCTCTCTCTCTCTCTCTCTCTCTCTCTCTCTCGTCGGGTAGATATTTAAGGTCTCTTGGGATAATTTCCTACGACGTTAAAATTCTCTTCTTCTTCTTCGTCTTCTCTCCCCATTGTCCCCTACTCTCTTTGGTATGTATATAGATGAGGTTTCTGATTATATTGACAGAGAGGGTGACAAAGGTGCCCAGCTGGCAGGGACATGGATTCCATTGTTGTTATATGCTGATGATATTGTGTTGATCTCTCACTCACCAGGGGGTATGCAGTGACATTTGGATGCATTAAATAGCTTTGCGGAGGATAGTGGTGTTTAACACCACACTGCAGTGGATTAAGAGATCAGCACCTACATTCAATTATGGTTAGGAGACTATGGATAACACAGATGCATACACTTATCTTGGGGTGGTCTTCACTGGGCCAAGGTTTTCTTTGAAGAGAGCAGCACAGACTAGACTGACTAGAGCGTATGCGGCAAACGATTGGAGAGGATGTGTTCGCAGGTTCAGTTCCATGAACCCGAACGAAGCTCTGGTTCTTTGATACCTTGATAGCTTCAACTATGCTCTATAGGTTTCAGGTTTGGGGACCCTAGGCCCCCCTATGGAGATAGAGGCGTTTACTAGATCAGTCTCCTTTATGCACAGCTTATGGGATACTACCAGAGACAGATATGCCAGATTGGCCCTTGAGTCCTCTAGACAATTAGCTTTGTGGGGGGACACATTGTGTTGGTATGGCTTCAGCATGGACAGCTTGCCTCCCCTCCACACTCCCATGATGCACCATCGCTGTCTCTTACATGGGTGGAGATTACTAGACTCATTCGCCAGGACCTAACCTAGTTGGACACTAGGAGGACATGGATAGAGCCGACAAAGGAGTTGGGACCGAGGATGTCTTTTTATAGAGAGCATCTTCTCCAACTCACAAGGGATGGGTTTGTGATTTGACCCAGCTATATGGATACACATCTATCTCATGGGTTACGGTGTGCCATTGGTAAGGTATGGACATCTTCACACCAGCTTGAGATTGAGACAGGTAGATTCAGAGGGATACCAACAACTAACAGGATATGCCGCCTATGCCATACAGAGCCAGAGATGGAGATGCATTATATATGTCAGTGAACAATGTATTACAAGATACAAGATACAAGATACAAGATACAGGATCGCTTCCACTGTCTATTCAAAGAAGGCTTCAGACCCTCTTTCAGAGTCATGAGCTATGGGGACTAGAGATGTCTTGGACTGTATCTACTTGAGTTACACAGACATAGAGATAGTTTATTGCGGAGATCTGGAGAGAGACAATCCTAGAGACGGATTACTACTTTCTTCACACTAGACACTGGACAGATAGAGGAGCAGCCACCACTACAAAGCTCAGCTCATACTCACACCCGCGGTACTCTCATTGACCGACCATTGGAGCTAAGGAGATTGAGACGCCCACGATTGAGGAGAGGAGTTTCGCAGCATTGACGGAGACTACAACAGAGGATTCGAGCCATACTATCTCGACATCCAGAGTATAGATGAGGATGGATTCATCACCCTCGTGTATTGGGCACCCACTGTATCAGTGATCACACATACCCCACACAATTCCAACTATTAGCACTTCTAGATTCATTTTAGTATCTCCTATTTTGTACCTAGACATAGTGTCAGATTCAACAGTTTGTAACGGATTGGTCTCATAGGTCATTTTGGCCTTTTGAAGATGTTAATATATCATTATATTTCTTCGCTCTCTCTCTCTCTCTCTCTCTCTCTCTCTCTCTCTCTCAGTTGATCATCATAGCAAAGCTGGTACTACTGATGGATGGAGATGTATGGAGAAGCCCTTGGTGTCTATGATTTCTCGGCCAAGGCCTCAGTACTCAGTACCACATGACATTGTTAGGGTGGAGCTCGTTGCTCCTCCATTGGTAGTGGAGGCACTCACTCGATCAATTTCATTTATGCATAGCACTTGGGCTCTCCCTTGAGACAGATATGCTTGATTAGCACTAGAGTCTTCGCGACAGAGATAGATCATGTTGGTATGCAGAGATGGCATCTTGGTTTCACTTACATGGCTTTAGTATGGATCGGCTACCCCCATTTCAGTACTCTCTGGATGCACCCTCCATCTCCCTCGCTAGAGCAGAGATTACCAGGCTCATCAGACAGGACTTGATTTAGTTGCATACGAAGAGGACATGGATACGACCTACACATGAGCTAGGTACGAAGATGACTTTCTATAGAGAGCATCTTCTCCAACTCACGGAGGATGGTTTTGTGATCAGACTAGGATACATGGATACTCATCTATCCCACGGGATACGATGTGCTATTGGTCAGGTCCTCACATCCTCACATCAGCTAGAGATCGAGACAGGTAGATTTAGAGGAGTACCCGCTAAGTCCAGGATTTGTCAGGCGTGCCAGATAGAGCCAGAGACAGAGCTACATTACATATGTCACTGCCCAGTATACTATGAGATACGAGGCCGCTTTCACTGTCTATTCAGAGAGGGTTTTGTGCCACTTTCTAGAGTCATGAGATACTAGGATCAGAGATGCCTTGGATTATACTTACTGGAGATTCGCAAACACAGAGAGGACCTCTTGAAGAAGGAGACAATGAGAGAGATCCAGCGACAACGGAAGATTACAGATTTCTTTCAGTCCAGATAGAGGAGTTCGAGCAGCCCCCACAGCATAACAACACCAGAGGCACCAGAGGCATACTGCTTGATCGGGCGATAGTGTTGGGGTGGTCCCATCGCCCACTGATGAGGGGGCCCTCTCGACATCGACACAGATTGCGACAAAGAATCCATACAATACTGGTGTGATATAGGAGCCGTCCCGACAGAGTGCCTACCTTGGAGGACATTGAATCTCTATAGCCTTTTGGATACTGATGTATATGTATATGATGCCTCGACTATCAGAGAGATCCATTGTATCAGCTCACCCTTTGTATTCCCTTTGTATCAGCTTTCACCCACCCTACCCACTATTTTCTTTTCAGTTCTTTGTACTTTTTGTACCCAGACCTGGTATTAGATTCACCACATGTGACCTTTTGGTCTCATAGGTCATTTTGGCCTTTTGAATACGTTAATATTACATTTTCAATTTCTTTTTCATTCATTCTCTCTCTCTCTCTCTCTCTCTCTCTCTCTCTCTCTCACACACACACACACACACACACACATAACAGGTCTTCAGTTCAACTCCTCGTCGGCTAGATCTTTAAGGTCTCTTGGGACAGTTTCCTATTTCATCCGGGTAGCCTTGGCACCAGACCCGCCCATGTACCACATCTTACATCCCCCCATTAGTACAGGATGGAGCTAGATAGCTTGATGCATTCTCATGATTGTACTACCTTGAGCATATAGACATGCATATACCCCTAGAGATAGAGCTCCATCCCTCCTCAGATACTCCACTACCTACATTCAATTCAGTTTTGTATCAGTTTTGTTTCATTTGTCTTTCCGATAGACGGATGACATACACACCATGTACATTCGATTTGTCTCATAGGCCGATTTCGGCCTGACATAGACGTTAAAAATCTTTCTTTCTTTCTTTCTTTCTTTCTCTCTCTCTCTCTCACACACACACACACACACACACACACATAACAGGTCTTCAGTTCAACTCCTCGTCAGCTAGATCTTTAAGGTCTCTTGGGATAGTTTCCTACGACGTTAAAACTCTCTTCTTCTTCTTCTTCCTCTCTCTCTCTCTCTCTCAAATAAAAATCTCTATGGCACAGTCATCCAGATATATATAAAATATATGCCAACCACCAGTGGTCTGATTTTAAAATCCATAGAAAATACAAGCAAATATCAAGACTATTTCTTGGTTCTCAATCTGTTGGATCTCCTAACGGATACATTTTTAGCTAATCCAAGCTAATCCAAGATGGAAAATTCTCCTCATGCTATGCCATAAGCACAAGAAGAAGAAGCAAGAGGAGAGGAGGAGGAGGAATCTCATTTGTATCTGTACTACATGTAGGTACAACATCCCCAGGAGCCACATCAGGCTCCAGAGAAGCAAGTGGTATGGCTGCTGAAGGAGAAGGTTCTAGAGGTGGATCTTGTGGAATAGGATCCTTTGCGTCTGTAAACCTGTAACACCTAAGGATCCTCGTACAACATCCCCAGGAGCCATATCAGGCTCCGGAGAAGCAAGTTGCTGAAGGAGAAGGTGCATTAAAGAGAGAATCAAATTTTTGGGTCAAGGGATACTAAAACCAGAGACCAATCCCAAATTGGGGATTTCAGAGAAATTCTGGCAATACCGTTCCAAGAGAACACCTCTGCTAAGCTTGAAAGAGCAGCTGGAGCAAGGAGTTTCAAAATCAGAATAAAGTGAAGTGCCCCATGGATCGCAATCCATGAGTACCGACATTTGACTCTGAAATTTGTACCACACCTTCCAGAGCATTGGTAATGCAAATCTGAAAGCACATTCGACTCGGAATTGATGTGAGTCAAAATCAAGCCTAGACAAAAGCTGCAGCTCTCTAGAAAAACACAAAACCACATTCGGATCTGCATCTGGTGCGAGTTTTCGCGGATCTGAGGCGAGTTTTGCAAGTACAGAAAGGTTGTCTACAGGCTGCAGTACGTTTCAGATTTGGAGCGATCATTTAGGTCCCATTGGCTGGTTGTTCATCGGTGATGGTTTGGATCTTCTATAAGTGCCATGTAGGAGCAATATACAACTGAGAAGGGAGCAAGATGATGAAGATACCAATCCTACTGACTTTTCCAGCTGGTCCTCAATAGGATGGTACCAACTACAGTACTTGGAGGATGACGATGTTGGCGGAGTTTGATTTGTATGAGCTCGAGTTCTTTGTGACGGAAAAGGTTGGAAGGTCTTCTTCAGTGGAAAAAGGCGCACCTGGGGAGCGTGGGGAGCATGTCAATGCTCGAGTGTGGTCCTTTATCATCTTAAATTGTATGAGCTCGAGTTCTTTGTGACGGAAAAGGTTGGAAGGTCTTCTTCAGTGGAAGAAGGCACACCTGGGGAGCGTGTCAATGCTCGAGTGTGGTCCTTTATCATCTTAAATTGTATCCTGCAGATCTTGGAACAGAAAAAGGCAATGACAAGTGCCAAGTAGATTTGGGATCATTTACTCCTACAAAGCATGTTTCTTTGCTAGTATAGTTGATCAACTTGGATGTAGCCCGTACTTCTTCCAAGACGGCCCATATTAACAAGATGCAAGCATTGCGATAGTAGGTACTTCAGATGGAAAAGAACATAGCTTCGGAGGACGGCCCATATCAACAAGATGCAAGCAATACAAGAGATCGTCACGAATGAGTGACTCGGACAATGCATACTGACTAATCATGCGAACAAAAAATACTTCCTGAATGGGTTCTTTGGACCTCTACTCGAGAGCCAAGATCAGTCCTGCATGACTTATCGTATCTGCAATGAGGTTAGCTTTACTAGAAACACAATCATCCAAACCACCAGATTGCTCACAAGACTAGAACCATCTAGCTTGATGGTCACCCAAGGTGTACTCGGTACAGACTAGAGCAACTTGAAGGCTTGATGATCCTTATGAACAAACACAATTTTATCATGCAAAAAATGTGTGTCGTGCTTCGGAGAAGGAATGACAAAAAGAGATTCCTTTTCATACAATGATTGATTCTTTTCTAAATTGTGGGACTGTGTACTGAGAGAGACTAAAAGACTACTTGTTCTATCCTCTTTCAAAACATGAGAGTGAGAGATTGAAGGCAAAGATGGAATGTTCTTGTCACAGCGAAGAAACACGAGAGGCACTCCTTCAATTGTGAGAGAGAGAGAGAGTGTTTTCTTTCCAATCAGTTTGTGGATTATAACCTTTAAACCACTCGATGTCAAAAATCAAATCACATCCTTTGAGAGGAAAAACCACAAACTTACGACGAAAATCGACATTTTGAACTAACATTGTCACATCAAGACATTCATGCATGAAAGAAGAGTACATGCCAAGAGCAAAACCAGAGATCACAATGGGATCTATTGGCAGAGCTTCTAAACGTGCGCTCTTTACGAGAGTCTCACTAACCACATCATGCATACTACCCAAATCAAACAAGATCACGATGCGTTGACTATTCACATGACCATAACACTGCTTGAGAGACTCATCTGCATGATCATGAGAAACTTGGGACACATTAGTGTTCTCACTGAGTGCATTAACAGATGATGTGGATTCTGTGGGTTCATTTGTGGGTCTCGCTTAATGTGACCTTTAGTGTGACATTCAAAGCATCTTCCATCTCTTGCATATTCGGCTCGTTCTTCAAGAGTTAACCTACCTCCTAAAATTCCTTGAGCAAATTTTTGATCTGGCGGCAACTTAGGGGTGTCCTGAGTTTTAGCCTTTTCTTTATTATCATTGTGAGAGTTCTATACTCTAGGTGTAGACGAAGATTGAGAAGAAGAATTACCGTTATGCTTACCATTGGTCTTACCATTCTTACCATTCGGTTGGTCTTGATGGATACTTGACTTGTTCTCCTTCGGCTTACCTTTGTTGTGCTTCATTTCTTGCGCTAGCGTGATTCTAACGTTGTCATTGTAGTCCGTAGAGTTGAAGACTTGTACATTGAACTTGATATAGTCGTCTAACCCGAAAAGGAAAGCCTCTTTGCGTTCGTCATCCAACTTGCGCAATTGAACGTATATCTGCAAAATACAATTAGAAAAAGACATAACACAAGTGCCATCTTGCTTAAGACCACACCAATCTTCTTTTAACACATCTAGGTATTGCCGTGGCATGAAACGAGCTTTGGGCTTGTCTTGGAAGTCGCCCCAACTGAGAGAGAGGGGTACGTCATCCGCGGCATTCTCAAGGTGCTAAGCCAACTGTGACTCCTGCCAAGCTTGATACCAATTAATGGCATCACCCGCTAGATACATGGCAGCAGTCAAAACTTTATTGTTGCTTGTTTTTTTGTTAGTAGCAAGTAAGCATTAAATTGATGCAACCAAGAATGAATCGCGGAAGCATCCATCTTACCATCACACTTACTGAACGTCAACTTCTCAGTGACTGGATTGAGGGAGTCGTCGCCTCTACTTGTGCTACGTGATGACTCGTCGGCCTTGTTGAGTGGCTCGCTCTTCATGGAGAGTACCTGTAGGACCAACTCCTGCATGCGTTGGTCCCTCTGCGCCTCTCATTCTAACTCTATTGCCGCTCGCTTTTCTTTGGCCACTATGCGTTGAGCCTTGCGTGCTTGCTCACGCTCGAGCTCCATAGCTACCCTTCTTTCTTCGGCAGCTATGCATTGAGCTTCACGTGCTTGCTCAAGCTCGAGCTCCATGGCTGCCCTTCGTTCTTCACGATCTCTATCCATGGCGGCACATTGAGCCTCTTGTTGTAGCATCATCTCCATCATCGATTTGACCAAAGTCTCCATAGGGTTTGTTGCAATCTGTGGCGTAGATGGGGATGGGGGACGATCAGGAAACAATCCTCCTGGTGTAGGGACTTCTGTTTCTCCAGTTCCACTCTCATCACCTTCACGCAAAGTATCCATTCCTCTTCGGGTGATGACCATGCACTGAGTTCTTGGATACTTGGAGTTCTTGGGTTCTTGAGGTTCTTGAGTTCTTGAGGTACTTGAGGTTCTTGGCTTTGCAATTTGCGTTTAAAAAGGCTTTTCTCTTGCCCAAGCTCAACTCTTCCTGCGAGTGCACCCCTTGACAGCCTTGTGCTCACACCAAGGTTGCTTTTTCCCACCTCACGTCGATTGGCCTGCCGCTAAGTGCAAGGTCCGCTCTCACTGAGTGGAAAAGAGGAACAAGGGGAGACTGGACAAGCCCTTCTTTTCTAGGTTACCTGCCACTCTTCAAAAACACAGATTAGAGATCAACACGTCCAAGTGGTCTGAGGTTACGTGCGATCACAACAAGCAAAAAGAAATCTTTGGTTCTTTGTGTTTCTTTTCCTTGAGTGATGATACCAAACACTGCCAAAGAGCTCCGATACCAATGTAATGTGCAGTGGAAGAGAATGATGGTGTAAGCTCAGGATGAGTGATTAGTGAGTACTCAAGGTTCCTTTTACTTAGAGGAAAGGAGAGCTTTCCTTACTTAGAGAGAGAATGTGTAATGACCAACACAAAGAGAGAGTGGAAAGTTGTGAGTGAATAGTACTGAGAGTGCTAGACAGAGAGAGAGAAGAGACGGCACCATATGCCCCCCTCTCTATTGCTAGAGAGATATTTGCTTTAGATTGCACAAGTCTGGTACAATGGTTCTAAATGTTGTGGTACTTGACGACGATGATAACGACGACGACGACGAGGTCGAGGCTAAGGGCCGAAACTGCTGAAATATGAAAATGCTAGGGATGCTGATGAGATCAGAGTCATGCAGCGAAGCTAATGGGCTGATCTGACGCTGATGATGTCGATGAAGGCTGAAAACTGAAAAATGCTGGCTGAAAACTGAAAACACTGATTCTGTCGCGATGAGGAAGCTGACCGCGAGGAGACGAGGCTGATTTGATAAGGTACTGCGGCAATACGCTGATGGTGAACAAAAACGGTGCTGGCTGAGAACGCTGACGTCCAAAAACGCTGGTGGTCCTACTGAGAAAATGCTAGAAGAAGCTGGTCATGCAGGTACTGCTGGGGTTCTTGCTCCTTTGAGCCTTCTGTCTTCAACTAGCGTCCAAAGGATTTCTTTTATAGGTCCTTTATCCATTTGCCCTACCTACATTCCAACAAGGGTAAATGAAAAGTCGCTTATTAATAAAATGCCTGCTGCGAGGTGGTTCACGCACAGTTTGGGAAAATCAGTTCCAGCGATGAAAATGCTTATGCTAGGTACTGGGTACTGATGCTAGTGATCGCGGGTTGTGCAATCAGAGGGTATGCGGCTACTTCAAGTGTCTAGACATGCACGTCCTCCATACAGGCTCACAAAGGTGCCAGAATACTTCCTAGGCTACCTAAACCCTAGAAGCAGGTACAACTTGTCCACATGCACATAGGGTTAGATGTGCACGTGACAGTTCTTTTTGGCCTTAAGGAGGACAATTTGAGATCACCATTGCCAAGGGCTGCCCACCAAGAGGGGAAGCCTGTGCGCACTTGTATGGGGTTCCCGTGAGAGAGGCGGTTTCTGTGTCATGTTGAATCAGGTCTCTTGTTGAATGAGGTTGCTGCTGTTTTGTGCCACCCAACTGCATCTTCCGCTGCCCTCTAATGGTCCTCACTAAGGTGAAGGCTTTTTTTTTTTTTTGGGGGGGGGGGGGGGGGGGTGGGGGGGTTTTCAATCTCAAATTTGCCAAGTAGACCACATTAAGCTTGTGAATTTGTTTCTAGAACAGTAAATAAACTTTATCTACCAATCTGCAAGTTAGGAGGAGTTGTGTGAAATTACCCTAAGCTTGATTTGGAGTCTTTGTACATCAGCTAAGATCATTTTCAGGCCTTTCACCGCATTATCTACGTCTTCTGTGTCCAGAGAGGCTGCATCATGAAATGGCACCAGGCTGCCTCTCAAAAAGGGCTCCAACTGCCATAACCTCAACATGCTTCTAAGCATTACTAAAAACCAGCAAGTAAGAAAATCGGAAGTAAAGGTATGCTTACACCATTACCTGGGTGAGCTTGACTAAATTAATTCGTCCAACTCCTCTTATGGTTACAAGTGCCCCAACCTCCATGCGCCTCACCTACAAAGAATGTACATGCATGATTAAGCAACTAGCACCCACGCACTCATATTGCTGTAAACAAAACAAATGTGTGACTTACGAGATTATCTCCTGGAAAACTCTTCACATTAGAACCAGTGAAAATGTGAAAGCTTTACGTGTTTTCTAACTGAAGCTACAGATCTGACACGAAGTTATAAAAGATGAAAAGAATATTGTTTTGAGTCACTCTGTCTCAAAATCATCAGCCTGTTCCAAACTTTTGAAAACAAACTATGCACTCAAGACCTCCACACCAAGACAGGAAAACAGTCAGCAGACTTGCAACAAGGGTCGCCTGCACAAAGCAGCCAAGGCTTTGAGAAAATGGAAAAGGGATATGCGACCAGAGCTGCCGCAGATCCACCAAAAAACAGCAACCAACAGGGTCTAAGCTGCACAATGAGTCTGCTTCTCATGCAAAGTCACATCAAATGCAAAATGCTATATATATACCTTCATAAGTTCAAAATGCTGATGAAGAGGGAAGAGAACCTCCAACTGGCTATGAAAAAAGCAGCCACACGTGAAAAGATCCAGGCCGCTAAGAAATATCCTGGAATCTGCCACATCATGGCAAGAAGAAGAGGAAATTGATTGATCAAGCCTCCTTGCTTGACCTTTGATAGTGCTTAGTAGAAGTGTGGAGAGAGGGAGACAATGAACCAAAGAGAGTAAGTGACAGTGGGACATGGAACCCAAAATCACAACAATAATTTGAATACAGTAATGAGAGAGCTAGCACTAAGTAGGCAGCTTTGTACGTGCTTCCGCTAACTTCGGGGAAGGATGGTCAATTGACACATGCCTCTATACAAGCACTGAAGGGACGCTATAAAGACACCAACACCCCGTGAAATGACCTTTCTCCAAAATCCATGCAAGATCCTCATCGTCGAGGACATTTAGGAAAAAGCTCAGAGGCGGAGTTGTTAGGAGCTTCCAATTCCTGTCCGGTGGTGGCTCCAGTATCTCTCGGAGCAGATTAGGGAGTGAGGGTTGTTTTGTGGCTTTGCCCGGCCATACCTAAGGCTCATCTGTGCATTCCACGGGTTGCCCACCCGGTAGGCTAGCATGAGGCATGAGTGAGGGTTGTTTTGTGGCTTTGCCCGGCCATACCTACGGTAAACGTACTTTCTCGGCCGTGCATTCCACAGTGTTGCCCACCCGGTAGGCTAGCATGAGGCACGACCCCTGTTCTTAGGGTTTTCCAAGGTCAGAGTCTCCAGTGTTCTGTATTTTCCCTATTAAATGTGGGCAGTATGTCACGTATAAGTGACTTTACACATTTATTAGGGCCCTCGCATATATTTCTGGGTCACGGGTTTTTTATCTCGATAGGGCATATTTATGACCTATCTACCTACCTACATATGTAGACACCCCCCCATTGTATGTTGCATATCAATGATTAGCAGAGTAGTCTGCGTTTGGGTCTCAGTGCACTCTCTCTCTCTATAGCGTTTTCTCTTGCTCCAACGTTTCTCCCCTCTAGCGTTTTTGACCACTGATCCCATCTTCTCTCTCTAGCGCTTCTCTCTCTTCGCCCCCCCCCCCCCTCGCTACAATTTTTGTTGCAGATTAACTACCCGTGCCCATGCGGTGGGCAAGACGTTTTCGAGGAGATCTGTCACGATAGATGCGAGATCCATTGGCTGCCCGGTCTCGAGAGGAGGTTTGCTCGTGGTTGAAAAACAATATCATCACCTGATTCACCCTTTTCCGCTACACCTTTGACATGGTATTAGAGCCATGACATGCTCTCGAATCCGATTGGTGATCTTTGCAAGTTTTTGGTGCTCAAATTCCGTGACGAAAAGAGACGGTTTGCTATTTTTCACTCATGTGGGGCTGATTTAAGCTGTAGTGGGCTGATTTGAAGGTTTCTCTTCATCCATTCTAAACCTAGCCTTGTCACATGCCCAAGTTCTCCCTTACAATGGAGAGGGGTGATGATTCTAATGTTAAACTTGTTCCATGATGAAGACGTACAACGAGAGGAAGTTCATGATGGAGCCTTTGTCATGGAGTGGGGAGATTGGTCCCGGTTCTACTCCAACGTAGGTAATCAACCGATCAAGATACCTACCCTTCCTACCTTTCCCTCAGATCAGCAATTGAATAGCGACAACTATGCCATTTGGAAAGTGACCACGACAGCGGTCTTCAACTCTTATGAGCTTGGAGGTTTTGTCACAAGTAACTTTCAAAAGCCAAAGGATCCTGCACGAGCGAAGTTAAGAGAGCATGTCAATGCTTGAATCTGATCGTTTATCATCCTCGATAGTACACCATCGGTCATTAGTCACATTAGATCGATAAAGGATGCAAAGCAGACTTGGGATTGGCTTTCATCTTTATATGATCGAGTTTCTCCAATGAAGTGGATTGCTTTGGAGGTGCACTTGAGGACCTTGGATGTCAAGCAGTCATCCATGAGGGATCACATCAACAAGAGGTAGGAACTCCAACCAAAGATACTTCATATGGAAAAGCTGATCAGTTCATCCTCTTTAGTGCACCATCGATCATTAGTCCCATTAGATTGATAAAGGACGCCAAGCAGACTTGGGATCGGCTTTCATCTTTATATGATCAGGTTTCTCCAATGAAGTGGATTGCTTTGGAGGTGCACTTGAGGACCTTTGATTCCAAGTAGTCATCCATGAGGGATCACATCAATAGGAGGTAGGAACTCCAACCATAGATACATCATACTTCATATGGAAAAGATGATCAGTTCAAAGGACATGGCCATCCAACTTTTTGCCCAATTACCTCCTAGGTATTCCAATTTCTATTCTTCTTTTATTACAAATGGTAGGCTGAATGCTATTTCTTGGGACGAGATTGTTCCAATGGTGTTGGACCAAGAGGAGTGGTTCAATGTGGGAAAGTAGTCATGCTCCAAAGCCTTGGCCGGTTCTTCCAACAACAACAACAAGAAGCCTAAGGGTAAGAAGAAAAGCAACAACAATCCAAAGAAGAGCGATAATGAAAAGGATGCTTTGAAGAAAAATCAGCATTGCAATCATTGTGGAAAAAAGGGCCATCATTGGCAGAAGTATCCAAAGTGAGTTGGAGATGCTTCAACTTCTATGAGGGCGGTACAATCACCAGCCTTTCTTAATTTAAAGATTCTACCCTCTGGGACATTGGAGGTTCAGACTTCTTTTGCGGTTTAAGATGGTCGTGATTTAATCCTTGATAATGGTGCTTCACGGACTCACGACACATGACACCTTCAAAGGATCTTTTGTCCAACATACGGTGGCACTGTGGTACTATTTTCAGGCAAGTCCAACAAGTTACCAAAGTGGCTATTGGAGACTTCGCGAGATAAGCTACTTCAAATTTTCCACCAGATTGGCGTGATGCCTAAACGACGCAACGTTCTCAACGACTTCGGATTGCTAAGACAAATGGAACTTTAATACACGTTAACTATGCTTCGATGTCTACAATGATGGACAGACACCCTCTGATAGTTGAGGAGGCACTTTCACAACCAAAGTGGAAGTTCGCCATGCACAAAGAGCTTAACTCCATCAAGAAGAACAACACTCGGGAGTTGGTTCCATGGCTTGCCAAGCAGAAGGAGATTGGTGTCAAATGGATCTACAAGACCAAGTACAAATCTGATGGTTCTTTGGATAAGCACAAGGCACAACTCGTTGCCAAGGGCTTCTCTCAAAGACGTGGTTTGGACTACGACGAGACCTTTGCATTGTCTGCCAGGATGGCGACCATATGGACAATTTTTGCCATTGCTGTCTTTTTTCGGGTGGCCTATTGATCAAATGCCTATCATCTCAACGTTTCTCAATGGCGACTTGAAACAACAGGAGTATGTGGAGCAACCTCCATGGTTCTTGGATCCAGATTTCAGTGACATGGTCTCCAAGTTGTGGCTCGCTATGGCCTGAAACGAGCCTCTAGAGCGTGGTACCAGAATATAGACTCGTTCTTCCTCCGGCACTTCTTTCATCGTTCTTCTACAAACCTACATTTGTATATTACAATGAGGAAGGATTGGTGACTATTATTATCCTCTATGTGGACGATCTTGTGATTACACATAGCCATCTTGAGCATATCCGTCCTACCATGGAGACCTTGGCTAAGGAGATTGAGATGACAGATCTCGGCTTGCTTCATTACTTTCTTGGATTAGAGATATGGCAGACAAAGGGGGGACATCTTTCTCTCTCAACAGCGCTATGTCCGAGAGTTGTTGGCAGCATTTGGTATGACTCAATGTAAACCTATCTCATCTCCTATGGACCCCAACCAGAAGTTGTCACAGTATGACCCCTCAGATGTAGCAGATCTGCTACAAGTTATCGGAAGCTAGTCGATTCTCACATTTCGTTTACTCGGCGCTAGGTTTGATGTCAATTTCTTGGTGGGACTTCTCAGCTCTTTCATGCATAGACCCGCCAAGTCACATATGAATCACGCTCTTCCGACTTTGTAGTATTTAAGGAAGTCAAAGTCGTAAGGCATTTTTGATGCGGCTGGAGGTAAGGACTCCAAGATCATCCTTCGAGGATGGAGTGATTTAGATTGGGATGGAGATCCAGATGGACAACGGTTGACTACAGGTTACACCTTTTCTTTTGGCTCAGGAGAAATTTCATTAAGCAGTAAGAAACAACTTATAGTTGCCTTATCATCCACGGAGGCGGAGTATAGGGCTGTTCGCAATGCTACATGTGAGTTGGTGTGGTTACAGAGGATACTTTTGGAGATTGGCTTGCCACAGGAGACGACCACGATCTACACTCACAACCAGAGTTGTATAGCCATTGCGAGGAACTCTCCTTTTCATGCCTGGACCAAGTATATAGAGATGCAATACCATTATGTTTGTGAGAACACCAATGATGGCTCTGTTCGACTTAAGTATGTTCCGACGTCCAACATTCTTGCTAATTATCTTCACCAAACCTCTACCACAGGCGACATTATCCACTCATTCCGGCTCCCTTGGATTGGTTCCATGTCCAAGAGCTGAGAGGGGGTGTTCAGCCGGTGGTGGTGAAGTATATCCCAGGAGAAGATTAGGGAGTGAGGGCTGTTTTGAGGCTTTGCCTGGTCGTACCTGAAGTAGATGTACTTTCTCGGTGGTGCATTTCACGATATTGACCACCAGGTAGGCTGGCATGAGGCAAGACCCCTATTCCTAGGGTTTCCCGAGGTCAACATCTCTCTTGTTCTGCATTTTCCCTATTAAATGTCACTTATAAGAGACTTTACACATTTATTAGGGCCTTGGCATATATTTCTAGGTCGTGGGGTTTTTATCTGGGTTCTGATTTGCCTATATATCCCCCATTGTATTTTGCATATCAATGATTAGCAGAGCGCCTTGTTGGCCAACAATCCCATCCTCTCTCTAGCGCTTCACTCTCTCTGGTTTCCTCCCTTCTCCTGCAGATTTTATTGCAAATCAGCTACTCATGGCCATACGGTGTGTGATACACAATAGGACGTTTTCGAAGAGAGATGTTGCGTTAGAATTGATGTCCATTGGCTGCCCGGTCCCAAGAGGAGGTTTGCTCGCGGTTGTGCAGACGAGATCACCCGATTCCCCCTTTTCCGCTGCACCTTTGACATGAGTATCTAGAGCTAAGTGGGACAATCCACGAGTCAAGGCAAAGAACAAGGGACTTTTGCAGTAGGCATGTCAAAGGAGGGAGGGAGGAGTCTTGGTGCGTCATTCAGAGCATCAAGGGTTTATGATTAGTGACCTCCCTTCTCTCCAACGCTTTTGACGCCATGGGGTGTAGGTCATTGTTAGTCAGAACCCTCTTTTCATAATGGTTTGTAAGAATGTGGTGGGTGTTATTCCAATCACACAAGCATGAGAGTAGGATAGGACCAAGTAACGGTCCCCTATTTCCAAGGGTCCTAGGGGATGACGATGGCTGCTTTGGCAAACGTGATGCTCAAGTGAAGAACTCCACGGTCTTTGACTTCTTAGCCCGTCAAGTTTAGCTATGGTATGATCTTATATGGATCTAGTGTGCCATGGGACTCGAGTGTGTGCTAGTTGGTTACAAAGGAATTAGCTCTCCTCTAGGTTTTCTGTTACAGGCTTGGACACTCCAAGCGAGAAATCAATAGCAACACACGAACAGAAACTACAAATAACTTAACTGAACTTCAATAGACACAGAGAGAGAGAGAGAGAGAGAGAGAGAGTCCACATCTAATCTGTCACAAGACGGGCACCACGTGCCAATAGAAAAGAACGAACTGAACAGACTCTTAGCACTTCAATAACAACTGAACTAAAAGAGAGAGAGCACACGCGACACGGAGTGGCGGAATTCCACCCCAGAGAGTATTGGCCCCAAACCTTGGCGCACCTTTCGGTATTTCTTTATCTTGCATCAACACAGGACAAGCTGGTACTCCACACTCTGCACCTTCTCCCAGAAGAGTGCCAGAGAATGAGCCCTAGCCTCATATTTAAAGGCCCTTGGCCATTCAAAACAGTAAGCTTCAAACTCAAAAGCAACTAGCCCAAAAACTAGCGCTGAAAATCAGCCAGCGCAAATCACGGAAATCCGTACAGATTGTCAATGTGAAACGTGGAAATCCCTACAGGTTGTCAATGTGAAAAGTGAAAATCCGTATAGGCTGCTGCACAAGTCTTTGTGTGTGTGTGTGTGGGTCATGCTTTATTTTATTCTCGTGTCACTTGGGCCCCATCGGACGGGGTCCCATAAGTTGGTAGGAACTTCTTCTTCTTCCTCGTCTGCTTCTTAGGGTTTAGGCCCTTCAGCCGGGATCTGCAAGTTGGCTTAGGTCTTCAGTGGCTTGTCAGCAGTTTATGGCATCCCCCCTTCTTGAAAGAAAGTAATCGTCCGCGATTACAGCATAGCTGCAAAACAACTCGAGTTAGCTCAAAAAAAGAAAATCCGAGGGACAATCAGTTTGCTTTTTTGTTAAGGACTTTGCTTCTCCTTTCGGCTCTTTTGATCAAGGAATTGGCTTCTCCTTTCGTCCAGATCGGAACTCTTGATATTCCAGCGTAGTAAAATTAGCCATCACACCCAGACCGCACTGATCTTCCACGGGTGTCTTGATGCACTAAAATTACATACCCAGGCAATCTCATCCAATTAGGAATATTCATTGGTTGGCACATCACAATGCAACATAAATGCTCACATATGCATGTTACAAGACATAGAAACATAAAGTCGCGGATGAACACTCCTCCCGCATAGCCTAACAAGGTCCGGGCCGGGATCAACGACTCCCTTATCACTCCTCCCGCATAACCTAAAAAGGTCCAGGCCGGGAGATATAGAGGCCTTTTACAACCACACGCCCCCCAGACCGCAGTCTGCATCGTTTGGAGGTGCTGAGAGTAACCACTGCTCAGACTTCTTAATACTCCTAAACTATAACCATCCAGGTCTGGGCCGAGAATAACAACAACAATATTTTTCAAGCATATAACCAAACGCTCCCCAAACATCCCGTCTGCGTCGTTCGGAGGTTTTCTAGCATACAACGAAACGCTCCCCACACGTCCTGTCTGCGTCGTTCCGAGGTTCAAACAATACCAAAACAACATTTCTCACTACTCAACCCGAGAGGAAAATCACCAATCATTGAAACCAGTTTTAAAACCAGAGTCAAACATTTCAAATCGGCACCAAGACAAGTTCAAAACAGATACCGTCCATTTCAAACAAATTTCAAATAAATTTTCAAAAAATACTTTCTCAAACAGTGTTCAAAAGTATCTAGCTATAAAAACAACTAGAGAGTTCATTCAAGGTCTTGTTGGGACAACCGAACTTTGAGGATGACTGGCTTGTCCTTCTGCATCACGATGGTGGTTCGGTTCCGAACCTGGAGAGTTGCATCATTCTTGTCATGCCAAGACATGCCCAAGAGAACCCCGCAATTGCCCAACTTCATAATATGGAAATCAGCTTTTCCAAGATAATCTTGAATAGTCACTAGAAGAGCACCGATGAGCGGTACCACTTTCTGAGTTTGCCCCGTGGCTAGCTCAGGTTCAATTTCTCCACCCTCTGCATCATAATCAAAGTGCATCTGCTTCAAGAACTCTGGATGGATGAAGTTCACTGTTGCTCCGGGGTCAAAGAAAATAAGGGCTTTGAAGCCATTGACTTTGCCATATGCTTGGCACAATTCATTTGTACTCTCAAGGCGTATGCCATAGATATCAAGGACTAGTCCAATAGCGCGTCTAGCTCTCTTAGCTGGAGGTGGTGCTGGGGTTCTGTCAACCGTTGGTGCGGGCGTCGGTTCCGCTAGTCTATCAGTGCGATGGGGACAACTAGAATGGTTATGCCCTGTTTGAAAGCATCCAAAGCATCGGCCTTCTTGTAGTAAGGCGTCTCTTTGTTGAGGCGTCAAACAAGGTCTTTGCATTTGATTTTCACGAGAGACTCGAGAATTTGTTTGTTGTTGCCGAGAGTTGTGGTTAGTGGCTGGAGGTTCTTCTGTGGTAAACTCTAGCTTTCCCTTCATTAGTTTGTAGCCGACCGCGGCATGGTCCATAAGCTCTTGCATGGTGGAGACTTGCTTGGAGAGACAATATCCTACAATGGTGATGGTAGTCCAATGTGTGTATCGCTCGCATTGGGCCTCCAAGGGAATGATCCTAAAGAAGGACACCGGAAGGTACACGTCGAGAAACCTTTGGTTATAGTCGTCCATGGTTTCGCTTGCAAGCATTTTCAAGTTGCCCCACTCTGACAAAATCCGGACTTCAAACATAGAGGTCATGGAACTGCGTGCAAAAACTGTCTTGAAAGCTTGCAGGTCCTTAGAGCATGCGGTTGTATCGCGATTGAACTCCACCATTGCATAGCATTATCTTTAAGAAATCCCGTTGCTCGAGAAATCTTGGATTGTTCTGTATAGTTCTCCAAAGCATAGATGTTGTCGAGTTGTCGTAGGAACTGCAATGCTTTCTTCCGATCTTTCACCCTGGAAAAAGTGAAAAATTTGACTGTCATGCCGCCATCCTTGAAATCTTTGGGCTGGTTAGGCGCATATCCCGGGTATAGATAATAAGGGTATCCATATGGGCTCCAACCATTGTCAAATGGCTACACCATATTCCTGAAGACTCCCCCGATCGGAACAGACGGTTGAGAAGGTTGCCGATTGGAAGGTCTCATACTTTCTAGTGTTGGAGGGGGAGGTACCACCTGGGGCATCAGAGGGGGTAACATGTAGTTCAAAAATTGTTGAAAACTTTGCAGCTTCGAAAGATTCTGCTGTGGATGCCGAGGAAGAATGTCGTGAAGCTCATCGAGAAACTGCAAATATTCTGTTGAATCCATGAACGCCATGTCTTGGGTTCTTTATGGCTTATGCCATGTAAGACAGAGCCGTGAAGACGGGAGGGCGCCCGATGCGCGATGAAGTAAGGGTGGGAGTGGCTAATAAGTCCGGTATCGAGACCCGAAGATAAAGATACTCCAAATCAAATTCCAGTAGCCTCTAGTCTGCTATGTCTACTCTTTTGTAGGACCGGTATGCTTCCAGAAAAGCACACGCCTGATGCTCTGATACCACTGTCACAAGACGGGCATCACGTGCCAATATAAAGAACAGACTCAACAGACTTTTAGCACTTCAATAACAACTAAGCTGAAAGAGAGAGAGCACACGCTTCACAGAGTGGCGGAATTCCACCCAAGAGAGTGTTGGCTCCAAACCTTGGCGCCCCTTTCGGTATTTCTTTATATTGCATCAACACAGTACAAGCCGGTACTCCACGCTCTACTCCTTCTCCCAGAAGAGTGCCAGAGAATGAGCCCTAGCCTCATATTACGAGGCCCTTGGCCATTAAAAGCAATTACAGTGAAAAGCTTCAAACTCAAAGGCAACTGGCCCAACAGCTAGCACTGAAAATCAGCCGGCGCAAAGCACGGAAATCAGTACATGTTGTCAACGTGAAATGCGGAAATTCGTACAGGCTGCCACGTCAGCAGTCGTCACAAAATCCGGGTTGTCCGTATAGCTGCCACGTCGTCAGTTTCTGCGCAAGTCTTTGTGTGTGTGTGTGTGGGTCCTGCTTTATTTTATTATCTTGTGTCACTTGGCCCATCGGACGGGTCCCCATAACTTGGTAGGAACTTCTTCTTCTTCGTCTGCTTCTTAGGGTTTAGGCCCCTCGACCGAGATCTGCAAGTTGGCTTAGGTCTTTAGTGGCTTGACACGTCAACAATTTGTGATAGAATCGCGGAGTTCTGTCTCCAGATGCACTAACCCCAAAGACTAAACCAAAATCTGGAGCCCAACACCTATCTCCTGCCGCATACTCGCTCGATGTTTACAAAAATTGAATAAGCAAGAAGATTCCAATCGTCCTATTAAACCAAACGCGCCCCTCGTCGCCTATCTTGAGCACGCACCCAATCCGCATCCGCTTCCTACCTTTGCCCTTCCTCCCCTCGCCGCCAAGCTCGACAAGCTTGCTGACTTGCTTTTAGCCTGGTGCCCCACTCAAGGCACTGCAAAACTATTGAGAGAGAGAGAGAGAGAGAGAGAGAGCTCATGCCTCCCAATTGAGGGAAGACACAGAGCCTTGTGAAAAACACACACAGAGACACACACACACACACACACACACACACACACACAGAGAGTACCAGTTCTCATGCAGCATGAGAGTTCTCTCGTTTTGTAGTTTCAATCAAATATAAGTGTGCCACAGAGAAGAGAGAGAAGCTGTGTAGATTCTCCTCTCATTTCTTTTTCAAAATGTGTAGAGCATACTCCTGCAGCGTCATTAGTTTCCATGATTTACGAGCCAACTTGCCACGTTAGCATGTCAATGCATTTTGTAAAAATCTGGGCCAGTTTTTATGCTTTGTCCATTTTAGAGTTTAGGCCCCTCGGCCGATGCTCTTCAAGTTGGCACGCATTACGATTTTGAAACCCTAACCCCTAGGCCCCTCGGCCATACCTTCTCTATTTTTTCTCGATTAGAGTTTAAAAACTCTAACCCCTTGTCCTCTCGGCGAGTCCCTTAAGTTGGGCATGCCACATCACAAACTTGTAACATACCCCCATCTTGAAAGAATTGTAATCGCTCTCGATTATGCTTGCAAAACAGACAAAGGCCAAAAACTTTCTTCAGTAGATACTCACTCTATGTACCCATGCACTAGATTGCACGTGAAACCGGCCCGTGGGGCGGTAGGCTTTGGCTTTCACCCGAAATTCTTTACTTTAGACACACACAGGAGAACATGCAAAGGAAACCTGCAATCGGAATTAACACTTGAATTCACACACGGCTCGGAAGCTAGAATGCCCCGGGCAGACGCCGACAACCTGTAGGCCCCAAAATTGGCGCCCCTTTCGGTATTTCTTTATTCTTTGCGGGTAAATTACAAAGTAAAGTCCTCGGAATCCTTTACTTGTATCCCGCTAAATACTACCTGATTTGGCCAAATTTCGGAAGCATAAAAGCCCCAAAACTTACGCGAAACCAATTCCCCTGCTAGAACTCACTTCCACTGGCGTATACACTCTGATTCCTGCCCAAAAACAGTAAATTCAGCACGCTGTATTTACTGGTTTTTGCTCTGTTTTCAGCCCCAAACAGTCCCCTAGCTGTCCTCTGCCAGTGGAGCACGATTCTGGCGTCTGTATGGCTGAAAAACAGTCAATTTTTGCGCATACACAGCGCTGAATTTGCACCTGTATGGTGAGGTTATGACCCTCACTGGTGCCTGCTTTGGAGTAGCAGCTAGCTACCCCTGTTCCTGCTCAAGGAGGCTCTTGCCTCAGCACAAAAGCATGAAACCACATAGCTGTACATCAGTCAAATGAAGAGCCCTCTTGTGGGGCATCACATAACTGCACGTAGGGAAGAGAGAGAGCAGTGTGTAGCTTGCAGGGCATCACTCCTAGCACCACACTGTACATGGGAGGGAAAGAAAGCACTCCATAGCTCTTAACCTGTGACAAAAACCAAAATGAGGCTCTTCTCAGCTTAAAATTCAGCGCCAACTTTTCTGTGAGAGGCAAGTTCATGAAAATCTGCCACTTGGCGCATTGACAAGCATTTTCCCGTTTTGGGTTTGCCGCTTAAAAATCTCCCGACCGGTTGCCCAGTTGACTTCGCGGCAGAGTTGTAAAATGTTCCCCTAGTCATACCGGGGGTAATGACGCGAACACATTTCACGGCCCAAAATAGCAGTTCCCTAAATTTTAGGAAATGATTCCGTTGGGCTCCCACTGGTCATATGACCATCTATCCTCATTGGGACCGCATCTAAAAGTGCAATGTGGCCCAACTGTTGGATACTTTCGGTTGGTAGTCCCACCTTGACTTTGTGCCTTTATTGAGTTCACTTCCTAAGTGCGACGGGGGGACCTACACAATCTTGCTCTGAGCCTAGACATCCTCTTACTATACGAATTCCAGTGCCGACCACTTTCCGTCTGCGGGTGAAACTACCGTTCACATTGGCCATACAATGTCCAACCGTTTGCTACTTAAAAAAGAGGGTCTCAAAAATAAAACAAAAATCATTGGAAAGAAATCAACAACTAAGGTTAGCAGTTGCCACGTCCTCGTGACATAGTTAACAGTTGCCACGTCCTCGTGACATACCCCCCTCTTGAAATCGCAAACGTCCTCGATTGCATACCATAAATACACACCACTAATGATCTTGTGCTATTAACACTCTTGTATCATCGCATGTATCCGCAAGAAAGGTCGTAACACATAGATACAAATGACTTAATGAGACCTTCATACTTTTGTCATTTCCATCTATTACAGTGAATTCATATGTACATTTGATGTACTAGCTCTATCATTACCCCTCCTTTGCACACGTTGGGTTGAGGCATAAGTAGGTTGTAACCCAAAGGCTTCAAGGTAAAGCTGCAATACATTTGGTGACTCTGACAGTTCATGCTCTTCCATCCACTTTGCATCCATAGACGGATAGTTCTTGAACTTCACCAAATAGCGTCTTGCAACCTGTCCTTTCACTTTTCTGTCCTTATGTGCCAAAACTTGCTCAGGTACCAGGATCTCATCAAGTTCCTCAACTTCTGGCTGATCCTCATCTGGCATATCTTCTGGCACATCACCCACGAGGGTCTTAGAAGACTCAAGTGAAACGCATTATGAATCTTCCACGCATCAAGCAATTTCAGCCTGTAAGCCACATCGCTAATCTTGTCAAGTACTTGAAAAGGCCCATAGTAACGCATGCTGAGCTTAGGAAACAACCGTTCCTTGCCCTTCGTCTTCTTTAACCTTGCCTTTTCGAACCTTAACAATACCCAATCACCAGGTGATAACAGCAATTCACAACAGTGACGATCATCAGCTTTTTTCTGTTTTGCCTGAGTCTTCTCCAAGGCAACTTTAATTTTCTTGTACATTTCATCCATGTTCACAACATATCGATCTGCCTCAAAGATCTTGTCCTTTGTATGCAAAATGGGAGAAACCTTTTTGCCGCCTTCAACAATCTCAAAAGATGCTTTGCCAATAGACGAATGCACCATATTATTGTACGCATATTCAAGCATAGGCAAATACTGTTCCCACTTGCCTTTATTATCTGACACATAGCATTTCAGCAGATCTAATATAGTAGAATTAGCCTCTTCTGACTGCCCATCAGTTTGTGGATGAAACGAAGACGAGAACTTGAGCGTAGTGCCCATGTTCTCAAACAATCCTCTCCAGAACAAACTGGTCATGCGAGGATCACGATCAAAGATAATCGATTGTGGCATACCATGGTACTTAAACACATTGTATATAAACAAGCGTGCCATCTGATCAGATCTTATCTTCTTCCTGACGGGGATAAAATGGGCCTGCTTGCTGAACCTACAGATAATGGTCCAAATACCATCATTCCCTGTTGGCGTTCTTGGAAGATCAAAGATAAAGTCAATAGCAATGCTTTCCCATGGCTTATCCGGAATCGGCAATGGTTGTAACAACCCTGGTGCCTTTTGCCTGTCAAATTTGACCTTTTGGCAAATCACGCATGCTCGCACAAAGGCATCCACATCTCTCCTCAAGGTAGACCAATAAAAGAATGTCTCTACCGCTTCAACTGTCGCATCAATACCACGATGCCCTGCATACGGTGGGACATGACTCTCTTCCATGACCTTATGTCGCAGTGGCCTTGTGACACAAAGTCTGCCATGCATCATCATAAAACCATCTCTGCGGAGGTAGTGCTCATGATGTTCCCCTCTTGCAACTGTTCAAAGATCCTTGAAAACTCTTCATCAGTAGCATACTGTTCCTTCATGTCATCTAACTCATGGTGATACCATCTCTGTGGAGGTAGTGCTCATGATGTTGCCCCTCTTGCAACTGTTCAAAGATCCTTGAAAACTCTTCATCAGTAGCATACTGTTCCTTCATGTCATCTAACTCATGGTGATAAGGAATTGACACAGCTGAAATTTGTGGCTTTCTTGATAATGCATCAGCCACATCATTCTTCTTGCCTTCCACATGCATAATCTGGAAGTGGAACATGGAAAGAATGTTTGCCCATCGCATATGCTTTTCGGATAACTTCAACTGTGTCAAGAAGTATCGCAAGGTCTGATGATCTGTTTGGACAACAAAATCAGCACCTAAGAGGTAGTGCTTCCAGCTAGAAAGCGCATGAATCATGGCCAAGAGCTCTTTCTCATAAACTTACATAGTCCTCTCTGGCCCTTGCAAAATTCAGCTTTCATAAGCTACTACCCGTCCATCTTGCATTAGCACTGCTCCGATGCTACTCCCACACGCGTCACACTGGACCACAAATGACTTCCTGAGATCTGGCAAAACAATTACGGGATCTGAAGTCAACTTTTCCCTTAAGAGGCTAAAAGTTGAAATCTCTTTTTGGGCCCATATGAAAGTGACTTCTTTATTTTGTAAAGCGTGAAGAGGCGATGCTATCTCTGCAAAATTTCTGATAAACCTTCTATAGTAGGAACACAATCCCAAGAAGCTTCTGACATCGTGCACAATTTTCAAGTCTAGCCATGTCTTAATAGCTTCGACCTTTGCGGGATCCATTCTGACACCATCCTTTGAGACTATGTGGCCAAGAAAGTGGATCTCTTCCAAGAAGAATTCACTTTTCTTAGGATTGACAAGTAGCCTGTGATTGCGCAGCTCTTCGAACACAATGGTCAAGTGACGCCTATGCTCCTCTTCATTCTTCGAATACACTATCATGTCATCGAAGAACGTCCCAACAAACTGTTGATGCGAGCGAAAAATGCGGTCCATCATTCTGTTGAACGTGGCAGGAGCATTTGTTAGCCCAAACGGCATCACTAGAAACTCATAAAGACCAAATGTCGTTCTAAACGCAGTCTTGTGCACATCCTCTGGCCTTATACGGATCTTATGGTACCCACTCTTAAGGTCTATCCTGCTGAAAATTGCAGCACCCTCTAAATGATCGAGAATATCATCAATTTAAGGAATGGGAAACCTATTCTTGATGGTATTCTTATTCAACGCACGGTAATCAATACACATGCGCCATGAGCTATCCTTCTTCTGCACTAGGAGCACTCGGGAGCAAAAGGGTGAAGAACTAGGCTGAATCAGCCCCTTCTCTAATAGCTCCTCAACCTGGCCCATAATCTCTTTCTGTTGCGCTACACTAACCCTGTAGGGAGGTCTATTTGGTGGGCTATACCCTAGCACCAAATCTATCCGATGGTCCTCAGGTCTCTCAGGCGGCAATTGCGACGGTAATGAATCAGAAAAACAATCACTAAACTTTTGCAAAAATGTTGACCTTTCTTTATCTAACACAAATAAATTTGACTGATCACTATCTAAGACATCACGTGCAAAAATCAAGTACACAGAAAGATGATTCCTTATTACAGAAGTGATAGCAGAAGCAGATACAATAGGGACTAACTCTCCTTTAAGCTTTACATCCAAGATGTGAGTTTTGCCCCTATGCTGTACAGTGATCTTTTTGTTGTAGGCATCCGAGACTCCATGCACTCGGAACATCCACGGGATCCCCAACAAGGCATCACATCCTTCCAGCGGCATGATGTAGAACTCTTCTGTGTCCATATACGACTGAATATGCAAACGCAGCTTTCCAATGATGGGAGTAACACACTTTGAGTGGCCAGGACATGCCAACCCTGCTTGTACTGTGTACCCCATCTCTTCAGCTCTGATGCCCAGCTTCATAGCTAACTCTAGTGAGATAAAGTTGGCTTTGGCACCTGGATCAAAGAAGATGAGTGTTGTCTGATCCCTAACTTTACCCCATGTCCTGCATAACTCACTGGCATCTGTACTGGGCCTGTCACCCACCATGTCTGGCACCAAACCTGCCGTGGGTTTAGGCTTCTTGCCTTTTTGGTCTTCTTTATCATCTGAGTCAGCTGGTCTTTTCCTTTGTGGACAATTGGTAGCAAAGTGACCAGGCTGCTCGCATATAAAGCATTTGTTTTCAGCCATTAGGACCTTCTTTTCCTCGAGCGACTTGCGCACAAAAGGCTTCCTTTTCTGTTTCTTTGCCTGCGCTCCGGAAGTCCCAACTGAATCCTTGTCTTTGGTGGCCTTTTATGACCCCTGTGACGCATCAGGAGCCGTTTTCACAAAGGGCTTCTTCGCGGAATCTTTCTTTTGCTGCCCTCCTTTCTCATTGCTCGGAAACCCACTGTCCTCTCCTTTCAACAAGGCAAGACCAGTGTTCGCAACTCCCATAAGCTGAGTGAGGGTAGCCACTCTGTTCTTAGTACAGTAATCGTGAAGCCCTTTAGGTAGCCCACAACAATACTTCTCTATCTGCTCTATCAATGGTACAAATCTGTAGGAGGTCACTGAGAGTAATGCTTTACAAAACCTCCGATTGTACTCCAACAAGCTCTTGCATGTAGCCGAAGTAAGCTGGTCATGACGTCGGCTTCAAATTCATTTGACAACCAAACAGATGCAAACATTTGCTTGAAGTAAACCCAAGTGGCGGGTGGCTGTCCTTGCATTAACAATGTCGTCCACCAAGTACGCGCATTGTCCTTTAAGAAAGTGGCAGCTTTCCTGACTTTCGAGGCCTCTGTAAATTTCCCTCCTACATAAGCTGTATCCAACTGCTGGAGGAAGGTAAGAGCCTTTGCTTTATCTTCAAAGCCACTGAAAGTACTGAACTTTACAGCTGCGCCACCTTCTTTGTAAGCTTTTGGCTTCTCCAGTGCCCCCAAGTTGTCATAAGGAATGGTCTGCAACATGGGCACTGTAGTAGGTATGATTGGCACATTTTGGCCATTCACATTTTGCGTCAGAGGTGCGATATCTGGCTGCTGTCCAGAAAAACCAGCCATGCCAAAATGACCCTTTGGCACCCCAAACTCGCCCTATTGCACTGAAAACCTTGCTGCATGCCGATACTACTATACATGGGGTTTGGCATCATGCCTTGCATACCCCCAAACACTGTTCCTGGCATGTATGGCTGACTTCCAGGCACATAACCAGCCATACTTTGGAACACTGATCCACCCCCGAAATACCCAGGATGTACCGTGGGTGGTGGAAAAACTGGGTGTATAGCCTAGTATCCAGTTTCCTGTCCATTCAAGACAGCATGCGAGCTTTGAAAGGTGGCGCTAAACTGGCATAACCTGTGGAACAACCACCTGTTCAAGCACGGGAGGAACCTCTTTTGGAGCCCCTGACTCCGCAACATGCGAGTGTTCCCTTTCCTGCTGAGTCGCATAAAGTACTTACGCTTGAGCCTCAACAAGCTGCGTACGCGATGTAGGTTGCCTATTTTGTTGTTGCACTGGTGGCGCTTGCAAGAACTCCATAAACCTTGGATTCTGCACCAGCTGCGATTAGACATTCACCGCGGCAACTAACCGAGTCCTAAACGCATCATCCTCAAGTTGCCCAATCATAAAGCCCTGTACTACTGGAGGGACATTCACATTAACACGAGGTACAGACTGACGTGGTCGTGAGCTCTCGCCAATCTCGAAAACCATAGGGATTTCCTGTCTGTCCTTTGAAGAGGAAACCTCTTCCATAATGCCCTTCCCTTTGTCGGCCATAGTGTAATCCCGCGTTCCTGTACTCTGTGTCTTTACCCAAAACAACCGAGGCTCACTTCTTGAGGAAAAGGTGATTGATGTCCCGGCAACGGAACCTTGAAACCGGCCCGTGGGGCGGTAGGCTTTGGCTTTCACCCGAAATTCTTTACTTTAGACACACACAAAGAGAACGTGCAAAGGAAACCAACGACGGGAATTAACACTTGAATACACACACGGCTCAGAAGCTAGGATGCCCCAAGCAGACGCTGACAACCTATAGGCCCCAAAATTGGCGCCCCTTTCGGTATTTCTTTATTCTTTGAGGGTAAATTACAAAGTAGAGTCCTCGGAATCCTTTACCTGTATCCCGCTAAATACTACCTGATTTGGCCAAATTTCGGCAGCATAACCACCCCAAAACTTGCGCGAAACCAATTCCCCTATTGGAACTCACTTCCACTAGCGTATACCCTCTCATTCCTGCCCAAAAACAGTAAATTCAGCACGCTGTATTTACTGGTTTTTGCTCTGTTTTCAGCCCCAAAAAGTCCCCTAGCTGTCCTCTGCCATTGGGGCACGATTCCCAAGGGTTCTGGCATCCGTATGGCTGAAAAACAGTCAATTTTCTGCGCATACATAGCACTGAAATTGCACCTGTACGGTGAGGTTATGACCCTCACCGGTGCCTGCTTTGGAGTAGCAGCTAGCTACCCCTGTTCCTGCTCAAGGAGGCTCTTGCCTCAGCACAAAAGCATGAAACCACACAGCTGTACATCAGTCAAATGAAGAGCCCTCTTGTGGGGCATCACATAACTGCACGTAGGGGAGGGAGAGAGCAGTGTGTAGCTTGCAGGGCATCACTCCTAGCACCACACTGTACATGGGAGGGAAAGAAAGCACTCCATAGCTCTTAACCTGTGACAAAAACCAAAATGAGGCTCCTCTCAGCTTAAAATTCAGCGCCAACTTTTTTGTGAGAGGCAAGTTCATGAAAATCTGCCACTTGGTGCATTTACAAGCATTTCCCGTTTCGGGTTTGCCACTTAAAAATCTCCCGACTGGTTGCCCAGTTGACTTCGCAGCAGAGTTGTAAAATGTTCCCCTAGTCATACCAAAGGTAATGACGTGAACACATTTCACGGCCCAAAATAGCAGTTCCCTAAATTTTAGGAAATGATTCCGTTGGGCTCCCACTGGTCATCTGACCATCTATCCTCATTGGGACCACATCCAAAAGTGCAATGTGGCCCAACTGTCGAATACTTTCTGTTGGTAGTCCCACCTTGACTTTGTGCCTTTATTGAGTTCACTTCCTAGTATCCACCAACTTGCTAAGTGCGACGGGGGGAACTACATGATCTTGTTCTAAGCCTAGACATCCTCTTACTATACGAATTCCAATGCCGACCACTTTCCGTCTGCGGGTGAAACTACCGTTCACATTGGCCATACAATGTTCGACCGTTTGCTACTTCAAAAAGAGGGTCTCAAAAATAAAACAAAAATCATTGGAAAGAAACCAACAACTAAGGTTAGCAGTTGCCACGTCCTCGTGACAACACGCATCTAGTAGTTGCACAAAGACATCAGCCAGTGATCAATCACGTTTTTGTCTAGGGTCCAAAATACAAATCATGAATGTCTTGATCCACTAAATCTTGTTACTATCAAATTTATATTCTTTCATAGATTTCATGCCTATGGCCATCCCCACAAGACAATACATTTTACAAAGCATCCATTTCACAAATCACATACTTAGTTCACATTGAACACCGTGTTTCAATCATTCAATCTAGCCATCTCATCTACTCGTGAACTCTTGATGCACCTAGATCTCTGTGTAGCCATCTCATCCACATATAAATCTTGATGCACTAGAATCACATTCACTTAGCCATCACAACCAGATCTCATTGATCTCTAACAGATGTCTAGATGCACTAAGTTCATCAAATCATTCATCACACAAGATGTTGCAAACATTTCATCTTCCTTTACATTACTCTTAACAATAAACACATGAAAGAGTACATGTAATCAATTCAATCTGGAAAAAAATCCATTCAATGTGCATATTTTCACAAAGTCATTTCGCATAATACTGTCAGACCATTGGTATCCCTAAAATCTCAAGGAGAATTTAGTGACTTTATTCAATCTGGGAAATCTATGACGAAGGACTGGAGTGGCTCCCCTTTTGTGCAGCACGCACAACACCAAATTAAACCCGCTGATTAGACGTGCACTTAAGGAATAGACACTGCTAAAAATCCAAAATCCTAGAGGTACAACTCAAAATTGAAGAGAAACTACGAGGTTTTGTAACAAACTGACTATGTGGCGTGCCCAATTGGAAAGAACTGGCCAAGGGGATAAGAGGAACTGAACCCAGAAGATGGGCTGAGGGACCTAAGGGGTCAGGGATTAAAAACATAACCCCTACCAACTTATGGAGCACTGGGCAGTTTGGGCAGTTTTTGGCACAAGCTTTTGAGTCCAAATGCTTTTGGAATCAAGTGCTCCTAGAACTAACTCTTTTGGGCTCTGCTTTTGGGCATCCCTTGTACGTTAATAAGTGCCCAAGGGGCGACTCCTCGAAGAACATTTGGACATAGAGTCTCAGAGAGAGAGTTGGACCTTCGAGGAGTTGTACCTTTGCGAAGCAATATAGGAAAAACCGAAAGGGGTGCCAGTCTTTGGGGCAATGCATCTGGGGACAGAACTCCGAAGTTCCGTATCAACTATTTTCTACTCTCTGTCTCTCTCTTCAAGTTCAGTGACTTTGCAATTTTTCTTCATGTATTGCTATTAATTTCTCGCTTTGAGTGTCCAAGCCTGTAAAACAGGTTCTCTTCCCCATCCACTTTGCATCGAGAGCCTGAAAATCCTACCTTTTACTGAATTATCAGTGGACCTAGCTTACCTTTCCAATTCTGATTCTTGTGCCCTAGGACATAATGGTTGTTGCTCTGGCCTCCCCTGTCCACTGACACATCAATCTGAATCTTCCGATATATCTCATAAAATATCAGCAAATCCCCTTGCTTCTTGGGAAGTCTCTAGTGAACTATCAGCTGGTTTCCCCGGTTCTTTCTTAGAACATTGCTAGAAGACATGTCCCTGCTCACCACAGCCATAACACTTGCCCTCTTTGGATGTACTCAACACAATGCTCTTCTGTCAAGTTGGGCCCTGTGGATTTCTTCTTCTCGTTCTCCTTTCCTTTGGAAGACTCTTGCCCCGTTGAGGTAGACACTAGCTTGTCCATAGGATAGGTCAATGAGCCGGCATGCATATTAAAACTTTCCTTGGCATGTCCATAAGACTCTAAATGGATTCCGACTTTTGCTTCAAACAATACCGTCATATCTCTTTTGGCAATCCATAGCAAAACCGCTCATTTGGTCTTTCAGGGTGATCCTCTGAAACAAGGACATTATAATATCCCAAAACCTCTGACAATAGTCAACCAAAGTGTCTTCCTTTCTCATTCTTAGATGATGCAAAGCCTTGATGACATCTTCTTCATATTCTTCCGTTAACCAAGATGAAGGAAAATTTTGCTTCAATTCTTTTTCCAAGAAAAAGATCCTTCCATTACTTACTAAAACTGCCCATAGGGCTACAACCACCTCTGCTAGAGAGGGCTACATCAACCAAAAGGGGAGACTCTCCCAATGAAAACAGCATATGTACAATGAGGTTAAATCAAGAAATGGGAGGTGGGAAAAGCCACACAGGTGGACGATAGTGCCATCTGGGCTCACCCCAAACCATGGTGAAGAAAGGCCCAGGGCGCCAGAGTTGTAGGAACACCTCTCTGCGCTCCCGCATGTGGTCGGAGCTGCCTTGAAGTCTCTCAAACTGTCTCCTAAGAGTATGGATCAAATGTTGATCCAAAAGTCTCGAGCAGTCTCCGTTGGTGGGACAAGGCGAGCCTCGAAGATGCGGAAGCAACGGGCCCGCCAAATGAACAAGAGTGTCAGGCCACATACGAGCTCCCAACACACCTCTCTCTCACTGCATCACTCCTATGAGGTAAGCTCTGTAGCAGGCTGGTGTGTAGGTCGACCCCCCTATATCACTATCATCATGCTGGTGAAAGATAGCTCAAACTGCAATGCAAGGCCAGTGAGGGTGGACCAAGCAGCTGCCCCCCAAGTGTACTGTCGCGCTGTGAAAAGAGCTAGCATCAGTCGAAGGACCCGAAGCCAAACCTGCCGTGCCACAGGGCAGTCCCACAGACAGTGACGCTAAAGGATGGTCACAAGCTGCGCATGCTGCCGAAAGGCCACTATGTACTAGCTAGATCCTCACTGTTGTAGCTCTGTGTGCAACTAGCCACTAGAACAAAGTGACTCACCGCGGTTGTCCGGAGTCCCACAACCTCGCCCAAAAGGCTGACAAGAAGTCTCACAGCTGACAAGAAGTCAGCTATGAGACCCTCCTCCTGCCAATGAAGTGCTGCAACAGGACGAGCCTCTCTCCGTGCTGCCAGTATGTGACGCCCCAGTTGAACACTGTACTGAAAGAAAGGGACCCTTGGGTGGTCGGCGGAAGAGAAAGGGCCCCTCCAAAACCACTCTCTAGGATCCTATTGCACTCGTGCCAGAGGGCAGCTCTCCCAAGACCAAAGCCTCCAATGGCCTGTCTCAAGAGCTGCTGGGTCAGAATCTATGACACAAGTCCTCCCACACATGCCCACTACTCATATCCTCTGAAAGCAGCACTTTGCAACCTGTGGAGCCTCTACTGAGACTCTGTGTAGTCGACCCTCGCCCTGGATCTCGAAGAACATGGAGGGTACAATCTCCAGCAATCTGTGAGCAAGCTCGAACTGCAATGAGAACCTCCAGTCGCGTGAAGGCCCCCATCCATCTAAGAGCTACCGTCTTTAGAGGAGTGAGCCACTTAGCTGGTAAAGCCTCTGTGATGTCCAGACATATGCTCAGCACCCTTCTCTGTATCTCCTCTGGCAAACCTGAGAATTGAAGCCAGTCGCCTAGAGTGCATGTTGGACCCTCTGCCATGGGACCCCAAGAAACATGAGGCCTACTACCAACCAAGTGGCCTCTCTGAGTGCTGACCATGGGGTTCCAAACAAGGGGTTGTCTCAAGCGCTCCTCCATGCAAGTGGGCTAGTGCTGCTCCAAGCCACTCTACAGCTGATCCCAAGAGCAAAGCAGGCTCACAACAAAACGATCCTCCAATCTCCTGCTCAGACTAACTCTGTGCATTTCTGTAAAGATCCATCTGATGGAAGGTCTCCAAGGCCTCCTGCATGAGGCACTCGAGCTCTAAGCCGCTGAAGCAAAAACTCCTTCCAGGGCTCCTCCCTTGGAAGCAGTCCTCTGACAACAAACTTCCCAAGAAGGGCTCTGCTCTACTATGTTGGATCTATGATCCCCAAACCCCCCTGAGAACATGGTAGAGTGATGACCTCTCAGGCTACTTTGGCTCGCGCTAGCTGGGTATCGTGCTCTGACCAAAGAAAGTTCGTGATCAACCTCTCTAACTGGCTGATGCAGGAGCTCGAAAACATCCAACAAGATGTAATGTACCACATAGTAGCCAACAACACCCGGTAGGCCACTACAACTTTGCCTGCCAAAGAGAGTCGTGCCGAACTTCAATGTAGCAACCTCCTCCTAATGGACAGGAGGAGCGGAGCAATCTGCTGCTCAAGAGACAAGTTCGAGCCAACCTGATATCCCAAGTAGCCCAACCTGAATCCATCTAAAACCCTCACCTGGCAACCAATCAAGCGTAGGAGCACTACCAACCCAGAAAGCCGCTGCCTTCCTCCAGTTGATCTGTGCGCCTAATGCACAACAAAACTCTCTAGAGCCTGCTCACACCTATGCAGGTTGGCCTCCTGGCCCTCCAAGTACAAAGTTGAATCGTCGGCAAACTCAGCATCCAGTAGCCAATCGCCCCGAATAGGGAGCGCTAAGCCACACGGACCAACCTGCTCTCAAACCAAAATCTGCTCATCGCCTCAGCATAGAACAAAAAGAGGAAGGGAGCTAGAGGGCAACCCTGTCTGACCGAGCGTGTGAGCATGAACCGGTCCCCTCTACCTCTTGCCAAAAGCACCTGACGTCTGTAGAGAGCTGACTTGTCTCTGATCCAAGCATCTGAGAAACCCATCCTGCGTAGAGTGCCCTCCAAGAAGTCCCAGTCAACTTTGTCGTAAGCCTTCTCAAAATCGAGAAGAAGTTCCACATCATCACCTTGGAGGTGCGCGAGGGAAGACACCTCCCAAAAAGTGAAGATGTTGTCAAGGATACTGCGCTCCTTGACAAAACCTCTCTGGGTCCCATGTATAATGCTCTCTAGAAGTGGCTTAATCCTCAAACTCAGAGCCTTGGCTAGACTTTCGTAAGCTGAGTTGAGGATGGTGATGGGCCGCCACTGCCGAATCGCATCCAAGGAAACACCCTCCTTGGGAATGAGGTAGATCAAGCCCTCCCTCATGCTGTCAGGTATCTCTCGTGTGCAAACTGCTGCAAAGGGAGACGTCTGCACCAGAAGGGAGGTTCGCAAGAAAGGTTGTCCCTCTCGCCAAGCGACTCGTGGAAAATGAGCTGCCAAGAGATCTCCTAGCAACCGAGAAAGGTCCTGCCCCATGGGCCGCTGGCTGTGGGATAGGAGCGGGAGGAGATGTGGAAGCAGAGGGGCTAGTGGGAGGGGGTGGACCAGGGGAGGGGGGGGAGCTACCGGCGAGTCCCACTAGGAGACTGAAAAAAAAAGCGCGGGGGGGGGGGGGGGGGGGGGGGGGGGGGACTTGTGATGTGGAGGAGGGGAGGGGAAGCTGGGTGGGCGGCGGGGAAAGGCAGCGAGGGAGGAGGGCAGCAAGGGCGGGGGCTGTGGGCAGCACAAAGTGAGGAGAGCAAGGCGACGAGGAGGGGAGGGGTGAGCGCAACAGGGGGGGGGGGGGGAGGGGGGGGGGCGTTGCTGGCGATGGCGAACGAAGCAGGTGGGCATACGATGCAGCAGTAGCGAGCGTATCTCTCTCTCCAATTTTGCTTGAATTTTATCCACTTCTTAGGTGCTTCTTTGTGCAACAGCAAAGTTGACCACCATGTCTGGGTCTTACCTTTCACATAAGACGCCGCCCTGCGTCCCTTGGACTTTTCTAAGAGACTACCTCCTGAAACGGCAATGTCAAATTGTTGTATGAAGGCAAGGGCTCAATGGGTTTCCTTGTAGCCTGAATACATGTCAAACTTGACTGCTTGACCCCCATCCTTGAGCTCCTTGATCTTCTCTCTCTTTTTCTCACTATCTGAACTATCCGAAGAGGACGAGGTCTCCTCCTCTAAACTGCTGGATTGCTTCCTATGCCTTCTAGACTTTTGCTTGGATCTGCTCTTCTTGCTTTTCCTGTTCTTTCTCCGCTTCTTCCGTCGTTTCTCATCCTCACTTGAACTAGAGGAAGAGGAAATGTATGAAGACGAAGAAAAATCGGGATCATCAACAAAGCGAACACACTTCTTGGATCTAGTAGCCACTTCGAAAGTCGATTTCTGGCCCAAATAACCAATGTAATTCGCTGATTTTCTTTTCTTCGGAAAGTGCTTTATGCTTTTTATCAACTGGCTTGTCTTCTTTTCAAGAGCTTTGTTGTCGAACTCTTTGTGCAAGTATAGTTTCCACTTTTTAGCACTTGGCTTTGCTTTTTGCTTCATTACCAACTTGAGGGGAGAATAGATGTACCATGGGCAAGGTTTGAGGTTATTTGGTGGCTTCCTATAGTCTTTGTTCTTCTCCTACGCCACTTGGTAGTAGGGTCTCCTAACCATTATATGAACAGCAGTCTCGGTATTGTTGCAAGCATATTTCTGCCTGATTTTGTTCTTGATTCCCCTAAGAGTGGGGTGGTATTGCTCGAGAGGTGTTCAAGCCACAGGAAAATCAACAGTAGTTGTCACTCTCACTTTGGAAGGTGTTCATTAGATATCTTCCGCAAGTTCACTTATGACACATGGTGATTATAACAATTCTCTGCAAATATTCGTCATCATATATATCTTAATAGCACTGTTCAGTTCATCCAAATTTCCTTGAAGTAGCTTCCAGAATATGGCATGCAGAGGTCCCAATTCCCAGTTCTTTCATTTTCCCAATCCTTTCATTTAGGGTGACGTATCTCTCGATTGATAAGTCAGGGGAGATATCTTCTAAAAATGCCAGGAATGGAGTTGCTTGTAAAACAATTGCTGAGTTAGTTTGGTTGAGGAGGTTCTTCGCCGAGCTAAGTTCACACTATTGACCAGCTCTTGGAGCAATCATCAGCAGTCCCTTTCGATATGGTGCAAAAGGAGTTGCTTGTACAACAATTAGTGAGTTGATTTGGTTAAGGAATTTTTGGAAGAGCTGAATTCACTATAAAGAACATATATATACCTAAATGAATCCAGGACGAGCCCGAATTCACCTTTGAAGGAAAGTGCAGCTATAGACTCCTGGTAGTCATAGCCAGTCCCTGTCATCCCTGCATCTTTCGCTGCTCATCAGCCAGAGTATTATCCCACTTCAAAAAATCTTGCAGATCTTCTCACCAAGCCTCTACCTTAACCTTCAGGGGATTATCTTCTTTGATGATGAGTCTCTAGAAAAATTCATACCCGCTTCTAGATGTTCTCAAAGTCTCCTAGCATTACCAAGCCTTGGCATTGCCATTCATGCTAGCTTCATGGCCCATTTGAGAACACTTTCACTCTCTCTCTAGAGTAAAATCCCATATTGAGCCTCAAACTTGCATTCTAATATTGTAGAAACATTTATATGTAATAAAAATTACATTTTGATGCTTCCTACTTCATTTAGACATACCACAATTGAGAGCATGCATGACCACCAGCACGCCCAACACTGCCAATGATTCATGATGAAAGTACACAAGTGATACTTCAAAATTAAGGGGAGAGTGTACAATCGTACGGAAGAAGCACCAGCTCAAATGATACACGACAAACAAGAAGATATATTTGTCGAATATGTCAAGTACAGACCCCTGAAAGGAAACAACCTACTATGTGTCCCATGATCTTTGGTATTATCAACACACTACTGCCATACACATGACAAGAAGCACAATCTCAACTTTACTATCCTCAACAGATTATGAAGCATGTACACGATTGAACTTTCCAAGACTTTTTGAAACCCTCCATAATCATAACGTGATGGTGAGATCCTTGGTCAAACCTATTTATTTCTCTAACAAACTAGTTGAGAAAATGTAAGATTGAAAAATAGGCAAGAAACCAAACACAAACATAACAGAAGTACAAACAATCATTCAGAGAGATGAAAGAGCATACACTTTCAATTTGAGCCAAGCATCCATACTTTGTGGCAAATGAAAGTACACCCTCTTCGGCGCCATCAGAAACACGTTCAATCACAATATGTGCAAATAAGTTGTTATATTTTCCTAAAGCCTGCAGAACGACAGCAAGAATGCAATGATTAACGTAATAAATGAGACTGCATAAAATATTTCTTATTATTAGATAATAAAAAATGTCACACAATTGTCACACTTTCATAGCATGTCAAACCAGAAAAAAAATTGGCAAAATGGCAAAATTTAGAAGTCGAGCATTTGAAAGTAAAACAACCAATATGTTAGTATTGGATGACCAATTTGTACTCGAATGGAATATAATGGCTTGACCCCAATAAATTCATGGAATTTATGCAACCTTGCAAACATGAGATAAACACATGTCACGTGTGTGTGCATCCATGAGTACAATCTACAATACAACATGTGTAATAAAGTTAAATGGCTACACTTTAAAGGCTCGTCCTTACCTCATCAAGAAGAGCTAGAAACCTTGCCTCGTACAAATGTAATGTTTTGGTAGCTGTGGGTATAAAAACCTGCACAAAGTTCATGTAAATGCACTAAATAAGACAAATGAAATACATGTCAAGGTAGTGCCTTGCCTCAGCAGGAGTAAATGGAAGACATGGAAGTTCCATGATTGCTGGTTCTGAAATACAGCCAGAAAAATTCATAAAAGCTCAAGCACCAAAAACTATGACGAGATAAATTATTCAAAAGGGCCAACGACTCTCTTCTAAGGTGAGGCCACTCTGAGCACTAGCATTCATAGTACCAAAAATTAACTGATGAGCTTCACTACAAAAAACAAGAACAAAGACATGCTATTGAGCTATAAAATGTATCGCACTAAACGCACTTGAGCATGATGCTTGTGGCAAGGGTTTGGCATTTGACTTTCAGCCAAACTTTCTGCAATGTGTGATCTGTTCTTCTAGTCCTTGGGTACTTTGTCACATTTCCACTTTTATTCCATGGGAGAAGTTGTGTGGTTTCTAAATAAATAGCCCTAGTAAGACAGGCCCCTGGATGTCCCCTTGTGATGTTGCTCTCGCCTGATACCATAGAAACACGGAATGCCACGTTTAGGACGTTGAAAATTTTAGAGCACCGCACCCGCCCACAGTGCGAATTTAGACGGTGGCCAACACAAGATTTTGTAGGTGATTTTAAGCCCTTTGTGGGCAATTTATTTTTCCAATCTCCTACTATTACCGTCCCCATCCCCCTTCCACTATTACCGTCCCCCAATTCTCATTCCTTACCGTTGCTTTACAGTTCCCAGTTTCCATAACCCTTCTTGTTCCCAGTTTGATGTAGGGTGCAGACAATCAATGACGAGGATAACTCTCTTAGCAGATAATTGACAAAAGGACTAAGAAGCGGCCGACACATACTAGTCAAGGAGACTGTTCAAGGCTCTCAAGTCAGGTGCTGTGTTCGCCTATTGTGCACAATGGTGAGATCGAAAGAAAATTATCAAAGAGAAAACTAGTCAATCTACAATAGAGGGTGTAACCTTTGAAGCTTGGCCACTTCCTCCCTTGCGCCTTATCTAAACAATCCAACAGGGATCCTCTTCTCCATTCCTATGATGCCTTGGCTGGATCCCCCAAGATAATGATAATCTAGCTGATTGGACTATTTATGCCCAATAGCCTAATTTATTTACTTGTTGACATTTCAAACGGATCACATGGATTCATCGCCTCCATGCACCTTGGTCATCAGATCGAAGCGTTGCAAGGCTTTCCAGTATTCATCCAGAGTTTCATATACTTTTGGCTGCATTTTCAAGAACATGGTATCTCCTCGAACATCCTCCGCAACTTTTGCTGAGACAGGATGTCAAAGGTTCACTTTCCACATGGTATTCACCCTACCTTTTAGGTTTTCTCAGCACATGCACAGCCCTTGGTTGTCGGGCGGTCAGCCTTATACCTGCAAGGTAGAGCAGTGCATACCCTAGCCTATTTTTGGCATGCTAAAACATGCCGTAGAGAAGAAGAGATATAGCATACATTATTTCTTGTGTGCGCATATTTTTAGCTTCTTGCAAAGGGTCCCTCTAATACACAATGGGTTGCCCATGTGATTCTTTGCCTTGTCAAATTCTTGAGAATTTGCTTGTGGCTAGTTTGGCTAATGGGTCATTCGTCTTTTCCTAGTTTCTACCAAACCTGCACACGTTTGCATGTGTATAAAGACCTCACACTTTCATTTTCTCACCCAGGACCCATGTGTGCACCTTGTACTCTTGGGCTCACCAGAGTTGCCAGAAGGACTACTAATCCAGGTTGCAAAAATCAAATGCTTGAAACATGCAGCAGCTTGAAATGAGAATAAAGACGGAGGTAGCTGCTAACCGTCCAGAACAGGATTGTTGGAGGACACGGACAAGCAAGCTCTCCACCTTTTCCTTCGCCTTTGAAAGGGTGTAGAAGAGACAGTCCTTGAGTACGAGTGAGCTCGCGTACACGTTGCCGAAAATGCAGGGTAAGTGCTGAAACATGATGTCGAGTAAGAGCAGAGGAACGCCATAGCCGTTCCCCTGCAATACGGAGCTCCAGCTGAGTTGGCCAAGTGGCCAATAATATTTTGTGTGGTAAATTGCTTGACGGGGGCGAGTGTGAGTTCGATCGAACCTTGCTGGTAAGGGACGCTTCTTATCACCTACAACCACCGTTCACACTGCCCATCTCAAAGACTGCGGGCTTTTCGAGACGGCTGATTGGTCACACTATCTCGCACGGGCATGCTCAAATGGGATCGACGGCTGAGGTGATCTGGGCAGTCGGATGCGCATTTGGAAAATTCGGGATGTTTGGTAAATTCGGGCAGGCTTGTAAATTCGGGTCGATCCGCACCCCATGTCTCGAACCCCCGACCTCCCCACCACGATCCATGTGCACTAACCACTTCACCCTCATGCGTATGTTGAAATATAGGCGATTAGAGTATGTCATATTGTAAATGTGGGCCGATTAATAAATTCGGGGAAAATTGGTAAATTCGGGTCAACCTCAGCTCTGACGGTCCATAATCGACGCGTGTCGCTTTTTCTCCTCCACCATTGATCCCATTTGACCATGCCCGTGTGATATAGTGATGAGGGCAGCTATACCAAGCCAGAAGAACAAAAAGGTTGCTTAGGCATGAGCCAGCACCCCACGCAACATTCCCTCCTTGGAACTTGTGCTCCTCAAGTAGCACACATCATTGGTCCCAATCTAAGATGCCTTCTCATGATGGCACATTCAATCACTACTTCTTCTCTCTATCTTCTCCCTTCTATTCTGAGGGAAAGAAGGCAACATTTTTTTTCTAAATTGTAAAGAAGATTAACTCGTTAACCAATCAGGTGTAGAGCACTCGTCATCCAACTTGATGATCTGAGGTCCCTCGTTGTTGAAAGTGTACTTATAAACAAATATAGTTGTGTTTCAAGGTAGAGCAAGGTGTTACATGAGGCTAAATCAAAATCTTGATCGTGGTGGAAGAGGCCGAGGTTATGGCAGACATGGAGGAAACTTCGCTGGATACAATCCTCATGATCAAAATATATATGACAATAGATCGAGTGGACATTTATTTCCTATGGAGCATGTTGTTGGAAGCATGGTGGAGCCACATCATACAGATGATTGGTATTTAGATAGTGGTGCCACAAATCATATGACATATCATGGTGAATGGTTCGACAGAAAAGAGAAGTTAGAAGAGGATGAGTTTGTCACTACAAGTGATGATACTATGCATCGGATTACGCATGTTGGTTCAGTTCCATTGCTAGAAAAAGACGAGACATACAACACATTGGGAGATGTTCTATATGTGCCTTCAATCACAAAGAATTTAGCATCAGTTGGACAAATGACAGATCAAGGGTTGCAAGTCCGTTTTAATCGTTATGGCTGCTTCATAGAGGAGTTTCACAAAGGCAGACCACGCAAGATATTGGCACGTGGAAGAAAGAAAGGTCGCTTGTTCTCGTTGGAAGCTGGAGATCCATGTTTACACAGCGATATGTATGCAAACAAATCAGCCACTCAAGATAATTGGGCAGAGTTATGGCATAAGAGGATTGGTCATGTCAATTTTAGAAGACTAAAGCATATGCAATCAAATCAAATTGTACGTGGATTACCAAAGTTTGGCAGATTGAATTTTGATCATGTTTGTGAAGCTTGTCAATTTGGAAAGCAATCTCGTTTACCATTTCCAAAGAGGGGGAGAATTAGCCAAAGTCCTTTGGAAATTGTTCATTCAGATATTTGGGGACCTTGTGATCATGCTACCCCAAATGGTTGTCGATATTTTATCACATTCACAGATGATTACATCAAAATGACATGGGTTTATTTTCTAAAGGCAAAGTCAGAGGCATTTGAGGTATTCTTAGAGTTCAAAGTTATGGTTAAGAAAGAGAATGGTTGTCAAATTAAATGCCTACATACAAATGGAGGGGGAGAGTACATGTCACACAGTTTTGATGATTTCTTACGTGAACAAGGCATAAGAAGACAGATTACTTGCAGATACACACCACAACAAAATGGAGTTGCTGAGAGAAAGAATATAGTTATAGCAGAGATTGCAAGAGCCATGATGAATGAGATGAATATGCGATTAATATATTGGGCTGAAGCAGTTCATACAGCAGTACACATTATGAATCGAACACCAACAGTTGCCATTCATGAAATTTTAGCTTATGAGAGACTTTATGGGATCAAGCCAACAATTTCCTACATGAAAGTTTTTGGATGGATGTGTTTGCTATGTTCATGTGCCAAATGAAGCAAGAAAGAAGATGGAGCCAAAGGCAGTGAAGTGTATATTCTTGGGCTATCCAATTGAAAAGAAAGGTTACAAGTGCTATGATCCTATGACAAGACAAGTTTAGGTCAGTAGAAATGTCAGATTTTGTGAGCATGAACCATGGTATAAACCAAATCCAGTGATGATAGAAGATGAGTATGAAGAGCAAGAGAATGTACATCATGGTGTTGATAAGCCAGGACCATCAACAAGAACTATTTCAGGACCACATATGGCAGAGGAGAGTACAGGAAGTGTCAACCCATGGAGCGGTCGTTTGCGAGATAAGAAGCAAGACAAGAAAGGCAAGAAGAAAGTGGTCGAGGAGAGTTCTAGAGATGAAAGCCTTGATGAAGAGCATGGTTTACCACATTTGAGGACACCTGGTAGTAAGCATGCTGAGAAATATGTACCCACATATACAAGAGTTGAAGAGAAGAGTGCACCACAGTTGAGAAGATCAGAGAGGGTGCGTTATCCAATTGATAGATTGACATACAATGTTTACATGCGTACACATTATGCATACATGGTTTCATGTGTGCAACATGAAGAGCCTACATGTTTTCAAGAAGCAATTGGAAAATGGGAGTCAGCTATGGATGATGAGATGGATGCTCTTGTGAAGAATGACACTTGGGATTTGGTTTGCTTGCCAAGTGGAAAGAAAGCAATTGGTTCAAAATGGGTATACAAAGTCAAGTGCAAGTTAGATGGTAGTGTAGAAAGATACAAAGCGAGGCTTGTTGCTAAAGGTTATGCACAAACAAAAGGTCTTGATTATGATGAGACATTTAGTCCAGTTGCAAAGATGACAACAGTCAGATTGGTGATATCAATGGCAAGTATGTTCGGTTGGAAGTTACGGCAAATGGATGTCGATAATGCATTCTTGAATGGTGACTTGGAAGAAGAAGTTTATATGATACAGCTTGAGGGTTATCAACATCCAGAGTTTCCATATTATGTGTGTAAGTTGACGAAAGCATTGTATGGTTTGAAGCAAGCATCTAGAGCTTGGTGTGAAAAGATAACAAAATTCTTGAAGAAGATTGGATTTAAACAGTCTACTGCTGATCACTCATTGTTTTTGAAGCATGTTGATGGAGAGATCGTCGTTATTGTTATCTATGTTGATGACTTGATTCTCACTGGAAGTTATGATGATCAAATTTTGCATGTCAAGAAGAGTTTGTTGAGAGAATTCAACATGAAGGACCTTGGTGAGTTGATATATTTTTTGGGAATTGAAATTGTCGACACTTTATCCGGAATTTGGATGATACAAAGACAATATGCCTTGAATATGCTTGAGAAGTATGGAATGACAACGTGCAAACCGGTTGATACACCTCTTGATCAAAATGTGAAGTTGATTGATGATGGACATCATATTGAGGATGTCACTATGTATCGCAAGATAGTTGAAAGTCTTATTTACTTGACAATAACAAGGCCAGATTTGAGCTATGCAGTGGGTGTTGTGAGTCAATTCATGCAAAAGCCATGTAAAAGTCATCTTGATGCAGTGAGACGGATTATGAGATATGTGAAAGCCTCTGTCAGTTATGGAATGTTTTATGAAAAGAATGGGAAGCTTTGTCTTTATGGTTATACAGATGCAGATTGGGCAGGAGATTTTATGGATAGAAGATCTACAAGTGGTTATGCATTTTCCATTGGCAATGGTATGATAAGTTGGAGTAGCAAGAAGCAATTAACTGTAGCATTATCAAGTACAGAAGCTGAATATCGTGGAGCAGCTTTGGCAGCATGTGAAGAGTCATGGTTGAGAGTACTTATGGTAGACTTTGGTTTTGACAATCTTGACAGTGTCATTATCTATTGTGACAATATTAGCAGCATCATGTTGGCAAAGAATCCAATTTACCATGCTCGTACCAAACACATTGAAGTACATTATCACTTCATTACTAGAGAAAAAGTTTTGGCAGGTGAGATTGATTTGGTGTATGTAAAGACAAATAATCAAGTTGCGGATATATTTACAAAAGCTCTTGGAAAGGAGAAGTTTTGCTACTTTCGTGAAGCATTGGAAATCCATCATATGCAAGCTCATTCTGAGCTTGAGGGGGAGTGTTAAAGAATATGATGTTAAAGAATATGTCCGTTGTGCTATGGGCTGACTATACTATGTTGTAAATAAACTTTGGATAATAGTTCAAAGAGAAAAAGAGTGAGAACAACACGTTGAATGGCTGCTGCAGGGTAACGATTGTGTGTGTGTGTGTGTCTCAATGTGTTTTGGTGTGTGTGTGTGTAGTCTTCTTTTCTACCTTCTCCATCACCTGCGTACTCTACAAAGTTTTTTTTGAGGATGTAAAAGTCGTCCACCTCCACGTCCACGAGGTCGGGCTCTCTCCCCGCCTCTTTGGCTGTAATCATTGTAACTTTGACTTTGTTGGTTTTGCCATTGACCTCTTCCAGCATTGTTTTCACGACCATAGTTTCCTCTTCCACCTCTATTGTTTCCACGACCTCTAGAGTAAAAAACTTGATCTCTGGAATTGTTATTTGATGTAGAAGGACCTGACTTACCTAACTTCACCTCTTCTTGCAAACAAAGGTTTACTAACTCTTCAAAACCAGGCATGTGTCCTCGAACAGATATAGATGTATCCAATGACTTGTATTCCGGTCCCAAACCATTCAATGTCACTGAAACTAAGTCATCATCTGGAACTTCAACATAAATGCTCGCAAGATCTTCCTGTATTTGTTTTATCTCTGTCACATAATCTGATATGGATCTATTTCCTCGCCATACACAATGTAACATTTTCTTCAAGTGAACTTTTCGTGGTTCTGTATTGGAGCCGTTCATTCTTGCTAGTATCTTCCATGCTTCCTTTGGAGATTGAGCCTTCTTCACATGTGGTATAAAGAAGTCACTAATGCATAGTGAAATCCAATGCATCACTTTCCTTGAATTCTCGATCCACTTCTTGTAAGCTTCTACTCCTGCTTGCCATGTTTTATGTGTTTCAACATTCTCTCTATTTGGTTCCAAACTAACCTCGGGACACTCTTGTTCACCTGTAATGTAGTCCCATAAACCTTTGCCCATGATAAAGTTCTCCATCCTGTAAGACCATATGTTGTAGTTCTCTCTAGTCAGCTTCTCTCCAACAATCTGTGTGACTTGAGTTGAACTTTTTGCCATCTTTACTCTCTCAATTTCTTCCAAATAATTTTGACAAAATTTCGGCAGAGTTCTGTTTTGTATTTCGACAATATCTCAACTGACAATCTCAACCAAAGTGCTCATAAACACTGACAGAAAATCTCTCACTGCCAAGGGAAAATCCACTGACTCACTTTGCCGCAGACTGACTCAATACTATGCATAAATACTCTAAAACAATGTCCACATGGACCTGTATGCAAATGCAATCCATACGCTGTCCTGTACCACATATCCATACATCCACCTTCATCCCATAGTCGTAAACGACATATGAGGTCTTTAGTGGGGCCAGTCGGGGGTTCGCTCCAGCACCTAATCCACCTTGCCAAGGTACCAAAGCTCCCAAGGCAAGACTTCAAAAAACCTCACTCGGCCCTCACAAAGGCTGCAGTTTTCCAAAATACATTAACCGCATATCCATACATAACCACAAAGTACTCAATCTGACAATATAACCGCCTCAACTTCTTCCCACAACCTTTCTTACATAGGCGGCTGTCCATAACGGACCCACAACAACCAAACATAATCTTCGATAACACAATATCATGATGCAAAAGCTCTATGTGGCTCTCCAAAACCTGTGTAAATGTTGAATTCTTCACCTGAAACCTGTAAATCTATTATCGAGTGCAAAACTAGAAATCTCATATACCTGTGTGAGCTGGCTGTTTGCTGCAAAAAATTTCTATTATAGATTTGGAAAATCTGAGTATGCCAATGCGTCCGGAATGCCCAAAAACATAAAGATAGATTCCTGGATCACTGTATTCCGAGTTCGGATGAGGGAGTTATGACCAAAAACCTCTCTTTTTGGCTATTTTCCAGAGCTACGAAAATCTGTATATTGACTGTAGCTCCTTAAACTGAGCTCTGATACCACTTTGTAGAGTGCGCAGGTGATGGAGAAGGTAGGAAAGAAGACTACACACACACACACCAAAACACATCGAGACACACACACACGATCGTTACCCTGCAGAGCAGCCATTCAACGTGTTGCTCTCACTCTTCTTCTCTTTGAACTATTATCCAACGTATATTTACAACATAGTATAGTCAGTTTCCGGCCGCCCATAGTACAACAGACATATTCTTTACATCATATTCTTTAACACAAGGAACCTTATCCATGCTTAGAAAAGCAAGTAGTCTTCACCAAAACCTATTTGTGTATTGTGTGACAAGTTCCTATGTTCCAAGTTGAGGAGTATCTCATCCATCTCTAGCTTTTCTCTTATATCAAGACCTCAGAAGATACTTATTTATCATTCTTTAAAATTTCAAAAGCTTCGAACTTCTCACGAGTCAAAGCCTTTGTGAAAAGATTAGAAGTGATCCTATGTAGGCACATAAGCCAAGCTAACCTCTTCTTTAGGGAGCATCTCCCTCACATAATGATAATGCCTCCCAATGTGCTATGATAAATGAAGATAGTGGTGGTGGACTATTGTCCAAGTCGGTCTTAAGGCCTCATAGTAAAACACACTCAATCACAGTTGTAAAAGCTTCAATATATGCATAGCCTCACAACTAGAAGTGGTGATATTAGGCTACCTCTTCCACAATCAAGATATCGATGAGTTGTCGCTCATCAAATAAAACCACTAGTGGACACTAGTGTATCATAGCAACGAATGAAATGTGAGTCCTGTAAATTTAGCAACATTGATCCCTATCATCAAAGTGGACTCTAGCATCATGAAGATTTAACTTCAAACTTATCTCCATAGGAGCAGTAGTAGGCTTGTAGTCCTTAATGTTGAATCTAGGTAGCAATGTTTTGATGTGCTTTGCCTGACATACAACAATATTGTCATCACAACTACCGAGATTGTAGGTCCAAAAAATGATGCAAAAATTCCAAACATGATTAAAAGGGGTATTCAAATCAGCAATAAGTCCCTACTTTGGTCCAGTGAGTAGCATGTCATCTATATAGAGAGCATTGATCAAGTGTACATCATATGTAACTGAATTGGGCTAATAACATTGACTGTAGTGGAATAAAAATCACAGTAGTGAGCATTTCATTAAGAGAATGCGTAATGAAGATAGAGAGGAAGTACTTGATTAAAGATAGCAAGATAAAAATGACACCTAGTTAGCTTGGCATGAACAATACTTGTAAAAGAGAGACAATTAGAGAAATTGACAACAGTTCAGGACCGGATTTACTTGGAGCCGGTCCCCCCTCCAAAAGGCTTTTGAATTATATGTTCTCCCATAAACAGAGACTTGGTACAATACATTCTTTGTGTTCCTTGAGACCTCCTTGATGCCATGAAGATGGAAAGCTTCATGCACCAATTTTATGTCCAAAACAACAATTAAACTTACATGCAATAGCATAAACTTGTCCCCGGCCTCGATCCCAAGACCCCAAACACCTTCAAAGGTGAAGAGAGCTGGAAGGGAGTGAGGAAAGTGAAGAGGATGAAGATGTAACATACGAGAAAGAAGTATTCTCCTTACCATAGATTACTCTTAGAGCTAAGCTTAGTATAGTAATGAAGATGGTAGAGAAGATGAGCATGCCATTGAAGCTCGACTCTTGCTTGGATTTGCATTCCATAGCCAAGAGGTGTTGGTGTAGTCTCTCTACTTCTCAAACTTGGAGAAGGACATGGATTTATTGCTCAACACATGAGAAACTGTGAGAATGTGTGAAAAATGAGAGATTTCTCTTGCTTGGTCAACCACTCTCTCTCCTAGCTCTCGCTTGCACCTCATTGGTCCATGCCAGGGCCTAGCCAATGAGAGACTGAGTTCATTTCAAGCAAGGGGTGTAGCATTGTGACAAGTGTCCTCCTTTCCCCTTTTGAGAGAGAACTTAGATTATCATTTAAATGAAGCTAAATGCTTATTGATCCTCTAGGTCGACTGGCCAATAGGAATTAAGCTTGCACAAGGGTTGCTCAATTCTCATTGGACCCCTTGGTAGATTGTCCGATAGGAATTTAGGGATCTTCAATCTCATTAATTTTGATAGGTTTTGTCTAAATTGTTGAAGCTCAATTTAGTCAAGCTTAATTATCATTGGTCCTTGCCATAGGTTCATCCAATAGGATTCAAGCTTCATTGGGGGCAACTTGTCTAGGAGCTTGACATGTGTCCTATATGTCTTATGTGAAAAAGGGGAGCTCTTGTAGTGTGTGTGTGTGTGTGTGTGTGTGTGTGTGTGTGTATTTTCTCTCATCCCCTAAAATGAGGGCTCTCCCTATGCAAGTGGGAGTGTCCATTTGGCCACTTGCATCCACTTGGTGACCATAGTCCAAATTTACAAAGGTTTAAAATAACTACCATAGGCAATAGTCACCCTTTGGTCCTAACCTTTGGAGACTTTGATGAAGCTTAACCCAAGGTCTTTTAAAGCTCCAACAAGTGCACATTGCTCTTTGGTAGATTTCTCTCTATTTGGACCCTTTTTGAAATAATCTTTATCTCTCCTCTCGGTCCCTGTTGAGAATAGATCTAACAACACATATTAATACTCTAACTCTTGCTCCCTTTTATCTTACCATATTAAATGATCAATTTTAGTATGAGAAAATCATTTGGGATAGTTAGATATTAGATTTTATGACATTACCTCTTTCTTGAAATAATAGTTGTCCTCGACTATGAGCTCACTATGAGGTAGAGAAGGTAAATCCTAGTCATTAGTCCATGGTTTGTTAGCGGGTAAAGGATCTCTTTCTACCTTACAACATCATTCCATAATGGATGACTAATCCATTTGGTGCTTGAGAGATTCAGCTACCACAAGACTGTCTGCTCTTAAGTCCATATCATACTTCAAAAGTAGAATGACAAATTATATTTGGTGTTTGGGAGACGTCGTCGCCACAAACATGATTCTAAGCATATATACTTCTTAAATTTGTGCACAAAGAAAGAGAGAAAGTATAAGACAAAAAAAATTGTTTATTCAAAAGGCATTTACATTTGCTTTCTCTACTGTATCATTGTAAGCATTGACAAGGTTCATATTATCCTTAAGGTATGTTCCTTGCATCCATAGCATCTTCAAAAGGATAATTCTTGAATTTAATAAGATACCGTCGGATAATCTTACCATGTCTTAGTACCTTATCTTCATGTCGAAGGATGGATTCGGGCTAGAGCACCTCTTCTTGATCCTCAATCTTTGGAGGGTCCTCAATTATTGCTTCTCTCGGTGGCTCTCCTTTGTAAGGCTTAAGTAGGCTCACATGAAAAGCATTGTGTATAAGCCACTAGTTGGGCAACCTTAATTGGTAAGCCATCTCATTGATTGGCTTAAGAATTTGAAAAGGGCCATAGTGTCTTTTTGCTAACTTAGCATAATACTTCTTGTGGCCTGTAGGATTCTTGCCCGTAGTTTGCCTCAACAAACGAGCCTTGGGGAACTTTAGCAAGACCCAATCATTTTCCTTAGAGTCTAAGGCTCTTCGGTGCTTGTTAGCAACAACCTTTTTCCTTTGTTGTGAGATGGATATAGCCTCTTTAATCTTTTGAAAAGATTCTTGTAGATCTCGGCTATACTCATCAGCAGCAAAGATCTTCCCATGTACTTTAAGTAGCAAAGGACTATTAGATCTTCCCCATATGACTTCGAAAGGTGCCTTTCTTGTAGAAGTATGTACATTATTATTGTACGCATATTCTACAAGGGGTAGGTACTTCTTCCATTGTGAGCATTGATCTACTTCCGTAACATAGGCTTTTAGTAGATCTAGAATTGTAAGGTTAGCTATCTCACTTTGGCCATCCGTTTGTGAGTGATATATGTCAAAGAGAAATTTAACCTTGTGCCTAGATTTTCAAAGAGACCCTTCCGAAAGTTATTGGTCATTCGAAGATCTCTGTCCACTGACACAATGAATGTTGGCAAGCCATGGTACTTGAAAATATGAGATATGAAGAGGGTTGCCCTTTGATGTGCCTTAGTACTCTTCTTGACATGTATAAAGTGTGCTTGTTTGCTAAACCTGCCAACTATTGTTCATATTCCTATATTCCCATAGATAGACTTGGCCAATCCAAAGATAAAATCCATGGATATTCTCTCCCATGTGGTGAATTGGAATTGGTAATGGCTGGAGAAATCCACGTTGCTTCCCTCGATCATACTTTGTCTTTTGGCATACCACGCATTTTGAAACATATTCTTGCACGTTTACTTTCATGGTAGGCCAATAGATATGGTCTCGACTCCTCAAAGGGTAGGTTGAATCCCTCATAGAGGGGGCATGGGATTCATACATTACTTTCTCACGGAGTGAGTTAGTAACACATAGCCTATTGCAATATCGAAGATAACCATCTTGCAAGGTGAATGGTTCCTCTTTCTTCTCTAATGCAAGGGCTGAAATTACATTCTTGAAATCGAGATCAGTAGCATACTCATCTATCATAGAAGATAGATCATTGTGAGTTGCTATTGACACCGCATTTACTCTTGGTCATCGTGATAGTGCATCGGCCACTTGATTGTGCTTGCTGGAAATGTGAGTAATATGAAAATGAAATTTCAAAAGAAAAGTTGTCCACATCATTTGTTTGTTGGAGAGCTTGATTTGCGTAATGAAGTACTTGAGGCTTTGGTGATCCGTTCATAGGGTGAATGGAGTCCCCAAAAGGTAGTGCTTCCCTGAGTCTAAGGCATGTAAATGTAATGGAAATGGCCTATGAACTTTGAGAATAGCGGAATTAAGAGAATTAGAGTGAGCATTTTTGTGAGATTACTTTGAGAGCATAGAGGGTGAACTTAATTGATGGTAGCAACATAAACATAATTCTTAATTAACTTGGCATGAACAATACTTTTGCAAAAGAGAGAGAGAGTATTAGAGAACTTGACAATAGTTGAGGACCAGATTTACTTGGAGATGGTCCCCCTCCAAAAGGCGTTTGTATTATAGATTCTTCCATCAAGAGAGACTTGGTACAATACAATCTTTCTCTTCCTTGTGACTTGGTGTTGCTATGAAGATGGAAAGCTTCATGCATCACGAGCATAACATAAACTTTGCAAAAAGAATTAACTATCCCAAGCCTCAGTCCCAAGGCCTCAAACACCTTCGAAGGTGAAGAGAGCTAGCAAGGAATGAGGGTAGGGAAAAGGAAGAAGAATCATCTATAGGAGAAATAAATAGTTCCTCAATTATCATCACTCTTCTTGCTTAGCATAGCATAATAGCATAGTAATGAAGATGAAGAAGATGGAAAGCTTAAGCATTGAAGCATGTCTCTTGGTTGGATTTGTATTCCATAGCCAAGAGTGTTGGTGTAGGCTCTCCACTTCTCAACAAGCTTGAAGAAGGAGATGGAGCTTTTGCACTTTTAACTTCCCACAATAGTGTGTGTGTGTGTATGTGTGTGTGGGAGAGTATACCCCGTCTCATGCTTGGTCCATCCCTCTCTCTCTCTCTCTCTCTCTCTCTTATTATTTAATTATATCATTTGGACATGTGTCTTCTTTTTCCTCTTTGAGAGAAAGAACTTAATTATTTATTTTTATGCATTTAAATTCTCATTGGACCCCTTTAAAGCCTATCCAATAGGATTCAAGCACATCATGAGGGCCATATGTGGAGGATTTTGACATGTATCTTGTATGCTTCTTAAGATATCATGTTTAAATTGAACACTTTAAGCACCTAGTCATTTAAGAATGGAAACTGTTTATGCCTCTTGAGAGTTTATGTTTGAATTCAACACTTTAAAAACCTTATTCATTTAAGCATATGAGAAGCACCTCAAGCTTGGGCAAGGTTCCCACGAACACTTAGCAAGCCGACAAGAACCTCATGCTTGGGTAGGATTTCCATCTCAAGGTCATTCCTAGCTTGCCTAAGGTCAAATGACATTTTAACACTAACTTTTGGAGGTCTTTAATGAAGCTAACCCTAAGGTCTTTTAAGCTCCATTAGATGCACGTTGCTCTTTGATAGACTACCTCCTTTTGGATCGCTATTGAGATGTAATCATCTCTCCTCTTCGTCCCTTACTGAGGTAAATTTAGAAGCACTTATTGCACATTACTCTTTGGTAGACCGTCTCCTTTTGGACCCCTATTAAGATGCAACCATTTCTCCTTTTGGTCCCTTATTGAAATAAGTCTAGAATCACATATCTATATCCTAACTCTTGTTTCCCTTTTATCGTTTAATATGAGAAAATCATTTGGTAAAGTTAGATATAAGATTTTATGACATTACCTCTCTCTTGAAAGCATAGTCGTCCTCGACTATGAGGTAGAGAAGATCAAGCCTAGTCATTAGTCCATGTTTCTTAGCGGGTAGAGGATCCATTTTTACCCTACGACATCATTCTAGAATGGATGACTAATCCATTTGGTGCTGGGGAGACTTAGCTTCTGCAAGCATGTCTGCTCTTTAGTCCATATCATACTTCCAAAGTAGAGTGACAAGTTCTACTTGGTGTTTGGGAGACGTCGTCACCACAAACATGATCCTAAGTATGCATACTTCTTAAATTTTGTGCACAATAAAAGAAAGAGAATAAGTCTTATAAGACAAAAACATTCTTCATTTAAATATGCATATTCATTTGCTTACTCTAGTGTAGCATTGTCAGCATTGACAAGGTTCATATTATCCTTAAGCTAGGTTTCTTGCATCCCTCTAGCATCTTTAAAAGGATAACCCTTAAACTTAATAAGATATCGTCGAATAATCTTACCGTTTCTTAATACCTTGTCCATGTTGTAGGATAGACTCATATTGAAGTACTTCTTCTTGATCTTCGATTTTTGGAGGTTTTGCTACTGTTTCTTCTTTTGGTGGCACTCCTTTGTAAGGCTTAAGTAAGCTCTCATGAAAACATTGTGCATGAGAAAATGGTTGGGCAACTTTAATTGATAATCCATATCTTTGATTGGCTTTAGAATTTAAAAAGGACTATAGTATCTTTTTGCTAGTTTAGCATAATACTCTTGGTGGCCCGTAGGATTTTTACCCGTAGTAAGCCTTGGACGAGGCTTGAGAAACTTTAGCAAGACCCAATCATTTTCCTTAACGGTTAAGGCTCTTTTGTGCTTATTAGCAGCAGCCCTTTTTGCCTTTGCTTTGAGATTTATATAACCTCTTTAATCTTTGGAAAAGATTCTTGTGAGTCTTGGCTATATTCATCAGCAACGAAGATCTTCCCATGTACTTTAAGTAGTAAGGGACTTTTGGATCTTCCCTCTTTAACCTCGAAGGTGCTTTCCCCATAGAAGTAGTAAGGGACTTTTGGATCTTCCCTCTTTAACCTCGAAGGTGCTTTCCCCATAGAAGTATGTACAATGTCATTGTACGCATACTTTATAAGAAGTAGGTACTTCTCTCATTGAGAACGTTGATCTACTTCCGTGACATAGGCTTTTAGTAGATTCAAGAATCGTTAGATTAGTTATTTCACTTTGGTCATCCATTTGTGGATGATAGGCCAAAAGAGAAATTTAATCTACTTCCTAGATTCTTAAAGAGACTCTTCTAAAAATTACTAGTCATTTTAGGATCTTTGTCCGACACTATGGATGTTGGCAAGCCATGATACATTTACTTTTCATGGTAGACCAACAGAAATACATTTCTACTCCTCGAAGAGTAGATTATGGAATTTCTCTTTGCGTCGCATAAGGAGAAGCATGGGATTCATACATGACTTTCTTATTGTATGGGTGAATAACACATAGCCTATTGCCATTTGGAAGATAACCATCCTCCAAGGTGAATGGTTCTTTTTTTTCTTCCCTAATGCAAAGGCTGTAGTTACATACTTAAAATCTCGGACAGTAGAACACTCATCTATCATAAAAGATAGATCATTGTGAGTTGCTATAGACACCACATTTACCCTTGGCTGTTGTGAAAGTACATCGTCCACTTCATTGTGCTTGCCAACAATGTGAGCAATATGAAATTTAAATTGCAAAAGAAAATTATCCCACATCATTTGTTTGTCAAAGAGCTGGGTTTGCGTCATGAAGTTCTTGAGGCTTTGTGATCCATTCGTAGGATGAATGGAGCCCCCAAGAGATAGTGCTTCCATGTGTCTAGGACATGTAGAATAGCTAAAAGCTCTTTTTCGTATATGCCCAATACTAGTTCATTGGCATTGAGCCTTCAGCTCTCATATGCTATGGCATGTCCTTCTTGAAACAAAACTATTCCAAGGTCACCATGGAAGCTCTAGGAGTGTCATTGCGTAAATTTCTTTTGGGGCAAGAACGATAACCATGTCCTTGCTCCCCACACTTAAAGCATTTATGGTCTTTACAAAAGGCCTCTAATTCTTTGGGAGAGATCTTATTTTTACCTTTGTAAGCTCCTTTCTCCTTGGCCTTGTTGTTGTTGGTGTTGGTGTTGCCTTGGGAAGATTTTTTAGCATTGTTCTTCTCTTTAGTTTCATTTCGATCCTTGTTTTTCATGGGCTTGAAATTTCTTCTCACCCCTTATTGGAAATTGATCCTTGAAGCAACCATAGTGTGGTGGATGGCTTTGGTGATAATGCTATGCCATTGTGAGTTGACATACTCGGCCATTTCTTCAGGTAATACCACAGAATGCTTTTGTTTGGAGAAGTCTATCCTTTGAAAGACTGTAGTTTTGAGATGTAAATCCCAAAACTTATCCACATTTTTGTGGATAAGACTCGTTGAAGAGCAGCTTCAAGCTTTACCATTTGGTAAGCACTTTGTTCTTTGCATCGCTTGCAAGGAATTGCTTCATGATGGAAACTTGTAGAGTTTTCCATGTGTTTGGGGCCTCGCCATTGCCATGAAGGCTAGCCCACCATTGATGAGCATATTTTTGGAAGTGCATAGCTACATGGTGTAGCTTGGAGGTCTCCGTGAAGCCCTCGTCTGCAAAGGCCTCATCAAATTGTTGGATGAAGGCCAATACTTTGTATGTGGCACCAAGGGTGCTATCATAGGTGAGAAAGAGTAGCTTGGAGGACTGCGTGAAGCCCTCGTCTGCAAAGGCCTCATCAAATGGTTGGATGAAGGCCAATACTTTGTATGCGGCACCAAAGGTGCTATCATAGGTGAGAAAAGAGATACTCTTTCCTCCCTCTTTGAACTTCTTGAGCTTTTGTGATTTTCGCTATGCAAGGTATGATTTGCGATCTCCTCCCCTTTTGTATTCTCTAGGAGAATAGCCATAGCTTTTATCGGAAGAGGAGGAAGGTGAAGAAGAAGGAGAAGAGGGTGACCTATTTCTTGCCTTTTTCTTCCTTTGTTTCCTCTCTTCCCTTTTGAAGTGATGAGGAGAAGGACTATGGGTTGACTGTTTCCTCTAAGGAGGATTTGCAATAGTCTAGACCGCCGTCTTCATGGAGCCACATCTTTAGAGGAACTTAGCGATTCACTTCTTTCTCGTTCTTTGGATTCCTCCTCTGTTATGGGAGAAAGACTTCTTTTAGGAGTCTCATCAAGAGGCCTCTTAAACTCTCTCTCCTCTTGGAGAGGAAGAGAAATCCCATAAAGCATGAAGCTCTTGGGTAACTTCGGCTTGCAAAGTAGGGTTGCACATAGCTTGATGCAACCTAGTAACAAGATAATTGATAAACATGAAGGCATCATCATTAGCACCTTCATGTGCAAAATCAAAGCTATCAATGTTCATTCTACTCTCTTGGTTATTGTCAACCATGCTAATTATACTTATGTGTTTACTTAGTGTATCCTTTGGCAATTCAAAACCTTGGTTGCTACTCCTCTTAGCCTTTGAAAATAAGCACTTAAGTATCCCACGGCTCGAATTGATTAATTATAGAGAGTAGTGGAAAAGTTCTAACATAGCAGAATTGCTGAGGGATAGCTCCGTTCAGACTTCTTATGGCTCAATAATGGTAAAGTCGTAGGCAAGTCTAAAAAGACCCCATTATAAAGACCAAAGCTCTCTAGGTGTGCACCATATCCCACATAGAGGACTCAACAAAACTAATAATAGATCCAGTCCCACTTACCCTAATATAATTAACAAAATCAACCATTAATAAGCTACTTAATGACCTCAGTTCTTAAGAAAGAAAAGAGAAACCAAATACTTTGATACCAATGTAATGGAAATGGCCTATGAACTTTGAGAATAGCGGAATTAAGAGAATTAGAGTGAGCATTTTTGTGAGATTACTTTGAGAACATAGAGGGTGAACTTAATTGATGGTAGCAACATAAACATAATTCTTAATTAACTTGGCATGAACAATACTTTTGAGAGAGAGAGAGAGAGAGAGAGAGAGAGAGAGTATTAAAGAACATGACAATAGTTGAGGACCGGATTTACTTGGACCGGTCCCCCCTCCAAAAGGTGTTTGTATTATAGATTCACCAATCAAGAGAGACTTGGTACAATACAATCTTTTTGTTCTTTGTGATCTTGGTGATACTATGAAGATGGAAAGCTTCATGCATCACGAGCATAGCATAAACTTTGCAAAAAGCATTAACTATCCCAAGGCCTCAAATACCTTCGAAGATGGAGAGAGCTAGCAAGGAATGAGGGTAGGGAAGAGGAACACGAATCATCCATAGGAGAAAGAAATAGTTCCTCACTTATCATCACTCTTCTTGCTTAGCATAGCATGATAGCATAGTAATGAAGATGAAGAAGATGGCAAGCTTAAGCATTGAACCATGTATCTTGGTTGGATTTGCATTCCATAGCCAAGAGTGTTGGTGTAGGCTCTCCACATTTCAACAACCTTGGAGAAGGAGATGGAGCTCTTGCACTTTGCACAATGAGTGTGTGTGTGTGTGTGTGTGTGTGTGTGGGTGTGAGAGAGTATACCGCCTCTCATGCTTGGTCCACCCCTCTCTCTCTCTCTCTCTTTTATTATTTAATTATATCATTTGGACATGTGTCTTCTTTTTCCTCTTTGAGAGAAAGAACTTAATTATTTATTTTTATGCATGTAAATTTTTATTGGACCCCTTTAAAGCCTATCTAATAGGATTCAAGCACATCATGAGGGCCACATGTGGAGGATTTTGACATGTGTCCTACATGCTTCTTAAGATATCATGTTTGAAATGAACACTTTAAGCACCTAGTCATTTAAGCATGGAAACCGTTTATGCCTCTTGAGATTTTATGTTTGAATTGAACACTTTAAGAACCTTCGTCATTTAAGCATACGAGAAGCACCTCAAGTTTGGGAAAGGTTCCCACGAACACTTAGCAAGCCGACAAGCACCTCATGCTTGGGCAGGATTCCCACCTCAAGGTCAGCTCTAGCTTGCTTAAGGTCAAAGGACTTTTTAACACTAACTTTTGGAGGTCTTTAATGAAGCTAACCCTAAGGTCTTTTAAGCTTCATAAGATGCACGTTGCTCTTTGATAGACTACCTTCTTTTGGACCCCTATTGAGAGGTAACCATCTCTCCTCTTGGTCCCTTGCTGAGGTAAATCTAGAAGCACTTATTGCACATTGCTCTTTGGTAGACCATCTCCTTTTGGACCCTTATTGAGATGCAACCATTTCTCCTTTTGCTCATTGTTGAGATAGGTGAAGGAGTACGAGCGGAAGTGTGACGCGAGAGAGAGTGCGAGAAGAAGAGCATGACGATATGGTGAACTCGCTCTACTGTAATGTGTAGAGCATAATGAGTTCTTATTAGGTTTTTACAAAAGAATATGTGTACATACCTGGCGGCCCGCCCACTTACCTGGGCGACCACATTGGGCTTTATACCCCAACAACCTCCCACTTAAAGTCCAATGTGGTACTTTAAGTGTGAGAGAAGCTACTATACAAGCTAATATACAAGAGATGTAGAGAAGTGATGTACTACCCTACACCTAACTTCTTGCGAAAATGCGCAAAGCTCTTTGAGGGAAGTCCTTTTGTAAGTAGATCAACAGGATTTTCTGTAGTGTGAACTTTGACAAGCTGAAGTTGCTTATCCTCGAGCATTTCCCTGATGAAATGATACTTCACATCCACATGCTTTGTCTTTGAGTGATAAACTGGATTGCGAGCCAATTGTACAGTACTTTGACTATCACAATATAACACAGGCATCTCTTCTTTGATTCCCAAATCTGTTACTAGTCGATTAAGCCAAATTGATTCTTTGCATGCCTCTGATGATGCAACATATTCAGCCGCTGTAGTAGACTGAGTAACACAATCTTATAATCTAGAACGCCATGATACTGCTCCACCAGCCAATGTAAAGACATACCCTGACGTAGACCTTCGGTTGTCTAAGTCACCTGCATAATCTGAGTCTGTAAAACCCTTTACACTTAGCTCCTGACTCCCATAGCATATACGCATACTCTTTGTAGCTTTCAGGTATCTCAATATTCCTTTCACTACCTCCCAATGTTTCTTGCCTGGGTTTGACATGTATCGACTTACTACTACCACTACAAATGCAATGTCTGGGCGAGTAGAAATCATTGCATACATCAAACTGCCCACTGGAAACGCATATGGAATCTTATCCATTTCAGCCTGTTTTTCCTCAGACACAGGACAATCTTGTTTGCTAAGTTTCACATATGGTGGCAATGGAACACTCAATGCCTTTCCCTTCTCCATATTGAAACGTTGCAAAACCTTGTCAATATACTCTGTTTGAGATAACCAAATCAACTTCTTTGATCTGTCTCTCTCAATGCGCATACCAAGTATATGACTTGCCTCACCCATGTCTTTCATGTCAAACGATTTTGCCATCTTTGACTTCAAAGCTGAAATTTCTTCCAAGTGCTTGCCAACAATCAACATGTCATCCACATACAAAATAAGGATCAGCCAATTGCCATCCTTAGCCTTCTTTGTATATAGACAATGATCGAACTCACTACGTTTGTAGCCTTGAGAAAGCATAAACTTGTGGGACTTATGGTACCATGCCCTCGGTGATTGTTTTAAGCCATAAAGACTCTTTAACAATTGGCATACCAAATCTTCCTTGTCTTTCTCAACAAACCCTTCTGGCTACTGCATGTAAATTTCCACATCTAAGTCACCATGCAAGAACGCTGTCTTGACATCCATTTGGTGCAACACCAAATCTAATATGGCAACCAATGCAAGAAAGCATCTCAATGTAGTCATCTTGACCACCGGAGAGAAGACTTCATCAAAGTCAATGCCTTGTTCTTGCTTAAAGCCCTTGGCAACAAGCCTTGCTTTGTACTTTGGCTGACTATCATGAGCGGTGATCTTATACCTGTAAACCCATTTACAAGGTAGAGCCTTTTTGCCCTGTGGTAATTTAACTAGCTTCCATGTCTGGTTTTTATGCAGAGCTGTCATCTCTGGCTGCATGGCCAATTGCCAATTCTCGGAGTCCTTCATTTGCACTGCTTCCTTGTAACATGAAGGCTCATTGCAATCAGTCAACATGACATAGTTCATCGATGGAACAAACCTATCAGGAGGTCGCGTGATACGTCCAAATCTACGCACAATAGGTGGCTCAAGCTCAGCCACAACCTGTGGTTCCACTCTATCCTGTCCTTGCTGCTCTTGAGTCCTGGCATTTTGTCTTGCACGTGCAGGTCCATCTTCTTGGAAGACAACTCTTCTAATCTCCTCAACCCTCTCTGGTTTAGAATGATATTTGGCTTCATTAAAGTGAACATCATTGCTACGGATAACCTTTCTGGATTCGGGATCCCAAAGTCTGTACCCCATCTCACCAGAATTACCATAGCCTAGAAAGATGCACTTTCTACTCTTTGGCTCAAGTTTGTTCCTAAATTCCTTTGAAACATGAGTATATGCCTCACAACCAAAGACTCTGAGATGCTTGTATGAGGGCATGTTGCCTGACCATACCATCTCTGCCACTGAATCCTTCTGCAAAACCTTGCTAGGAGATCTATTTATAAGATGAACAGCTGTTGATACAGCTTCAGCCCAAAACCCATTTGGCAGTTGTGCATTAGACAACATAATTCTGACCTTCTCTTGTATGGTCCTATTCATCCTCTCAGCAACACCATTTTGAGGAGGATTGTAAGGAGCAGTAAGTTCACGTTTTATACCTTTTGACTCACAAAAGTCCTGAAAGGCCTTTAAAACATAGTCTCCACCATTGTCAGTGCGTAAGCATTTAAGCTTCTTTCCACTCTGATTCTCCACAAGTGTCACAAACGTTTTGAAAACACTAAACGCTTCATCCTTGTGCTTGAGAAAGTAAACCCATACTTTCCTCGAGTAATCATCGATAAATGTCATAAAGTAAGAAGCTCCCCCTAGAGATAGGTTAGGCATAGCTCCACACAAATCACTATGAACAAGTGCCAACTGTGTATCTCTTCTACTGCTTCTATGCTTATGTGGATGTTGTGTTTGCTTACCATACAGACAATGTTCACAGAATTCAAAATCGTTAAATGACAAGCCAGGCAAATAACCAGAACGAGACAAGATTTCCATTCCCTTCTTGGACATATGTCCTAATCGGCTATGCCACAAAGAAACGTTCGGCTGCTCGGTTACATTGATTACATTTTTAGAGACATTTGATACATAAATCATGTAAAGTCCTCCAGACTTTACTCCATGTGCTACTGTCATAGAACCCTTGGATATCTTCCACATGTTCTGTCCAAAAGTGGTGACGTAGCCAGCATCATCAAGTAAACCTGTGCTGATCAAGCTCTTTGTAATTGCTGGAACATGTCTCACATTCTTCAGCGTGAAAGAAGAGCCATTCTGTAACTTCAATTGAACATCTCCAATAGCTAAGATCTCACATGTCTGCCCATTGCCTAGCCGAACATGATCTTTAGTGGTCACATAAGAGGTAAACCACTCCTTGTTTGGAGACACATGAAGTGATGCCCCTGAGTCTATAATCCAGTCACTCAGAGTATTTCCATCAGATGCTGTAAGAAGAGCTGAGTCCATTGTATTTTTCAAGAAGTAGATATCTCCTGACACTAGACTGTCATCCTCTGCAACAGTGTTTGTCACATTTATTTCTTGAATCTTCACTGAGGACTTGTTCTTCTCACCATGGTCTTCAGCTTTCTCTTTGCCTTTTTCTGGTTTCCATTCTCTGTAGTCTCTTTTCATGTGACCCTTCTTGCCACAATGGTAGCATTCTATGTCACTCTTGCCTTTAGCACTGCGGGACTTGCTACGAGACTGATTCCTCTTTCCACCTTTGTACTTTTCTTTGGTCCTTCCCCTGACAACTAAGGATGTTCCTTTGCCTTTGTTCATTGTCTTTCTATTGGTTTCTTCAGTAAGCAGACTACCTTCTACACCTGCTGTGGTCAAACCATCTGGAGGTGCAGAATTAGTCAAAGCTGTGCGAAAAGTGTCCCAACTTTCCGGCAATGTGATCAACAGGAACATAGCTCTAACAGGTTCATCAAACTTGACACCTTGAGCTGACAACTGACTGTAGATGGTGTTGAATTCATTCAGATGATTGGACATAGGTGTCCCTTCTTTCATCTTCAAGTCAACAAGCTTCTTAAGCCAGTATACCTGTGAAGCTGCACTCTGCTTCTCATAAAGATCAATCAGCTTTGTCCATGCTTGATAAGCCGACATCTCGTCTACTACATTGAAGTAAACGCTTTCTGCCAAAGTCAGCATAATGGTAGAAAGTGCCAATTCATCCATTTCGCTCCATTCATCTTCGTCCATATCTAGTGGTTTTATCCCCTTGAGCTTTATAGGTTTTATCTGCTTCTTTTGTACCAACACATGCCAAATCTGCTTCTTCCACAATGGAAAATTGGTTCCATCCAGCTTCTTGATATTGTAAACAGCAGTGTCCTGTGATCCAGCCATAGCTACGCTTCACAGTATTTTACTTTTCTGGGAAAAATTCGGCAGAGTTTCTCCTGTAAACTGACCTCTGAACCAATATCAACCTGTCAAATGAACCAATAAAGCTTCAGATTCTGCAAAAATTTCGGCAAAGTCTCCTTTGTAAAATGGCTATGGTGTACTCAAAAATAGACCAAAAACAACTCAAAAAACCATTGTCTCTCTAACACTGTAAGCTGTGGGTAAACCTGTCCTGCACCTGTACTGTCTCTCACTGTCCTGTCACTGTCCTGTAAGCATAGACTGCGACAATGCCTCAACGGCAGTAAAGCAAAGATGCAATCCCAATTGTCTAACTCACAGTCAATACATCCTAGCTGCCTATCTAAGGGTGCTCGAGGGATCGCTCCAAGACCTGTATCACCGAAAGGATCTCAACATTCGACAATCCCCAGCTCAATAAAACCTCACTCGACCCTCAACAAAGGCTGCAGTAAATCTGACAGTACATACACTTCCCACAAAGTCATACATCCACAAATTTCCCACTGTATGTTGTAACCGCTGCGGGCGGTTGTTTGCTGCGTGACTCAAAGCCAGCAAACCCTCAACAGACATACATCATCTTTGACAATACATCCCATGTGGAAGTACCTGCAATGTCAGGATGAAATCTGAAATATCAAGTAGCAAACACAAGCTACCTGATGAACGGGTGGATGTCGCCTACAGTCTGTGTGTAGGTGCACCGGTGTTGTATGTGACATGCCTCCAAGAACTGTAAGCCGTTCTTCGTTGTGTAGATAGCCACAAATCAGCACTCCGGAAGTGCAGATATCCTCAACACTTGCAATCGTAGGCCGAAACCCCAAAATTGCATAGTCGGATCTGCACCCGCCGAGACCACGTAGTCGAAAATGGCCTGCTCAGAACTTTGTCGAAGCCGAACGGTGGCCGAGATGACCTCAGAATGAAATTCTAAGCACACCGAGCCAGTTGAAGGAGTACGAGCGGAAGTGTGACGCGAGAGAGAGTGCGAGAAGAAGAGCACGACGATATGGTGAACTCACTCTATTGTAATGTGTAGAGCATAGTGAGTTCTTATTAGGTTTTTACAAAAGAATATGTGTACATACCTGGCGGCCCGCCCACTTACCTGGGCGACCACATTGGGATTTATACCCCAACAATAGGTCTAAAAGCACATATCTATATCCTTACTCTTGTTCCCCTTTCATCTTCCCATATTAAATGATCATTTTAATATGAGAAAATCATTTGGTAAAGTTAGATATTATATTTTATGACATAAAACAGCTAATAGTTCCTTTTCGTATATGCCGAATACTCGCTCATCGGCGTTGAGTCTTTAACTCTTGTATCCTATGGCATGCTCTTCTTGAAACAAAAATGATCCAAGGCAATTGCCACAAGCATCACATTGGACCTCAAATGTCTTTGAGCGATCAGGTAGTGTAAGCACAGGTTAAGAGATAAGCTTCTCATTGAGCTTGTCTCAAAAGCATTTTGCTCTTTTGCAGTCCATGTATACCTAACGTTCTTTTTTGTTAAGTCATGTAATGGTCATGCTATTAGTGAGAATTTCTCTATGAAGTGTCTGTAGTATGCACACATACCAATAAATCTTCGTAGCTCATGTAGATTCCTTGGATTAGGCCATCCTTTTATTACCTCTAGCTTTGATGGATCCATTTGGATGCCATCTTGAGAGATAATGTGACCTAAGTATTAAATCTCTTGTAGAAAAAAAATCACTTTCTTTTTTATTAATGAAAAGTTTATTCTGTTTCAAAACTTGAAAGATTACCTGGAGATGTTGCTTATGCTCCTCGAGAGAATTGGACTAGACGGTGATATCATCAAAGAATAGTCCTAGTAGACTTGCGGTAGGGACTAAAGATTTTCTCCATTAAGCGGTTGAATGTGGCGGAGTGTTTGTCAAGACAAAAGGCATGACAAGATATTCATAAAAACCAAATGTCGTGCGAAAAGCAGTCTTTATAATATCTTGATTGACTACCCTTATCTGATGATAGCCACTTTTAAGGTCAATCCTACTAAAGTAGGTAGACCCTTGTAATTTATCAAATAGATCTTCTACCCGTGGCACATGCAATCTATTTTTTATAGTGATTCTATTTAGTGCTCTATAGTCTACACACATACGACATGTGCTGTCTGGCGAACAAAATGGTAAAGTGCTAGGCCTCACCATCCCTTTTTCTACCAGTTCATGGACTTGCCTCATGATCTCCTCTTGTTGAGCTTGTGAAATTCGATAAGGAGGCTTATTAGGTGGTGAGCTTCCTGGTAGAAGTTCTATTGCATGATCATCATCCCCTCGTTTTGACGGTAGCTATCTAGGGATATCATCAATAAAAACATCTTGGAATTTACTTAGGAAAGTAGACAACTATAATACTCTTGATTGAACCATTTTCATCTAGTAAAATATAAGGATCGTTTAGAGATTCCTTAACAATAATCATGTACGCGGAAATTGAGCTTTTGATTGACTTATCAAAAGCAGGCATATTTTACGAGGGGTATGGTGTTACCCGACTCATTAGCATCTATGTACATGTTATTTTCCTTGTACTTGAAGTATATTCTCCTTTCAGCGAACTTCATATTGGCAGCCATGCGATGGAACCATGGTGCCCCTAGGATAACATTCTCATGCTGGAGAGGGGAGATGAAAAAATCCTCTTTGTCAACGTAGCTTTGGACATGAAGCCTCAATTTCCCAATCAAGGGAGTAATGGAGGCATTTTGTCCCTTGAAAGCCCCATCGACAGTGACAATGTCTCCCATCTCAAAATCTTCTCTGCCTAACTTAGTAGCCAACGCTGTTGATATAAGTTTTGATTTGAGCCACGGTCAAAAAGGATAAAGGCATCATGCTCTCTCACCTTTCCCCAAGCATAGGAAAGGGGAGATCCTTTGCAATGAGCATCCCCTTTTGGAGTTTCAACCATAGAAGCTATAGGTGGCTCATTGCGTATATTTCTTTGAGGGCAAGTGTGATAGCCATGCCCTTGCTCCCCGCACTTAAAGCACTTGTTGTTTTTGCAAAAAGGCTCTAGCTCTTCAGGGGAGAGACTATTCTTACCTTTGTAGACTCTTTTCTCCTTAGCTTTTTTGTTGTTGTTGCTAGAGTTGCTCTTAGAGGAATTTTAAGCATTGTTCTTCTCTTTAGGCTCATTTCGGTCTCTAGTTTCCATGGGCTTAAAATTCCTCTTAGACCCTTGTTGGAAATTGATTCATGAAGCGACCATAGTATGATGTATGACCGCAGAGATAGTCCTAGGCCTTTGCGAATTGACATATTTGGCCTTCTCTTCAGATAGCCCAACACAAAATGATGTTTTTGTTCTCCAAAGTCTATCTTTTTGTAGACAGCGGCTTTGAGATGCAAATCCCAAAACTTGTCTACATACTTGTGGATAGACTCGTAGGGAGACAACTTCAAACTTTTCCATTTGGTAAGAGCTTTGTCTTCCAATTGCTTGCAAGAAAGTACTTCATTCTCGAAGCTCTTAGGGCTTTTCACGTCCTTGGAGCTTCTCCATTAGCTCGTAGACTAGCCCACCATTGTCTGGCGGACTTTTGAAAATGCATAGCTACATGTCGTAGCTTAGAGGACTCCGTGAAGCCCTCATCTCCAAAGGCCGCATCAAACTGTTGGATGAAGGCCAAGACTTTGTTCGTAGCACCAAAGGTCCCATTATAGGTGAGAAAAGAGATGTTCTTTCCTCCCACCTTGAACTTCTCGAGCTTGCTGGCAAGGAGCATAAGACTTCCAATGCCCTCTCCTTCTAGGCTCATTAGGGGATAGGCCACTACTTTCATCGAAGAAAGAGGAAGGTGTTGAGGATGAAGAAGAGGCTGACCTTTTTCTCTCCAAGGAAGGAGGTGATGATGCTGGAGAAGAGGGTGACCTCTTTCTCTCCTTTTTCTTCCTTTGATTCCTCTCTTCCTTCTTGGGATTTCGAGGAGAGGAACTATGCGGTGATCTTTTACTCTTAGAAGGAGTTGCAGATCTTCGTGGCCGTCGTCGTCGTGGAGCCATATCTTTTGAAGGATTTGGAGACTCCCTTCTTTCTCTTTCGTAGGGTTCCTCCTCTTCTCTCACTAGAGAAAGTCTTCTTTTGGAAGTCTCACCGAGAGGCTTCTTAAGTACTCTCTCTTCTTGGGAATTTGGAGAACCCCATGGGTGCGAAGTTGTTGGACAACTTCACCTTGTAGAGCAGGATTGCCTATGGCTTGTTGTAGCTTGGTGACAAGATAATTCACAAGCAGAGGGCCATCATTAGTAGCACCTTCATGTGCAAAATCAAAGTCATCAATATTCATTCTACTCTCTTTATTATTGTCAGCCATGCTAGCAAAATTTAGGTGTATGCTAACTTATTCTTTGGTAGCTTAAAAACCTCTCATAAAAATCTTTTAGGACCTATCCTCTTAAACAAGAAATGAGAATCCAATAGCTCTAATACCAATGTAAAAGAATTAGGCCAACAACATTGATTGTAGCAGAATTAAAATGACAATAGTGAGCATTTCATTAAGAGAAATCCTAATGAAGATAGAGAGGAAGTACTTGATTAAAGATAGCGATATAAACATGACACTTAGTTAGATTGGCATAAAAAATACTTGTAAAAGAGGGAGAATTAGAGAAATTGACAACAGTTGAGGACCAAATACTTGGATCCGGTCCCCCCTCCAAAAGGCTTTTGTATTATATGTTCTCCATAAAGAGAGACTTGGTACAATACATTCTTTGTGTTCCTTGAGACCTTGTTGATGCCGTGAAAATGGAAAGCTTCATGCACCAATATTATGCCTAAAATAAATATTAAATTTACATGCAATAGCATAAACTTGTCCGCGGCCTCGATCCCACCAAGACCTCAAACACCTTCAAAGGTAAACAGAGATGGCAGGGAGTGAGGAAAGTGAAGAGGAAGAAGATGTAACATACAAGAAAGAAGTATTCTCCTTACTGTGGATTACTCTTACAGCTTAGCTTAGCATAGTAATGAAGATGTAGAGAAGATGAGCATTCCATTAAAGCTTAACTCTTGCTTGGATTTGCATTCCGTAGCCAAGAGGTGTTGGTGTAGGCTCTCTACTTCTCAAGATTGGAGAAAGAGATGGAGTGCTTGATCAACACATGAGAAAGTGTGAGAGTGTGTGTGTGAAAAATGAGAGCTTTCTCTTGCTTGGTCGACCCCTCTCCGTCCTAGCTCTAGCTTGCACCTCATTGGTCCATGCCAGGGCCTAGCCAATCAGAGACTGAGTTCATTTCAAGCAAGGGGTGTAGCATTGTGACAAGTGTCCTCCTTTCCCCTTTTGAGAGAGAACTTAGATTATCATTTAAATGAAGTTGAAGAGGTTGAGTTAAAAGCACTAGGCCAAAAGTACACTAAAATACTTGGAAAATACGAAGTCAAATAGAACACAGTTCGGAGCACTCATCTTGAGCAAAGTTCAACATTCACTTCCACTGCACCTTACATTGGGTATCAGAGGTTTTGCAATGTTCTATATCACTCAAGGAAAGAACCACAAGAACCATAATTTTTTTTTTGCTTGTTTCGGTCGCACATAACCCAAGTCCTCTTGGGCGTGTCGATTCCTAATCGTGTTTTTGAAGAGTGACAAGAAACCCAAGAAAACTAAAGAGTTTCACCCATACCAGAATACGAAGGGAAAATAAGAAAACAAAACCAAGAATAGAGCTTCTTCATTGAGCTACATGCAGTCAGCTTCTTTTGATAGGTTTTTTCTAAATTGAGCTCAATTTTCTCAAACTTAATTCTCATTGGTACTTGCCATTAGCCATCCAATAGGATTCAAGCTTCATTGGGGGCAACTTGTCTAGGAGCCTGACGTGTGTCCTATATGCTTTATGTGAAAAAGGAGAGCTCTTATAGAGAGAGAGAGAGTGTGTGTGTATTCTCTCTCATCCTCTACAATGAGAACTCGCCCCATGCAAGTGGGAGTGTCCACTTGGCCACTTGCATCCACTTGGTGACCATAGTCCAAATTTACAAAGGTTCAAAATACATGCCATAAGCAATAGTCACCCCTTTGGTCCTAGGTCTAAAGGCTTTTAACATTAACTTTTGGAGGCTTTAGTGAAGCTTAACCCAAGGTTTTTTAAAGCTCCATTAAGTGCACATTGCTCTTTGGTAAACCTCTCTCCATTTGGACCCTTTTTGAGATAAGCTTTGTCAAGCTTATCTCTCCTCTCCGTCCCGTTGAGAATAGATCTAACATCACATATTAATATTCTAACTCTTGCTCCCTTTTATCTTCCCATATTAAATGATGAGTTTAGTATAAGAAAATTGTTTGGGATAGTTAGATATTAGCTTTTATGACTTGAAAAACCAATGGCCTTTTTTCTAGGGACAAGTCACACAAACACCACATGCCTTTCTTCATAACAACCGGATACTCATATTACATTGCAACCAAACCATTTTTGAAATTTGTGCTTTATCAAATGGCAAATATTACTCCTCACACAAAGTAGAAACATCCAAAGTATAAAATTCTAATGTATAAGAGGTAGACAAAGAACTCAATTGGGTGTCATGAAAAGTCTGCACAAGCCATTTTGACATACCTTTATCGCTAGCACTATCCTCACCAAGAATGTCAGGTAAATCTGCATCAGTAACGGATAATCCACAACATTATTTGGAACCTTCATACTTTACACACACCTCATTATAGAACTCACATTCATATTTCCATCAAGGCAACAACGTCTCATAAAAGACCTTCTTTCATCTCGCATCTATCTCCAAAAAATACACGTTGACTGATCAAGATATGCTTAGTCTACAGATGATGCTACATGTAACCTTTACTTTATGAGCTATAATCAACAAAAATACATTTGACAACCTTATCATCCATTCTTTTCATTTTTGCTCCTACATTAAAACATAGGCCTACCAACCAAAGGCACTCATTGGCTTCTTGCCATGCTAGGATTTTGTACTCAACAATAAACTACAATGCTTAATGGAATGCGTGTTTAGAACATTTGCAACAGACATGATTCCCAGACAGTCAAAACACAAGTGGCAAAGCTTGTCTTTTGACTATGCATCATGTAATCTCCATAAGTGACCTATTTTCGCTCTTAGCAACACAATTTTCCTAAGGGATATGAGACACTAAGTCTTTATCCCACTACTCACCAAAAATGCATTGAACTCTTTGGATACGTACTCTTACCTAAAATCAAAACACACGATGGCCATAGAACAACTAGATACATTTCAACCATATGCAAAATTTCCTTGAAACACATGAAAACTTTGGACTTTGCCTTAAGACAGGCATATCCATGCATAACGGGAGTAAGCATCGATAAAATTCATGAGTTATACATGGCTCCAAAAGATGATGTATGAATCAGACCACCAGCATCACTATGGACAAGCTGCAATTCACAAGTAGAGCATGCATACAATTATCCTAGGCAACTTACAACCCAAAATTTTGGCCAAAACTATAGCCATGACATGCATGTTTGAATGGCACCTCAAGAGGGGACAACAAAGCAACCATATAAGATATCTACAAGCTCTATAGAATGGTAAAAATCAATTTGACCACAATTTGCATGCCAAAATTTTGCACCTAAAATAGTCTTTAGAATAAGAGAATGTGCATACTGAGTCTTCCCCACATTTTTTGTAAGCATTCAGCTTATACAGCTCATGCAACAAAGTGCCTTCTCTCATCCACAAACTTTCACTACAAGACCAAGACCAAGTCTTGCAAGTGAAAATATAGATAGAAGATTATTCTAGTCAGGCCTAAGGTGAGTCTGAGTAGTAGGCCAAGGGTTGGGACGCTTATGCAGTTTAGGGGGCTAATTTGGTAGGCCAAGCGACTATATATAGCGTGGTTGGGTGGAGAGTTGAATGCGCCCATCCCTCTGTCCTCATATTAGTATCACAGCTTGGAGGAGAGAGGCAGTAGGAAAGGGAGATGGAGGTCATGGCCTTGCATGGTCTCTCTCTCTCTCGCTCTCTCTCTCTCTCTCTCTCTCATAGGGAGATGGAGGTCATGGCCTTGCATGGCTATGCATGGTCTCTCTCTCTCTCTCTCTCTCTCTCTCTCTCTCTCTCTCTCTCTCTCTCTCTCTCTCTCATAGGGATGGAGGTGCCACAATGATAAAGATCTGAAGGTCGTGGTCATCACAGGTGAGAGTTTTCCATGGTGGGCCCAAAAAGGGACAAGCATGCTTACTTTATTTTAGAGTTTGGGGACGCTCTATTCTGGGCACCCTCCGCCCACTCTAATAGGTTTTTCCCGCGGCGTAGAAAGCAGGAAAATTGCAAGCAAGCATGTTGGCGCCGAGGATCGAGGGAAGGCAACATGCATTGACCATCATGTACGGCATGCAAGGAACATTATGTCATAGGTCAAGAGTGTAGGAAGAGCTCCACAAGACCAAACGTACGATTCACAACAAGTAATACCATTGTAGTCCATGGCAAGGGTTGACAGGGTTGATAGGTTGGGCGAATTCGACATGCAAGGGAAGTAGCCATGAAAAGCAAACAACTCAAAATCCCACCATCTCTCAAGGAGGGACATGGCCATCAGGAAATCCCCAAACCCATGCTGATGCAAGGCATGGTATTGGCAAAAAATCATGAGGCATGGGGCTTGCAAGGGCAAAGACGGGATTTTGCCACGGACACAAAAGCCAGGAGGTCGGCAAGGCAAGCCGGCACGAGTATCTCAACACGCATTCGATTTTTACTTTTATTGATAATGTGCTCAATAACTATGGCATGCAACAAACGTGTGTGCTGCCATGGAAGTTTTTCCATAATTCTGCAATTTAAGTTGAAAGCACAAGCAAGGCTTGTAGCAATTACCCCATAAGCACCAATTTTTTTGCCAAATACGTTGTTAGCAAAGACCAAAGATTGGTTTGAAGACCATAGTCAAGCAAGACTTGAGTAAGAAATGATTTTGATAAGACGCATGGCTTCTCTCCCATGCAACACATTGGCAAGAACACTTCAACTGAGTGTGATCATCAGTTTGAGATTTCCTATTTTCATGATTTTTTTAGCTTTGTGTATGATTTCATACTGCAGGAACAATCTTTATTGGACAGGGTAGACTGAGTTGGTCACCATTTCAGCAGTTTACATGCACGATCTAAACCAAGGAGTTTGGATTTCCAAGAAAACACCAAAGGTTACTAGTTACATGTTGTACTTTTCAGCTTATACCTTTTAGGTTTGGCTAGTGTATTAACTCCGTGTAAGTGGATGTTATCTTTATTCTACACGTAAGCCTATGTTTTGTTTTCATTTCATTCCTGTATATGATTTGATTAAATTTTTGAAGTGGAATGAATATGCAAGAATGCTTTCATCCATTTTGCTCTTAAGACACATAACAAGGTGATGTAGGAGCAAGAATTTTGGGATAGAAGTGTACTTGGTATATTTCTGCATCCTGCAGTTATAGACCTACATGGTAGGGTTTGTTTGGCACATTTTGTCAGAAGGGGTCCAACATGGTCTACGAACTCTTGGAGTTCGATTTAGCCAGTGTGGAGAAAAGTTTATGAGGGTCCCTCTCACTCATGTCGCTGAGTGTTTCCAGTTACCTCCACACACAAGTACACCTCGTACTTGAAGGATGACACCTTTTTGAACTTCCTTATCTAAGACATATTCCACATGTGAAGAATATGAGTCTCTGGGACTGACATTGGTGCCTATTAAATCAATTATGTGTCACGACAAAGTCCCTAGGTGCTGGTCACATTTGTTTTGTAGACCATTTTGAGCATGTAGTATCAGAAACAATTTTAGTGGTAAAAAATTGTCGGGTACTTAGAACGACTTGTTATGGTTACAAATATTGCTAGCCAACTTCAATGGATGGTTGTTTATGTATATAGCCAGGCTATGTATTGTTAATGAAAATGTTACATTCTTTGTACCTAAATGTGATTTATGTTTCACATTCTATTACGGTCCAAAAATTTTAGCAAGGTTTGCAAGTGATTGCAGTAGGAAGTATTTAGTTTCTTCTTAGAACTTCTTTCCTCTTTGATGTATGCTATGCACATCACATTTGCCATACGTATTGGCAGTTATAATCATGAAAATGCAGGTTTGAATTAGTTTTTTGCTAAAGGCATGCACACTAGGTGTTATGTGCCCTAATGTTTAGCAAAAGCTGATTTGGAACGGCATGCAAATTCATGAAATTGGTAGCTTATGAAGCATTTCACACTTTATGTACAGTATCTCTATGACCTAAGTTCTGGGTTTACCAATCACCAATAGAGATCATGGCTCGGTTTGGGTGTTGATGGATCAGTTATTAAACTTTGTACAGTTAATCAAGTTTTTTATTCCTAACATTGTTGATTACTCAGCAATGTTGCACGGTATTGTGATCCACATTTACCAATCATTTTTGGAGACTGCTTGCAAATGGTTGAAAAACACAACTTAGTAATATCAGTACATCTAGAGGTGGATAAACAGTTTACAAGTATTAGTCTTGTGCCAAAGGATATGGTATGAGTGTACGTTACTTGTGACCCATGACAGCCATGAGTCTTTGTTCACAAGCATCACTACCATAATATGGTAGCAGTCGTCTTCATCATTATGTTTATGAAATCTTGTTGTTGTATCTCTTCAAGCTATTGATGTACAGAGAATCTAGGATGGTCATAGTTGGTGAACTTAAGAAACAAATAGCCAAAAATTGGATACAAACATCAAAATAGAGATAAAACAAAATTGTATGTATCAATGAGAACGTGTTACAAAAAGGAAGAAAAAGAACAACATGAAATCCTCATATATTGAGCATGCAAAGAAGTTCCAAGAAGAAATTGAGTGACTATGCATAGCCTTTGAAGAACCAAAATGGCATGAAAGAAGCAATTAAAGTGTTTAAAAAACATTTTCTTGTATAGTAAAAGATTGTAGGACACCTTGCGGTGTGAATTTTGAGGTTAAATTTGAAACAATTAATGATTGTAGTTTTGAGGTGTCTTGAGAGAATAAGCAATGCATGTATCGTTTTTTAAAGCCGCTTTCACAGTTTCCTCAAAACTATATGCACATAATATTGATAACATGTTAGTGGTTTAAGGAAAATTGTAGTTCTTAAATCTTGAACAAAGAAAGCTTTCTGGAGAAGATGTTGTGAAACAACTCGAAGGATTTCCATGACTGATACCAATACTTCTTGGTTCCCCTCAAAATACTTTCAACACATGTGAGATTCACAAAAGCACTGCATACACTTGAACCAACCATTCACATAGAGGACCTCCCCACTTAACATAAGAAAAGTGCATATACAAAAGGTATATTAGAAACAACAATCAAAGAAACTACACGAGAAACCATATTGAGTGCCAACCATCCCCCTTAATCAACAAAATTGAGTGCTTTTCTTCATCTCTTTATTGATCTAATTAATAATAATCTATAATGGGGAAGATTTTGGGGCTAAGTACGAAAAACAAAGTAATATAGAAAGTGCAAAAGAGAATAGATAACACTTAAATCAAATTTGTACATTGTAGGATGTGATAGTTGTATGATTTTGAATTTATGTAGTCCTAACCAACTCTCAAAAGCTTAAGCATTAGTTGAGCAAAGAAATTCAACACTCCAAAAACTACTCTTTGGCAACTAAAGCACCATTACATCATCCATGTTTCATCCGCGTGTTGGTCTTTGGATGGATTTAGTATCTTTGGAAAGAAGTTGTGAACTCATCTTTAAATTCGACTCCAAGCTCTCCATGGCCATCTTCTCTCACAAAGACAATATGTAGGGTATATCCTGAGGTGATGAGGTGGATCATTATAGATAGACTTTGCATCATTGGATTACTTAATCCCTTGGTTTTCTACACTTAGGTTGATGCTCTATAAATTCCTTTTTAAGTGTCTATCCTTATTTCTCGCATCTCATATATTGCTCTCGTGTTCTCCCAATTATTTTCCTCCCAATTTTCTCAATGCCTTTCTATCTTGGTCTTGATGTTGTATTAAGGATTTTCAATGGTCCTTAGTGGCATAATGTCTTTGTTTGAATACTTGCACAGTGTGCATCTTTGTTTGCCTCACTAAGGTGACCCTCTTCTTTATACTCTGTACATCAAAGACATCCATTGTGAAGTCATAGAGCATGGCATCTGCTATTGTTAGACAAAGTAATGCATCAAATCCTCCCAAGCCCTTATGACATTTGGAATCTCCAACTATTTTGTTGATGGACGCTTTTTTTTAGCTCTTTCTTGTTCATGTCAAGTGGCTTCTTGAGGGGTTGAAGAAAAAGTTGGTGGTACACCATTCCTCCCACAAACAACAACCACGATCGTTTACCATTATCTTGTTATTATTTTGATTTTTATCTCATTAATAGAAATACTTTAGTTTGAGCCACCATCACATTAATTAAGAATAGGGCTTGGAATCTTGAACATTTAACTATGCACCATTGTAGGAGAGACTCAATCAAAGTTTAGTTCTTTTCCCTAGCTTCACTTGTTGAATAAGTTTTCTTGGATCTTAGAGTCACACTACTTTTTTATTCTTATCATAGGTTTGGTTTTAACTGGGAACGTTAGGTGAAAATTTGTACCGGTATCTACTGTCTTGACTAGTGATTGACAATGATTTCTTTTCGTAGATTGATACATATATATATATATATATGCATGCACATTATGTTGAGCAACACCCCATAATATCTTTTATTTCCAAATACCTATCTAACATTTTGTCCAGATTGTTGTTCTAAGACTAGGCAAAGACTAAAATCTATTGGTGTACGCTTGATAACTCAAGAGCCATAGATCAATTTTTAATTTGGTAAAGCAATTGACAAAAATAGACAACAATGTTGTGAGTCTTATTACAATCAAGCATAGTTTTCAAGTCAAATTGGTAGCAAATGCATTGTAGTTTGTCATTTCTAGTCCATTGATCACATCTACACAGATTCACGAGCATACATTGTACTATTTTGTCACTGGTGCTGATTTGCTTGGTTATGCAATACCCTACCATGGGATTCATTTTTCAAACAAGAACTAATACTTGAATTTCTTCAATTTCTGCAACACACCTCCTAGTGTAGTTGGTTTGAGCAATACCATATCGAGAGATTTTAGTAGTGTTGATTCACTACTTTAGGCTACACACCTCCATGGTATCGATTTCCTAGCTTAGGGAATGCTACGTAGGGCTAGGTTTTGCAACAAGTTGTCCACCCTTAGAGATTGATTGAAAAGACTTGGGGCAATGTTTTATTGGTTGATGATAGTGGCTAATGATATCCCGAGGACTCTTGAATATGACACATAATGCTTATTCTAGTCATATGGGACATTAAAAGATGGAATATTGGGGTGACGCAAGGCATAAGGAAAACATTGCTTATCATAGTAAAATTGTGTATTTAATATTTCTTCTATGAATTTCCTGCGATGTCTTGTTTATGTAGTACATATGTTTAAAATGCTTTGACTTGCGATTTGCTAGCTCCCTTCATGCAATTAAGGCTACAAGGTTGGGGTTAAGAGTACCACTATAGGCGGTATAATAAACTAGCCACCATTATAGTCTTCTTCAAAATTCTTCTACGAGATTTAATCGTGGTAACTTGTTTCAATTTGCTGCCTTTTGCATCAGCTCTCAATTTTGAGGAATTCTATTGCCAAAAAACACTTTTTTTCTACACCCAGCTTTGTGAGATCTCATCTCTACATGTATCATCTTTCGTTGGAGTTTTGTTGCAAGAAATTGCATTTAATTTTCTTTTTTTTTCGGAATCGTTGTGCATCTTTGTCATTTAGCCAATTCGAGCCTCGCCTATGAAATATCTACGCTCTCTTTGTTGACTTTGGTGAATAGAAAACAAATATGGTCTTTTCTACCAAAAGCAACACCTCTAGTGAATATTTCACCTTGCATACTTCCATTTGTTGTTGCAGCTTCATTTGTGTTTTTGGTGGCTTCCTCTCAATCTCCATCTGTTGCTTAAGAACTCCTTGTTAGACATGGTCCCTTGCGTTTCATCAATAGTTGATTCAAATTAGGCTTAGATCTTGTCTTCGAACCACTCAAATTGTTTACCCTTTGTTGACTAGATTTTTTGAGTTTAAATTCACAACTATAAATCTCAATTTATCTTCTCTTGGAGGCTTTCTCATTTATGTATACTCAAATTTCATCCCATATCATCTTGGGCTCTTTGCTTATTGCCCTCTCTATCCTTGGTGCATCATCATGTCTAGTAAAGATCAAAGACTCGATGTAAAGTCCCTTAGTTGATACTTCCCCTTAAGAAAGGTAGCACTTAGTCTCCTACCACCCGTACCAGAATGGATATCGACTTCCACCAGATCCACCATTATTGGGTATGTATGTTTCTCTCATTAGGGTTGTGATAGCTATGGCTATATCTATTTGCCTTCTCACTCATTGCTCACAAAAGCCCTTGATGGAATCACTCCAAAGAGGTATTTATAAATTTTAAACTACTATCTTTCATCTTCATATCCTTCGACGTGTTGCTCATGCTCATGTGCCCTTCATAGAAGAGCATGACTTTGGATGTTTATCCAAAAAGATGATCTTTTGTGGCTATGCCTCTCGCTTCAAAGAATTTTGATTTTAGGAAAATTCTTTGGAGGATATTGTTCTTTCATGATGGTCAATTGATGAGGCTAGATTTGGTCTAAAAAGGCAAGCAATACAAACAAGATAAGCATGAAATGAAAACACAAGTAATAATGAGACTTTCCTGAATAAGATTTTGTAAATTCACTAATGTCTTTTTGACTTGCTAACAAGCCTTAGTATCATTTAGCCAAAGGTCCTCTATAGTGGGATTGAATCCAAAGGTCCTCTATAATGTGATTGAATCCATCTGTTTGGTCTTCATTTGTCAGTTGTTCGTTTTCCAAAGTTGTATCTACACTTATTTTAAAAACCAAAGTACGTTCACTTTACGATTCATCATCGCCTTTCTCTTTCAAATGCAAACAAAAGTTTGTAAGGCTGCATCCAAAATACATTGAGTTTGAGTATTTTTATAATGTAATTTCATCTTTGTGATGCCATTGTCCCATGTTCTGTGATAAAAAAAGGATAGAATGTGAGACTCATTGTTGATTACTTTTATTTAGCCCGATAACATGGAACATAAAATCAATTTGCTAATAGTCAAAAGCAAGGTGACTTTCATCATTCCCAATAGAGCAGTAACTTGGTGCATATCTCTCTCTCTCTCTCTCTCTCTCTCTCTCTCTCTCTCTCTCTCTCTCTCTCTCTCTCTCTCTCTGCACCCGCATCCCTACCCGCGCGCGCTGCACCCCCCCTGCTCCCGCTGCTCTGCCCCCCGCTGCTTTCATTCCCCTGCTCCCGCTGCCCTGCCCATGCTCTGCACCCGCATCCCTACCCGCGCGCGCTGCCCCCTCCCCGCCCATTGCTCGTTGCGCGCTCCCATGCCCGCATGCGCTGCACCCCCTGCCCCGGCTCGCGACGGCCAGCGCACCCCCCCCCCCCCCCCCCCCCCCAAAAACCCCCGTTCCCCTTTCCCGCAGCCCTTGCATAGAGAGAGAATGAGCACTCTTTCCAACGTAGAGAGAGAATTTGGTCCAAGAGCGTAAAGAGAGTGGTCCCAGAGCGTAGAGAGAGAAAGAGGCGTTTTTAGGCGCGTAGAGAGAGAGAGAGAGAGAGAGAGAGAGAGAGAGAGAGAGAGAGAGAGAGAGAGAGAGAGAGAGAGAAAACTGCTTCGCCTCTGTCCCTTTCCCCCACCCCCCCCTTCTCTTGTTGCGGCCTCTCAATCATGAGAAAGCAAAATAGCAAGGATGAACCGGTGGAGGATGCCATCCAAAAGTGCAACGAAGATTGAGTGAGTCCATCAACCAGATCAACCGCCACCTCTTAGGTACTATTAACGAACTCGACGCAAGACTGGCAGTACAGGAAAGCACGATACAGACTCTCGAGGATCGCGTGAAGGCCCAAACGAGGAAATCGCAATACTCAAGAAAGAGCTTGCAGAGGTGCGATCGCAGAATGCCCTTGAAGAAGGAGAGCTTCAACCCTCTGCCATCGAAGAGCTTAACACGATTAAGGAACAAGTGCGAGCCGTCAAAGAAGGTGGGGAGCAACAAAAAGAAATGACGTCCTCGTGGGTAGACGTCATCACAAAGACCCAACAAAAAGCAGAAAAGGCCGAAAAATGGATCGAGATTGTCAAGAAAGGGAAAGGCAAGGAAATAACCCCCACTCCCACGCCAACCATCATCAACTTGACACTAGAAGAGGAGCAAAGGAGACGTGTACAGGCCTTACAAGTAAGGGTATGTGGCCTCAAAGACCAAGACAATGTGGATAAAGAGGTGAAACAACTCATGACTCTGGTGGGAGTCAACGAGCAGATGCATACGAGGGCTTGGAGAGTGGGCACTAAGAAAAGTGGGAGCAACGGAGAAACCTCGAAGGAAAGGGCACTCATTCTCCGCTTCCCCTCCATGGAAGCAAAGAAAGACTTCTTGAAGAAGAGACCAACTCTAAAGAAGACTGGCATCTTTCTTGGAGATGACCTCACCCTCTCGCAGATTGCTCATATGTAAGAAGTAATGCACGAAATAAGAGCAACAAGGGAAAAGGGGAAGATCACTTTTTACAGGGATGGAAAGGTGGTGATATTGGAGCGACGCCCCGCATGACAGTGCGAGACCTATGGGACCACACTAAAGATGGCAACCTAGAATTGTAATGGGTCACTCCGTCTTGATGTAGGGGCCTTTGAGGATAGCTTCACGGGGAGAGACATCATTTTCTACTCTGAGACGCATCAAGCACCGTGACAATCCATGCCACACGTGAGCGGATATAGGTGGGAGACAGCCTGCAAACAGGAGACCAGATCGGAGAATCGAGGACGGGGCTCGGGGGAGTGGCAGTTCTATTCAGGGAGGAACTGCAGCCAATGATATATATAGCACGCAAGGATGAACAGGCCATAGTTACAAGGAATGGCCATTTTCAGGTCCCCGTTCCTATCCCAATTTCTTGTTCCGGATTCCCGTTCCGTGTTTCAGACGTGAGTATCCGAAACAGGGAATAGAAATTCATGCATGTTGTCGTTCCCCGTTCCCTATTCCGATTTCCCGTTCCGGGTAACTATGGAACAGGCTAGGTACATTGCTATTTGTTACTTTCCTCCTAGTACGTCAGTATATGCATCACCTAGAGGACAATCCCCCTTTGCCTTTTTGGATAATGACATATGGGAGTTTTCCAGGATGGTGACATTATCATACTAGGGGATTTCAATGCTAGGACTACCCAACACCAGACAATATTTTATGATACTTCCGAAGAGATGCTTAGGGAGCTGGACGTCACAGAGATGGGTCTATCCAGATGATCACAAGATGAGGAATACACTGAATATGGCAGATACTTGATAGATATGGGAACTGCACACAGATTGGCCATTGTGAATGGCCTACAAAGATTTTCGACAGCTGGAGGTTTTACTTGCTTTCCACACCGACATGGGGCCAGCACAGTGGATTATGTTATGGCCCAGCCGGGTCTCATTCCTTTCTTTCCAGGATTTCATGGTGGGCACTAGGCCAGTTGGAGTAGCAGTTGATCATGCTATCGTGTCTTTCACCCTGACCTTTCAGTTCAGCACAACTCCATTAGGAGAGGTCCCCACACACACTCGGTATACCTTCATGAGGGAGACGGATTTTGTGTATATGGATGAGATATACAGGCAGCTATGCACCCAGGAGCCGGGACGGCCACTAGATGAACTCACTCAGATATTGACAGAGACGCTCCATGATGCAGCATCAGAGGCATACCCCCACAGCCAGCCAACACGGAGACGATCTGGGAACATGCCCCAAAACAGTTGGTATGATGAGGAGTGCAGAGAGGCGAGGATCAAACTACAAAGGGAAGTGCTCACGGGTATTACCACACATAGACAGTCACGGATTATCTTTCGCCGCCTAGTGCGACGAAAGAAAAGGGCCTATCTATCTCAGCTAGAGCGGGATCTATATCAGCTATTTATAAGTCAAGACTCAGGCGAAGCATGGACGCTATTCCACGAGCATTCACCACCCCCCGCGGTCACCTCCACTGAGACATGGGGGGAATATGCCACATCTCTCTACACAACATCAGGGCAACCACTCCTGCCGGACCCACTAGAGACATGCCCAGAGACATGTTCTTTCTTTACTGCCGAGAGGGTAAGGAAAGCCATTGACAGGATGAAGACAAGGAGGGCACATGATCATGATGGTCTGGTAGCAGAGCACTTCATCCGTGCCAGGGATATGCTTGCAGAGCTCCCGGCTATGATGTTTAATAGAGCCATGTATGAAGGCTTCTTGGAGACTTGGAGTATGTCCACGATTGTGCATATTTTCAAGTCAGGAGATCCCATGATTCCCGCGAATTATCGCACCATCATGGTTGGCCACACATTAGCTAGGTTGTATGCATCCATTCTTGAGCAGGAGCTGAGTAGATGGGCAGAGCGAGAGGGAATAAGAGCACAAGGGCAAGCAGGTTTCAGGAGAGGTTTCTCCACTCTTGACCAGATTCTGACACTCAGAGCTATTATTGAGGAGGGTAGACACCATGGCAAGAGAATCTATTGTAGCTTTGTGGATTTTCGCAAAGCTTTTGACACAGTGCCGAGAGCCAGACTTATACACAGACTACAGGACATGGGTGTGCCTACAGAGCTGATATGGGGTATTCTGGCTCTATACAAGACAGTGATAGGGCGGGTACGCACCACTGAGGGAATGTCTGACATGGTTCACTCCACTATTGGAGTAAAGCAGGGATGCCCCCTATCCCCGACTCTTTTTGGGATGTATGTGGATGAGTTTTCAGACTACGTAGAGCGGCAGGGGGACAAGGGGGCTCAGCTAGCAGAGACATGGATTCCGTTGTTACTATATGCTGATGATATTGTGCTGATTTCAGACTCCCCAAAGGGGATGCAACGTCATTTGGATGCTCTGCATACATTTGCTTGTGATAGTGGACTGTCGGTCAATCTGGGGAAAACCAAGGTTATGGTGTTCAACACCACATCGCAGTGGGTCAGGAGGTCGGCACCGACAGTTATGTATGGCCAGGAGACTGTGGAGTACATAAATGCATATACCTATCTTGGGGTAGTATTCAGTGGACCGGTGTTTTCACTAAGAAGAGCATCAGAGACTAGACTGACGAGAGCATATACAGCTTTGGGAGAACTGGAGAGGATGTGTTCGCAGGTTCAGTTTCAGGAACCGCGAACAAAGCTTTGGCTTTTTGACACGCTAGTAACTCCAGCTATACTCTATGGAGTTCAGGTATGGGGACCCTCAGTAGACCACCATGGGAGATCTGGCAACACAGATGGATGGAGATGTATGGAGAGGCCTCTGGTCTCTATGATCGCTCGGATAATTCGGGCTAAGGCCTCAGTACCACATGAGATTATTCGAGCCGAGCTAGCCGCCCCCCCCCCCCCCCCCCCCCTCGTGGTAGAGGCACTGACGAGATCAATTTCCTTTATGCACGGTCTATGGGATCTCCCCAGAGACAGATACGCTAGGCTTGCCATGGAGTCATCTCAACAACTAGCTCTACAAGGCGATACAGCATGTTGGTATGGACAGATGACATCATGGTTTCATTCGCATGGTCTCAAAATGGATAGATTACCTCCGCTTCAATACTCCTTGGATGCACCCTCCTTGTCTCTCACACGGACAGAGATCACCAGGCTCATACGTCAAGATCTGATTCACCTAAATACCAGGAGCACATGGATACAGCCGACACAGGAGTTGGGCACGAAGAGGACCTTCTACAGAGAGCATCTTCTCCAACTCACGGAGGACGGCTTTGTGACTAGGCCAGCATACATGGATACATACTTATCTCATGGGATAAGATGCGCTATTGGACAGACACGCACATCCTCACATCAGCTCCAGATCGAGACTGGCCGATTTCGAGGGGTGCCGGCAAGAGCCACGATATGTCACTTATGTAACTTAGAGCCAGAGACAGAGCTGCACTACACATGTCACTGCCCGGCATACTATGAGATACGCGGCCGCTTCCATTGCCTGTTCAGAGAAGGGTTCGGACCTTTTTCTAGAGTCATGACATACAAGGATCAGAAGTGTCTCGGATTGTTCCTGCTAGAGCTGCGCAGACTTAGGGAGAGCTTGCTGAGGACATCATGGGAAAGACAGTCTCAGAGACAAATCACAAAGTTCTTTACACCAGACGGAGGAGGGCCAACGGAGCAATCATTACAGCAGATCTCAGAGCCTACTCATACTAGAGGTACACTGCTTGACAGAGCCACTAAACTTGGCAGATCCAGACGTCCACGACCTCGGGGAGTCTCCCATTACCGACGAAGGTTGCAACAGAAGATACAGATCACTCTAGCTCGACATGCAACACGCCCAACCAGAGTTATGACCATGGAGGAGGTCGATGAGATCCGACAGGGACCGATGAGAGATTTCATATGAACCCAGGAGCCCCCCCCACCCCCCCTTCTCCCCCTTATTTCCTTTCTCCTTAGTGTTTCAGTGTCAGTTCTTTGTTAACTTGGCAACTTTGTAACTTTGTAATTTCCGTACTCAGACATGGTATCAGATTCACCAATTGTAACTTTTTGGTCTCATAGGTCATTTTGGCCTTTTGAAGAAGTTAATATAACATTTCATTTCATCTCTCTCTTTGAGACACATCAGACCCCTGGGCAATCTATGCCACATGTCAGCGGATACAGATGGGAGACAGCTTGCAAAAAGGAGACCCGATCAGAGCTCAAGGGGAGTGGCAATTTTATTCAGGGAGGAGTTGCAGCCATTGATACATATAGCCCGCAAGGATGAACAGGCTAGGTACATGTGGGTGAGATTGAGGGCAGAGACAGGCACATATCTCTACATTGCTATTTGCTACTTTCCTCCGAGAGCGTCAGTATATGAACCACCTAGAGGACAGTCCCCCTTTTCTACTTTGGATGATGACATATGAGAGTTCTCTAGAGATGGTGACATTATCATCCTAGGGGACATCAATGATAGGAGTGCCCATCACCAAACAGTATTTTATGCTAATTCAGAGGAGATGCTGAGGGAGCTGGATGCTGCAGAGATGGGCATGTCTAGATTATCACAGGATGTGGAGCATACAGAGTAGACATGGGGACTGCACATGGACTGGCCATCTTGAATGGCCTACAAAGATTTCCCGTGGCGGGAGGTGTTACATGCTTTCCACAGACATGTATCCAGCACAGTGGATTATGTCATGGCACAACCGAGCTTTATCTCTAGTATCCAGTATATCACATTTGGACCTAGACCTCTAGGTGTGGCAATAGATCGTGCCCTTGTGTCGATGACCATCTCTTTCCAGTTTAGTGTAGCACACATGCCACGGGTAGCAACCCGTACCCGCTACACCTTCACGTGGGAGACTGGCTCTTTATACATAGATGGGATCTACAAACACTTGTGCACTAAGGAGCCACGGCGACCTTTGGAGGAGTTACTACTATACTGACACTGACATTGCATGATGCAGCCACAGAGGCATACACACACCCTAGTCTAAGCAGAGACGACGTTGTTGGAGCATGCCCCAGAACAGCTGGTATGATGAGGAGTGCCATGAGACGAGTCAGACTTCAGAGGGAGGTGCTTTTGGGGAACATCACTCAAACATTCACGGATTGCCTTCCGACCCCTAGTGCAGCGGAAGAAGAGGGCATTTTTGGCTCGACTAGAGCAAGATCTATACCAGCTATTCTTGAGTCAGAGCTCTCAAGTGAGGCATGACGAATCTTCCATGAAACTCCCCCCCCCCCCCCCCCCCCCCCCCCCCAACCATTACTCAAAGGCCTGGGGCCAGTACGCATCATCTTTGTACACAGTTCCTGGAACTCGCCTCTTCTCGACCCCCCGGAGCCATGCCCACACACATGCTTTTTTCACCGTTGAGATGGTGGTGAAGGCCATTGATAGGATGAGGACTAGGAGAGCATATGATCAGCATTTTATACATGCCAGGGATCTGCTCGCAAAGCTCCTAGCAGCAATGTTCAACCGTGCCATGTGTGAGGGCCTGCCTGATTGGAGCATATCTACTATTGTACCTATCTTCAAGTCAGAAGACCCTATGGAGCTTGGGAATTATTGCACTATCATGATTGGACACACATTGGCACGATTGTACACATCCATTCCTGAGCAGTAGCTGAGTAGATGGGCAGAGAGGGAGGGTATACGCGCAGCCGGGCAAGTAGGGTTTAGGAGAGGTTTTTCTACTCTTGACCATATTCTGACACTCAAAGCCATTATTGAGAAGGGCAGATCACATGGGAAACGAATCTATTGTAGCTTTGTGGACTTCCGCAAAGCATTTGACACAGTGCCCAGAGCTAGATTGATATACAGACTATAGGAGATGGGAGTACCCACAGAGCTGATTTGGGGGATCATGGCATTATACAAGTCAGTAGTGGGTGTACGCACTTCAAAGGGGGCTATCTACATTAGTTCACTCCACTATTGGGGTGAAGCACGGCTGCCCGCTCTATCCTACTCTATTTGGTATGTATGTGGATGAGATTTTTGACTATATTGAGAGAGATGGCGATAGAGGTGCACAGTTTGGCACGGACATGGATTCCACTATTGCTATATGTTGATGATATTGTGTTGATCTCCGACTCTCCAGAGGGGATGCAACATCACTTGGATGCTTAGCATAGGTTTGCCCACAATAGAGGTTTGTCTATGTTTGCCCACGACAATGGTTTGTCTCTCAACCTTGGTAAAACCAAGGTTATGGTGCTTGTGCTCTTCAGTGGGCCAGCTTTCTCATTGAGGAGAGTAGTAAAGACTAGACTAGCCTATGCAACATTGGGTGGATTGGAGAGGATGTGTTCACAGATTCAGTTTCGATAACCTGGGACGAAGCTCTGGCTCTTTGACACTTTGGTGGCTTTCTCCTTGATCTATGGAGCTCAGATATGGGGGCCTTCATTGGACCATCATGGGAGATCGGGTCGCACTGACGGATGGGGGGACATGGAGAAGCCTCTGGTCTCTATGATCTCGTGGCTTATTAGAGCCAAGACTTCAGTACCACGACATTATTCGAGCAGAGCTAGCTGCCCCCCCCACTAATGGTTGAGGCGCTCACCAGATCAATCACCTTTAAACACCGCTTATGGGACCTTCCCAAAGACAGATATGCCCGCCTAGCACTTAAGAGTCCTCTCGACAGTTAGCTATGCAGGGAGATACAACATGCTGGAAAGGGGAGATGACATCATGGTTTTATGTACATGGGTTAAGCATGGATAGATTGCCCCCCTTCCAATACTCATTGGATGCACCCTCTCGACAGTTAGCTATGCAAGGAGATACAGCATGCTGTTATGGGGAGACAACATCATGGTTTCACGTACAGGGGTTAAGCATGTACAGATTGCCCCCCTTCCAATACTCATTGCATGCACCCTCTCTGACTCTTACACAGTCTGAGATCGCCAGGCTCATCCGCAAGGACCTGACTCAACTAGACACCTGGAGGACTTGGATACAGCCGGCACAGGGTATTAGTCCCCCATTCACTACTTTAGTACCCCTTTCTTCAGCACCTTTTTATTTACTTTTGGTACTCAAACTTTGTATGAGATCCACCACATTGTAACTTTTTGGTCTCATAGGTCACTTTGGCCTTTTAAAGACGTTAATATAACATTTCATTTCTTCTTCTTCTCTCTCTCTCTCTCTCTCTCTCTCTCTCTCTCTCTCTCTCTCTCTCTCTCTCTCTCTCTCTCTCTCTCTCTCTCTCAACAGGAGGTTACGAGCAGGTTGCAGGTCGCGGTGAGGCAAGAGGGCGACGAGCAGGTCGCAGCTCAGGAAGGGCAGCGCGACTAGAAGGCTACTCTCTCTCTCTCAGCAGTAAGGGCGTCGCGCAGAGCTGCTGAGCAGCAAGAGTGTCATGCAGAGCTGCTGTTGGCAGCACGTCACAGAGGAAAGCTTGCAGCTTTGCAGGTCGCACTAGGGTTCTTCCCGCTTCTCTGCAGCACGCAACCTGCAGCGCCTTGGGCGTCCTTTTCGCACGTAACCAAAAGCCCCCCCGCCCCCCCCCCCCCCCCCCCCCCCCCCTCCCCTTGTTTGGACGAGGCAATTTTGGAAAAGGCAAAATAAAAAAGTATAATAAGCACATGTTTTCAGTATTAAAGGAAAAGAAATGCAAGGAATTTGCATTTGCAGAAATTGCAAGAAAGGCAAAATGTATGCCATGTATGCTTAAAGTGGGGAGAACATGTATGCATAGTGTGGTGCATGTAGGGCGGTCTCCTACTACCATTGCAAATTTTCCTCCCGTTTTTTGCGGCGACCAAGCATGAGGAAACAGAACGATAAGCTTGACCCTTTAGAGGATGCAATTCAAAAGCGCAAAGAAGAAATGATCGAAACAATTAACAAGATCAACCGCAACTTACTGGGCACAATAAAAATGCTCGACGAACACGTGTTGGCCCAAGAAAGCAAGATAGCTACACTGGGAGATTGTCTGACAGCCCAAGACGAAGAGATTGCGTCACTCAAGAGGGAGCTCGTAGAGGCACGAACACGAAATACACTTGAAGAAGGAGAACTGCAACCTTCAGTAATAGAAGAGCTGAACACGATCAAAGAGCAAGTGCGAGCATCAAAGAGGGGGAAGAGCGGCACAAAGAAATGACGACCTCTTGAGTGGACGTTATTATAAAGACTCAACAGAAGGCAGATGAGGCCGAGAAGTGGATTGACGTTGCCAAGAAAGGGAAAAGCAAGGAAACAACTACGTCCACACCCACCATCATTAACCTGACACTTGAAGAGGAGCAAAGAAGGCGCGTGCGCTCTCTACATGTGAGGATTTGTGGTCTTAAAGACAAAGATAACGTGGACGAAGAGGTAAAAGAACTCGTGGCTTTGATGGGGGTTCATGGGCCGATGCACTCAAGAGCTTGGAGAGTGGACAACAAGAAAAATGGGAGCAAGGGGGAAACCTCGAAAGAAAGGGCACTCATCCTTCATTTTCCCTCCATGGAAGCGAAGGACTTTTTGAAGAAGAGACCAACTCTTAAGAAAATGGGCATCTTCCTCGGGGATGACCTTACCCTCTCACAGATAGCTCATATGCAGGAGGTAATGCCAGAGATTAGAGCGGCAAGGGAAAAAGGTAAGATTGCTTTTACCGAGATGGAAGAGTGATGATATTGGAACCACGCTCCACTTGACGGTGTGAGACCTATGGGACCACACTCAAAGTTGCTACCTGGAATTGTAATGGATCTATGCGTCTAGAAGTGGGTGCTTTTGAGGAAAGTTTTAGTGGGAGAGATATCATCTTCTACTCTGAGACACATCACGCCCCTCGGCAGTCTATGCCGCACATTAGTGGATACAAATGGGAGACCGCATGTAGACAGGAGACACGATCAGAGCACAAAGGGCGGGGCTCAAGTGGAGTGGCACTGTTATTCAGGGAGGAGTTGCAGCCATTGATACATATAGCTCGCAGGGATGAGCAAGCTAGGTACATGTGGGTTGGTGAGATTAAGAGCAAAGACAGGCAGATATCTTTACATTGCTACTTGCTACTTTCCGCCAAGTACGTCAGTGTATGCACCACCCAGAGGACAATCCCGCTTTTCTATTTTGGATGATGACATCTGGGAGTTCTCTAGAGATGGTGACATCATCATTTTAGGGGATTTCAATGCTAGGATTGCCCATCATCAGACAGTTTTTTATGAATACTTCAGAGGAGATGCTAAGAGAGCTGGATGTTGCAGAGACGGGCCTATCCACACTATCACAGGATGGGGAGCATACTGAGTATGGACGACACTTGATAGACATGGGGATTGCACATGGATTGGTCATCTTGAATGGCCTACAAAGATTTCCCGCTACGGGGGGTTTTACATGCTTTCCACACAGACATGGAGCTAGCACAGTGGATTATGTCATGGCATAGCCGAGTCTCATCTCTAGTATCCACGACCTCACGGACCCAAACCTATTGGTGTGGCAGTGGACCATGCTCTAGTGTCGCTGACCATCTCTTTTGAGTTTAGTGTAGCACACAGGCCACAGGCAGCAACTCCTACTCGCTACACCTTCACGCAGGAGACGGACTCTGTATACATAGATGGAATCTACAGACACTTCTGTAGAGAAGAGCCAGGGCGACCTTTGAAGGAGCTTACTACTATACTGACATAGACGTTACATGATGCAGCAGCAGAGGCATACCCACACACACAACCTGAGCAGAGACGCCGTTCTGGGACCATGCCCCAGAACAGCTGGTATGATGAGAAATGTCGCGAGACCAGAGCTAGACTTCAGAGGGAGGTGCTTTTGGGGGACATCACTCACAGACAGTCACAGATTAACTTCCGACGCCTAGTGCGACGGAAGAAGAGGGCATTTTTGGCTCGCCTAGAGCAGGACCTATACCAGCTATTCTTGAGTCACAACTCACGTGAGGCATGGCGGCTCTTTCATGAGCACCCCCCCCCCCCCCCCCCCCCCCCCCCCCCCCCCCCCCCCCTGCCATTACCTCTACAGAGGCCAGGGGCCAATACGCGTCATCTCTATACACAGTTCCTGGACAGTCGCCCCTTCCCAATCCTCCCGATCCACACCCCCATGCATGTGCTTTTTTGCTAAGATGGTGAGGAAGGCCATTGACAAGATGAGGACTGGGAGAGCATACGATCATGATGGCTTAGTGATTGAGCACTTCATGCATGCCAGAGATCTACTAGCAGAGCTCCTAGCAGTTATGTTTAACCGTGCCATGTGTGAGGGCTTGCCTGATACTTGGGAGCCTATCTACTATCGTACCTATCTTCAAGTCAGGAGACCCTATGGAGCCTGGGAATTATCACACTATCTTGATAGGACACACATTGGCACGGTTGTACGCATCCATTCTTGAGCAGCTACTGAGTAGATGGGCAGAGAGGGAGGGGATACGAGCAGGCGGGCAAGCAGGATTCAGGAGAGGTTTTTCTACTCTTGACCATATCTTGACACTCAGAGCCATCATTGAGGAGGGCAAATCACATGGGAGACGGATCTATTGCAGCTTTGTGGACTTCCACAAGCATTTGACACAGTACCCAGAGCTAGATTGATGCGCAGATTACAGGAGATGGGAGTACCCACAGAGCTCATTTGGGGGGTCATGGCGCTATACAGGACAGTAGTGGGGCATGTACGCATCTCAAAGGGCCTATCTACAGCGGTTCATTCCACTATTGAGGTGAAGTAGGGTTGCCCACTCTCTCCTACTCTATTTGGCATGTACGTGGATGAGGTTTCTGACTACATATAGAGAGATGGTGATAGAGGTGCACAACTAGCACGAACATGGATTCTACTGTTGTTATATGCTGATGATATTGTGTTGATCTCCAATTCTCAGGAGGGGATGCAACGTCACTTGGATGCTTTGGATAGGTTAGCCCATGAAAGTGGTTTGTCTGTCAACCTTGGTAAAACCAAGGTCATGGTATTTAATACCACCCCATAGTGGATCAGGAGGTCAGCGCCCGCATTCACATACGGCCAGGAGACAGTGGAGTATACAGATGCTTACACCTACCTTGGAGTGGTTTTTAGTGGACCAGCATTTTCAATAAGGAGAGCAGCAGAGACTAGATTGACCAGAGCCCATGCAGCATTGGGTAGATTGGAGAGGATGTGTTCACAACTTCACATGTTCAGTTTCAGGAGCCTCGGACGAAGCTCTTGCTCTTTGACACCCTCGTGGCTTCTGCATTGCTCTATGGAGCTGAGATTTGGGGACCTTCATTGGACCATCATGGGAGGACAGGTCGCACTGATGGATTGGGGGACATGGAGAAGCCAATAGTCTCTATGATCTCACGCCTCATTAGAGCCAAGGCTTCAATACCACGTGCCACTATCCGAGCAGAGCTAGCTGCCCCCTCACTAGTGGTTGAGGCACTCACCAGGTCGGTCTCCTTCATACACCGCATATGGGAACTTCCCAGAAACAGATATGTCGGCCTTGCACTTGAGTCCTCTCGACAGTTAGCCATGCAGGGAGATACAACATGCTGGTATGGGGAGATGACATCATGGTGTCAAGCGCATGGGTTCAACATAGACAGACTGCTCCCCTTCCAGTATTCACTAGATGCACAGTCCGAGATCACCAGGCTCATCCGCCAGGACCCGACTCATCTAGACACCAGGAGGACAAGGATACAACCAGCACAGAAGCTGGGCACGAAGATGGCTTTCTACAGAGAGCATCTTCTCCAGCTTACGGAGGATGGTTTTGGGACGAGACACAAATACATGGACACCCACTTGTCTCGCGGGATACGATGTGCTATTGGCCAGATACGCACATCTTCACACCAGCTGCGGATCGAGACTGGGAGATACATCAGAGTACCAACAGAGGCCAGGACATGCCTGGAGCCTGAGACAGAGTTGCACTACACATGCCACTGCCCCGTCTACTACGAGATACGCAGCCGCTTCCACTACTTTTTCAGAGAGAGCTTCGGACCACTCTCCAAAGTCATGCGGTACGAGGATCAAAGATGCTTGGGTCTGTTTTTGCTCGAGCTGCGTAGACATAGAGAGAGCCTGATGAGGGGAGAGGCCAGGCAGTCTAGAGACGGTTCACAGACTTCTTTAGAGAAGACACTGAACACCCGAAGGAGCTACTACCACAGGAGAGCTCGCCGCCTCACACCAGAGGCACACTGATCGACGAGCGACCAAGCTAGGGAGATCCAGATGCCCACGACTGCGGAGGACTACACAGCATCGACGGAGGCTGCATCAGAGGATTCGGATCACTCTGTCCCGACATGCACGACGCCCGGTCAGCCTATTGACCATGGAGGAGATTGATGAGATCCGCCATCGACCGATCTTTTGTGATCTGTGATTTAGCTATCCCACCTAGTTGGTTAGATCAGACCTAACTGTTTCGGATTCCATAGCATTTTATTCTGTCATTTTATTTTGTCATTTTTGTTACTCTGACTTTATATCAGATCCACCACATTGTAACTTTCTGGTCTCATAGGTCATTCTCGCCTTCTGAAGACGTTAATATAACATTTCATTTCATCTCATCTCTCTCATCTCTCTCTCTCTCTCTCTCTCTCTCTCTCTCTTTCCGTAGGTTTGCCCATGAAAGTGGCTTATTTGTCAACCTTGGTAAAACCAAGGTCACGGTATTTAATACCACCCCACAGTGGATCAGGAGGTCAGCGCCCGCATTCACATACGGCCAGGAGATAGTGGAGTATACAGATGCTTACACCTACATTGGAGTGGTTTTTAGTGGACCAGCATTTTCATTGAGAAGAGCAGCAAAGACTAGATTGACTAGAGCCCGTGCAGCATTGGGTAGATTGGAGAGGATTTGTTCACATGTTCAGTTTCAGGAGCCTCGGACGAAGCTCTGGCTCTTTGACACCCTCGTGGTTTCTGCATTGCTCTATGGAGCTGAGATTTGGGGACCTTCATTGGACCATCATGGGAGGACGGGTCGCACTGATGGATGGGGGGACATGGAGAAGCCACTAGTCTCTATCATCTCACGGCTCATTAGAGCCAAGGCTTCAGTACCACGTGCCATTATCCGAGCAGAGCTCGCTGCCCCCCCACTAGTGGTTGAGGCGCTCACCAGATCTATCTCCTTCATACACCGCATGTGGGAACTTCCCAGAAACAGATATGCCCGCCTTGCACTTGATTCCTCTCGACAGTTAGCCATGCAGGACATGCCCTCTGTGTGACATCGAGCCTGAGACAGAGTTGCACTACACATGCCACTGCACCGTCTACTATGAGATACGAGGCCGCTTCCATTGCTTCTTCAGAGAGGGCTTTGGACCATTCCCTAGAGTCATGCGGTACGAGGATCAGAGATGCCTGGGTTTGTTTTTGCTCGAGCTGCGCAGACACAAAGAGAGCTTGATGAGAGGAAAGATTAGCCAGTCTCAGAGACAGATCACAGACTTCTTTAGAGCTGCCACTGGACACCCGGAGGAGTTACTACCACAGCAGAGCTCGTCGCTTTACACCAAGGCATACTGATCGAACGAGCGACTGAGCTGGGGAGATCCAGACGCCCACGACTGCGGAGGACTACACAACATCGACAGAGGCTACATCAGAGGATCCAGGCCACTTTGGCTCGACATGCACAACGCCCGGTCAGACTACTGACCGGGAGGAGATTGATGAGATCCGCCAGCGACCGATGCTGGATCTCCTATGATCTACCTATCCCAGCTAGCTGTTTTAGCTGCTTAGTCCACACCCAGCAGTCTAGGATTCCATAATATTTTATTTTGTCATTTTGTCATCTTGTTACTTTGACTTTGTATCAGATCCACCACATTGTAACTTTCTGGTCTCATAGGTCCCTTTGGCCTTTTGAAGACGTTAATATAACATTTCATTTCATTTTCATCTCCCAGTTGAGTAACTGGGCAGAGGGTGAAGGTGTACGGGCAAAGGGACAGGCAGGTTTCAAGAGGGGTTTCTCCACTCTTGACCATATTCTGACACTCAGAGCTATCATTGAGGAGGGCAGGTCACATGGGAGACGGATTTATTGTAGCTTTGTGGATTTCCGCAAAGCATTTGACATGGTACCGAGAGCTCGACTGATGCGCAGACTGCAGGAGATGGGGGTGCTCACAGTGTTGATTTGGGGGATTATGGCTTTATACAGATCAGTGATGGGACATGTACGCACCCCAGAGGGGATATCTGACTTGGTTCACTCCACTATCGGGGTGAAACAGGGTTGCCCATTGTCTCCTACTCTATTTGGTATGTATGTTGATGAGGTGTCTGATTACATTGACAGAGAGGGTGATAGAGGTGCCCAGCTGGCAGGACGTGGATCCCATTGTTGTTATATGCTGATGATATTGTCTTGATCTCTGACTCACCAGAGGGTATGCAGCGACAGTTGATGCATTACACAGTTTTGCAGAGGATAGTGGACTGTCTGTAAACCTTGGTAAAACCAAGGTCATGGTGTTTAACACCACACCGCAGTGGATCAGGAGATCGGCACCGACCTTCACGTATGGTCAAGAGATTGTGGAGTATACAGATGCATACACTTACCTTGGGATAGTCTTCACTGGGCCGAGGTTTTCTTTGGGAGAGCAGCAGAGACTAGACTGACCAGAGCTTATGCGGCCTTGGGAGGCTTGGAGAGGATGTGTTCGCAGGTTCAGTTCCAGGAACCTCGGACAAAGTTATGGCTCTTTGATACTTTAGTAGCCTCAGCTATGATGTATGGGGTACAGGTATGGGGACCTTCTGTAGGCCAGGATGGTTGGAGACGTATGGAGAGGCCCTTGGTATCTATGATCTCCCGATTGATTAGAGCCAAGGCCTCCGTACCTCACGCGATCATTCGAGCAGAGCTAGCTGCCCCCCCCATGGAGATTGAGGCCTTACCAGATTAGTGTCCTTTGTGCACAGCCTATGGGATACTACTAGAGACAGATATGCTAGACTGGCCCTTGAGTCTTCCAGACAGTTAGCTCTACAGGGGACACTTCATGCTGGTATGCACAGATGACTTCATGGTTTCAGACGCATGGCTTCACCATGGACAGGTTGCCCCCTTTCCAGTATTCTCTTCAGGCACCCTCGCTGTCTCTTACACGGGTGGAGATCACTAGACTCATTCGTCAGGACCTGATCCAGCTCGACACCAGGAGGACATGGATAGAGCCGCCTCAGGAGTTGAGCACGAAGATGGCTTTCTATAGAGAGCATCTTCTCCACCTCACAGGAGATGGTTTTGTGATTCGACCCAGCTACATGGACACACATATGTCTCATGGTTTGCGTTGTGCCATTGGTCAGATACGCACATCCTCACATCAGCTCGAGATTGAGACTGGTAGATTCCAGAGGGATACCAGCAGACAGCAGGATATGCCGATTATGCCAGAGAGAGCCAGAGACAAAGTTGCACTACATATGTCATTGCACAGTGTTCTATGAGATACGGGGGCGTTTCCACTGCTTATTCAAAAGGGTTTTGGTCCTCTATCTAGGGTCATGAGTTATGAGGATCAGAGATGTCTTGGACTATATCTACTTGAGTTACACAGGCATAGAGACACTTTACTGGGGAGAGCTAGAGAGAGGCAGTCCCAGAGACACATTACAGATTTCTTTTCACTAGATATGGGACAGCCAGAGGAGCAGCCACCACTGCAGAGCTCGTCCCACACTCATTCGACCACTACTGGCACTCTCATCGACCGAGCATTGGAGCTACAGAGATACAGACGACCGCGACTGAGGAGAGGAGCTACACAGCATTGACGGAGACTACAACAGAAGATTCGAGCCATACTCTCTCGACATCCAGAGTGCATATGAGGATGGATCCTCACCATTTCTTCCATCTTTGTTTCACACACTGTTACATCCAGTTTACCGGGTACCTATTGTATCAGCTGCTACACCCACGTAGTTTTAGATGTAGTAGTAGTAGTAGTATTTTGTTCCACTTCTAGTTCTTTTCTAGTTCTTTTGTACCCAGACATGGTATTAGATTCACTATTTTGTAACTGATTGGTCTCATAGGTCATTTTGGCCTTTTGAAGACGTTAATATAACATTTCATTTCATTTCATTTCTCTCTCTCTCTCTCTCTCTCTCTCTCTCTCTCTCTCTCTCTCTCTCTCTCTCACGCAGCCCCTCCCTCCCCCTCACGCAGCCCCTCCTCGCTCCCCATCGCGCAGCCATCTCTCTCTCTCTCTCTCACGCAGCCTCCCTCTCTCTCTCTCTCTCTCTCTCTCTCCACTCCTCTCTCTCCTCTCTCTTCTCTCTCTCTCTCTCTCTCACACACACACACACACACACACACGGATACATACCCCACACACACTACACACATACACGCATACACACACGTACTCCCTCTCTTCCCCTTCTCTCCTCTTCTTCACAATATGAAGAGAGGGTAGTTACGAAGACAACCATGTCTTCCCCCATCATCAAGACGCCGACATCGACAATGAAGACAACCTTCATGCTCACGAACAAGAGGCTTGCACAATTGGAGGAGGACATGAAAGAATGGTGGATGGAGAGAGAGATATGGAGGGAGGAGAAAGCCACCTTCATCAAGCTATGGAACGAAGAGAAGGAGGACATGAGAGCGGAAATCCAAAATCTCAAAGAGGAGGAGAGAAGGGAACGGGAGAACGAGAAGGAGAGGGAGAGATGGAGGAAAGAGCAAGAAGAGATGAAGGCACAAATCGATCTCCTTCATGCTTCCATCACATCCCTCACCCCCGAGGAAGGAGAGATTAAAGAGGAGGCTAAGGAAGCCCTCAAGGAGGAGATCACCAAAGCCCTCACCGCAAGCATTGAGGACAAATTAGAGGCCACCAAAGAAGGATGGGTCGAAGTGGTCAAAAAGAACATCAAGAAGGTAGAAAGAGAGGAAGCCCAAAAAGATGAGGTACTCATCGTACACACAACCATCGAGGAGGAGAAGATGCGACAAGCTCGCCGTCTCAATGTGCGAGTGACCGGCATCAAAGAAGAAGAAGGGTCTACACCCGAGAGCGATGGGAAAGCTTTATGCAAGAAAGTGGGATACAAGGAAGAAGAGATCCCTTTCTCCAAAGTTTGGAGAGCCGGCAAAGATCCAAAGAAGAGAGCGCTCATCCTCCAATTCGCCTCCGAGGAGTCTCGAACTTCTGTCCTCCGAAAGAGGGTCATCTTGAGAGGGCTAGAAGGCCCCCCGATTTATCTTGATGATGACCTCACAAAGATGCAACAAGATCACCGTCGCGCGTGCATGCCTAGAGTCCACCAAGCCCGCAAAGAAGGGAAGAAGGCAGTATATCGAGATGGTAGGGTTATCATTGATGGCAAGACCATCGCATAGGGACTCGCGGCCTGTGGGACACACGAGGAGATTCATGTCATGGTTTGGAATTGCAATGGAGACCTATGGACACACCCAGAGAGACTTGAGGAGGTGATGAGAGGTCGAGACATCGTTCTACTTACAGAGACACACGAGAGCCCAGAGAGAAGGTTACCACGGATACATGGATTCCAGTGGGAGTCTCTACATCGGGGATGTATGCGCCAGCACACCACTCGCGGCTCAGGAGGAGTGGCCATACTCTTTAGACAGGGGCTTCACACCAGACTACAGATTGTTGCCCGGGACCCACAGGCCCGCTACATGTGGATTCGCCTCGAGCTCTCACGAGACAGGATTGTCTACATTGCCCTTTGCTACTTTGCTCCCACAGGCTCCAGATTCGCCCCTACTGAGCAGGAGTCACCGTACGCATGCCTCACGGAGGAGATTATGGAGTACTCCACACTGGGTGAAGTCTTCCTTATGGGGGACTTCAATGCTCGTACGCGCAGTGAGCAATGTGAGGCATATGACCACGAGGACCCAGAGGCACTACACACTCTAGATGAGGATGCTACTATGAGAGATACAGCAGACAGAGCTCCAGTCACAGCCTACGGACGACATCTACTTCGACTTGGCTCCCAGCACCGTCTCGTTATTTATAACGGGATGGTCCAATGGCCCACCTCAGGGGGCCTGACTTGTATGCCACATGGAGTTGCAGAGGGAGGGGGGAGTACAGTCGACTATATTCTGGGACCCAGGGAGGCTACACACCTTATCACATCCTTCACCATTCCACCCATACCCATCGGAGCCGACCACACATACCTCTCTTTCTCCATCACCCGGAGATACCATCCCCACACAGCTCCACAACACACACTCCACACACCACCATCCATTTCACACATGAGCTAGCCTCTCTTTACTCGGCCGAGGTCGAGCATGGCCTATGCCTCCTCCACCCATCCACACCACTCTCAGTTCTCACATCACATATCTCTTCCGTTCTCCACACTTCAGCTATTAGCTCTTTTCCACACACCACTCACACAAGATGCACTCCCCCCCCGGGACTATGCCTCAGAACCCGCTGGTATGATGATGAGTGCAGAGAGCTATACCGACGCCTCCGTGCACGGCGAGCCTTAGGAGAGATCACAGAGAGAGAGGCCAGACGGCATATGAAGACGCTGACACGCCAAAAGCGGCGAGCAATTCGAAGAGGCACAGGAGCTTGAGCTATACCCCTATTCATGAGCATGGATAGCGCGACGCATGGCGCACCCCTGCGCGAGCCACGTCCGACTACTTGAGGATCCACAGATATGGCATGATTAGCAGAGCGACTTTATGAGGTGCCAGGGCAGCCTCCTATCCCACAGCCACACGAGCCACGCCCCACGTGCTCCTCCTTCTTTACAGCAGAGATGGTAGAGGGGCCATACGCCGCATGCAGCACAGACGATCAGCTGACCATACTGGATTACAAAGTGAGCACATCATGTATGCGGCCTCCACTATAGCCCCGTTGATTGCACATGTCTTCAACCGGGCTATAGGGGAGAGCTTCCCAGCGGAGTGGACACAGCACACCATAGTGCCTATCCACAAATCTGACGACACCATGGACCCAGGGAACTACAGGACTATCATGATTGGCCACACGATGGCCAAGCTATATGGAGCAGTACTTGAGGCACAGCTCAGCTGCTACTCAGAGATCGAGGGTTTACGAGCTCCAGGCCAGGCAGGTTTCAGACGAGCTTTCTCCACCACTGATCACATCTTCGTTCTGCGCTGCCTCATTGATGGGGCAAAGGCGCGGAAGAAGAGGCTTTACTGCTGCTTTGTGGATTTCCGCAAGGCCTTTGACACAGTCCCACGCGAGAGACTCTTCCAGCGCCTTCACAGCATTGGGGTACCAACAGAGATGATTTGGGCCATATATGCTCTCTACGAGAGGGTGACGGGTAGAGTTCGTTGCCCAGGCGGTTTTTTCAGAGACCATTGCTAGCACCATTGGTGTTAAGCAAGGATGCCCACTCCCCCGACACTCTTTGGGCTCTACATCGACGAGATCTCCGACTACATACTGCGAGCAGGAGGAGAGGGGAGCGACTTGGCAGGTACTCCGGTCCACATCATGTTATATGCTGATGATATTGTGTTGATTTCAGAGTCACCCGAGGGCTTGCAACGCCATCTTGAGGCCTTGGACGAATTCAGCACACACAGGGGGTTGACTGTGAACCTTGGCAAAACCAAGGTTATGATCTTTCACACATCCAGTGCAATGAGGAGCGTTGCCACCTTCACAGCAGCAGGAGGACAGGTTGATGTAGTCACCTCCTATGTCTACCTTGGCATCACATTCACCAGCCTACCAGGACCCTTCACTATGAGGCAGGCTGCTGCTGACAGGCTCACCCGAGGATATGCAGCTCTGGCCATGCTAGAGCGGAGATGCCACCAGCACACTTTCAGGAGCCCCGCACGAAGGGGTGGCTTTTCGACACCTTAGTCACCCCGGCCTTGATGTACTCGGCGGCAGTAATGGGCACCAGGATTGACAGCTGACCAGTGGACACAGCTTGAGAGGCCACAGGTATGTATGATCTCACGCTTGCTCCGCAGCAAGAAGACAGTGCCACATGACATTATTAGAGCCGAGCTCGCCACACCACCTATGGGTTGTAGAGGCACTATTCCAGACAGTCTGCTTCATCCAGAGGATGAGAGAGCTACCTCCTGACAGACTTACTCGTAGAGCATTTGAGGCAGCTATACAGCTATCAGAGAGTGGGCATGAGAGAGCATGGTACTCACAGGTCAGAGCATGGTTTGAGGGACACGGTCTTGACATGGAGAGCCTACCACCATTCCAGTACGACCCCCACTCACCATATGTTCACCTCTCTCGCAGTGAGAGGAACTTGGTATTGAGACAAGATCTGTGGCAGCTATACACTAGGAGAGTCTGGGAGTCACCTGGCTTGGGGACGAGGATGTCAGATTACAGAGACCAGTTTTCTCACCATATTGTCTGGGGGGTTCATACAGAGACCACGCTACATGGACACATATATGCCACATAGCTCACGGGTGGCGATTGGTCAGCTGAGAGTGGCTTCACACAGGTTAGAGATTGAGATCGGGAGACATACTGGTGTTCCCAGGGAGGAGCGAGTCTGCAGAGCCTGCACAGAGGAGGTGGAGAGTGAGGAGCACTTTGTATGTAGATGCAGAGCATACACTGAGATCAGAGGCAGGTATGAGGCCTTATTCAGAGGACAGCCCACTCTCCGAGAGATCATGGACTCTCGAGAT